>NC_081561.1:35205904-35435116 GCF_022355385.1 Mustela nigripes | reverse complement strand
TCTCTGCCTACTTGTGATCTCTGTCTGTCAAATAAATAAAATCTTCAGAAAAAAAAAAAAGACAACCAATTAGACTCCTCTCAAAGCAGGGCATGAAGCAGTGCCACCTGAGTTTTCACCAAGCTCAGGGTCCCCAGAGCAACCCATCTGCTCTTTTCAACCTATTCTCTTACAGGAAATCATTTTTAACAGTTTCACATGTACTTTTACATAATTGCACATACTTTTATTTTTTCTTTCAGCAGCCTGATTTTCCTCAGTAAGTGTACACTTTGAGTTTGTTTCCCAAATTTCTCAATTACAAACTGTTGCACTGAATTCCTACTTGTGTCTTCGGATCTAAGTTTTTATTTTATTTTAAAATTTATTTATTGGGGCGCCTGGGTGGCTCAGTGGGTTAAAGCCTCTGCCTTCGGCTCGGGTCATGATCCCAGAGTCCTGGGATTGAGCCCTGCATCGGGCTCTCTGCTCAGCAGGGAACCTGCTTCCTCCTCTCTCTCTGCCTGTCTCTCTGCCTACTTGTGATCTCTGTCTGTCAAATAAATAAATAAAATCTTTAAAAATATATTTATTCATTTGAGAGGTTAATGAGAATGAGCGAGCATGAGAGGCCGCAGGGTCAGAGGGAGAATCACACTCCCCACTGAGCAAGGAGCTCCATGCAGGACTTGATCTGGTACTCCAGGATCATGACCTGAGCTGAAGGCAGTTGCTTAACCAATTGAGCTACCCAGGTGCCCCTCTGTGTTGAAATATATTTTTTAAGATTTTATTTGAGGGGCGCCTGAGTGGCTCAGTGGGTTAAGCCGCTGCCTTCGGCTCAGGTCATGATCTCAGGGTCCTGGGATTGAGTCCCACATCAGGCTCTCTGCTCAGCAGGGAGCCTGGTTCCCTCTCTCTCTCCCTGCCTGCCTCTCTGCCTACTTGTGATCTCTCTCTGTCAAATAAATAAATAAAATCTTTAAAAAACAATTTTATTTGATAGGGAGAGAGAGAGAGAGTGAGAGCACAAGTTGGGGAGGGGGGTGTAGGCAGAGAAAGAGAGAAGGAGAGGAGAAGCAGACTCCCAGCCCCATGTGAGACTTGATACACTACCCTGAGATCATGACCTGAGCCAAAGACAGTCACTTAACCGACTGAGTCACCCAGGCGCCCCTATGTTGGACTATTTCTATAGAAATCTTCCTAGAAATGGAATTGCTGGGTTAAAGAATGATCACCTTTAAAACTGTGGCTCATTCGGTTAAGTGTCTGATCTCAGACCTGGTCTTGATCTTGATCTTATTTATTTATAAATAAAATTAAATTGTTATATTGCCAAACTGCCCTACAAACTGGCCATATGGATTTATTTTCCCATTATAAGATATGAAAGTTATTTTCACTATACTTACTCAAATTCAATGTTAACAATCTATTTTATGTCCACATCGGTCACTTTTCTATTTTTTTCAATACCTATCTCACTCTTTAAACTATATAGCTTTATAGAATGTTTTAATATTTGAAAGGCCAAGCTTACTCTCACTGTTCAATTGGTAGTCTTGGTCATTTGTTTTCCAGATGAAGCTAGTTATTTATTTTTAATTTCAGTTGATATATAGTGCAATGTTGGTTTTAGACAAATTCAGTGATTTATTACTTATATACAACATCCGGTGCTCATCACAAGTGCCCTCCTTAATACCCATCATCCATCCAGCCATTCCCCCATCCCCACCACCTCTCTGCATCAACCTTCAACCCTTATTTTGTTCTCTATCATTAAGAGTCTCTTATGGTTTGCTTCCCTCTCTCTCTTTTTCCAACCCCCACATATGTTCATTCAGTTTTCCTTCTTAAATTCCACATGTCAGTGAGATGTCAGTCAGCCTCTGTACTGATGTTGTCTGCTTAGCATAACACACTCTAATTCCTTTCATGTTTCTGCAAACGGCAAGATTCCAATCTGTTTGATGGTTGTGTAATACTCCATTCTGTATATATATCCCATCTTCTTTATCCATTCATCTGTCAATGGACATTTGGGCCCTTTCCATATTTTGGCTATTGTTGGTAATGTTGCTATAAACACTGGGGTGCATATATTCCTTCAAATCTGTATTTTTGTATCCTAGTAGTGCAATTGCAGGATCATGGGGTAATTCTATTTTTAACTTTTTGGGGAACCTCCATACTGTTTTTCAGAGTGGCTACATTAGTTTGCATTCCCACCAACAGTGGAAGAGGGTTTGCCTTTCTCTGCATCCTCACCAACACCTGTTGTTTGTGTGTTGTTAATTTAGCCATTCTCACAGGTATGAGGCGGTATCTCATTGTGGTTTTGATTTGCATTTCCTTGATGATGAATGATGTTGAGCATCTTTTCATGTGTCTGTTAGCCATCTGGATATTTTCTTTGGAAAGCTGCTTATTCATGTCTTCTGTCCATTTCTTGACTAGATTATGTGTTTTTCATGTATTGATTTTGAGAATGTCTTTATAAATTTTAGATACTAACCCTTTATCAGAAATGTCATTTGCAAATATCTTCTCCAATTTCATAGGCTGCCTTTTAGTTTTGTTGACTGTTTCCTTCTCTGTGAAGCTTTTTATCCTGAAGTCCCAACAGTTCATATTTGCTTTTTATCTCCTTAGCCTCTGGCAACATGTTTAGTAAGAAGTTGCTATGGCCAAGGTCAAAGAGTTTGCCGCCTGTATTCTCCTCTGGAATTTTGATGGTTTCCTGTCTCACATTTAGGCCTTTCATTCATTTCAAATTTATTGTTGTGTATGGTATAAGACAGTGGGGTCCAGATTCATCTGCATTTTGCTGTCCAGTTTTCCCAACACCATTTGTTGAAGAGACTGTCTTTTTTCCGTCGGATGTTCTTTCCTACACATGAAATAACTTAATAAAAAACGTAGAAAATTGGTTGAGGGAAAAGGTGTGTACTTCTAAAACACTGGGTTTGTTTTATTAAGGTACACTAGAGTGTTCATCTCATTCTTTAAACTATATGTACATTATATTTGCATAAAAGAGTGTTTTTTAGGTGGTGAATTAGATGGGAAAACACTTTTTGAAAACTGAGACCCAAGGCAGTCAGTGAAAAGGCTGTCAAGGAACAAAAACAAAACTGCGGAAGTCTGGAAACAATGGCATTTGTTTGTACATTTTGCAGGTAAACCTATTAAAGGCTAGTAAAGAGATCAGTCTACAATTTTTGAATAGGTTGACTAGAGGTATCGAAGAAAAGAGTTCATTTTTGATAGAATCTGTAGAAAACTTTTGAGGCTAGCTGTGGGTCACACATGGTAGCTTATCTCAGGATCTTTCTGCAGCTCTGCTTTAGTTAAGCCGGCTTGGCACTACTTATCAGAATCTCTCAATTTCCCACTTTTTTAAGCAAAGATTTTATTTCTTTATTTATTTGACAGAGAAAGAGAGAGAGAGATCACAAGCAGGCAGTCAGAGAAGAGAGGGGGAAGCAGACTCCCTGAGGGAGCGTGATATGGGCTTGACCCAGAACCCTGGGATCATGACCTGAGCCAAAGGCAGAGGCTTAACCCTCTGAGCCACCCAAGCACCCCTCAATTTCCCACTTTGGATCAAAACGAGGCTTTTTTAAACATCACTAAGAGTGGGAAAAACAAAACATGTGCCTCCTGACTTATCTAGTATTTTTGCTAAAAATACATAATCTAGAGCTCACATGAAGAAACATCAAAACAAAAGCAGGATTTATAAGTGAAAGAGAAAACTGAAGATTGAGAGCAGTGAACCCTGCTCACACATTTTGGAGGCAGGATAAACTGGCTGACAGCAAATAGTTTAGCCTGGACAGTGTCTTTGAGTGAACTCACTAAAGGTATAAAAGAATATAATTTCAGTTGTTTATGGATTCTCTGGAAAACCTTGAGAATTTACCTGTGGAGTATATGTAACAGGCTGTCTCTGTTATGTCTGCCTATATACTTCCATTAGTAACTTAAACTTAGTTAATACATAGCTGCACTATTTACCTCATCAGAATTTTTCACTAGACAGCCAGGAAAAACCTTTTTTATAGCCTTCCCAGGTCCTTCTGAACCACCTTTATAATCAGGCTTTAAAGAAGAACTCTAATGTTACAGTATCCCCCCCCCCTAAAATAGTGGTTGTGACTCTACATTGTAACCGTATTCATTTTTAAATTTTTTTTAAAAGATTTTTATTTATTTGAGAGCGAACATGAGATTGAGAGTGAGGGGGCAGGGGCAGAGAGAGAGAGAGAGAGAGAGAAGCAGACTTCCCACTGAGTAGGGAGTCTGATGTGGGACTCAATTCCAGGACCCTGAGATCATGACCTGAGCCAAAGGCAGACACTTGACTAATTGAGCCACCAGGTGCTCCTATATTAGGTTTTTAGATTAATCTAAGAACTGACCACATCTGTCAACACTTGGACTTTGCTATCTGAGAAGGTTGTGTCTCTACGTATTCAGTTGTTATTCCTTCCTCCTTCCTTCCGACTCTTCCTTCAAGTGCCACTGATTTTAGGCTTTGTCTTTTTTGTTTTGCTTTGTTTAGTCATAGATATGCCAGTTAAAGGAATAAAGTTTCTAATTTTCTCAGAAATAAACTTTCATTAATCTGAAGTAGAATAAATTAGGATTTTTTATAACCCCTAAGGTAACACTAAAAAATATATTTTTAAAAAGTTATTTAAATGGTATAAAAGGTGTATTTATACAACACAAGATGGAGGGAAAAAAAAACAAAGACATAGGAAACAAATACCAAAATGGCAGACATAAGCCAATCACATTGATAATTACATTAAATTGAAGTGGACTAAATCCTCCAATCAAAATTCAGAGATATTCCAACTAGAGAAGCCAGGCTCAAAAGGCTACATTTTATATTATTCTATTTTTACCAAACATTCAAAGAAGGCAATTTTGTAGAAACAGAAAGCAGACTGGTTTGTCTGAGGTTAGAGACAGTGATAACTGACTACAAATGGGCACAAGGGAATTTTCTGGAGTGAAGGAAATGTTCAAAAACTGCTTTGTGGTGATAATGGTACAACTTATAAATTTACTAAAGAAAACTGAGTTGTTCACTCACAATTTTATAGTATGTAAATTGTGATCAATTAAGTAACTAAATTTTAAAAAATTGAGTGCAATAGCACTAATACCCAAATTCTCCAAAATGAAAATTTTGACAGTTGACAAAGATGTAATTAGAAGTCTTATACATTGCTAAAAGGAATGCAAATTGGTTCGATCACCTTGGCAATTTGAACTTGTGCACATCCTATAATCCAGCAACTCCAAACCGAGATCTATACTCAATAGAAATGCATAGATGCATGCACCAAGTCATGTACAAGAATTTTCAGAGTAGTACTTTCGTTCTAAGTCCAAAAAGGAAACAACCAAAATGTACACTGACAGAATAGAAAACTAAATTATGGTTTACTCAAACAATACTCATAGCATAGATAATCTTACAGTAATTCCATTTATATTTAATCAAAATTATAGTTATCCTTGGGGAGGGTGCAAATGGAGGTTTCTGGAGTACTGGTAGTTTCTTCTCTGTGTGCTAGCTAAATGAATGTGTTCCCTTTATTTCATTTGATGGATCTTTTCACACTTTGAATGTATGTGTTTTTGTATGAATGCTATGAATCAATAAAATGTTTACTGAAATAATAGAAAAAATAAAATATTAGAAAAACATTTGGAGTAATGGAAAGCTACTTGAAGGTAACATATTGGCAGTGAAATTTTTGAGTAACTAATACTTTATATATTACCTTATTTGTTTTTAAATATTGAGCATGTAAGAACATTTTTCATCAGAAAAGTCAATAATGGGACGTCTGGGTGGCTCAAGTGGTTAAATGTCTGCCTTCAGCTCAGGTCACGATCCCAGAGCCCTGGGATGGAATCCCACCTGCATGAATCTGGCTCCTTGCTCAGTGGGGAGCCTGCTTCTCTTTCCACCTGCTCTCTCTGTCTGAAAAAATAAAATCCAAGAAAGAAAAGAAAAGAAAGGGAAAAAAAAAGAAAGAAAGAAAAGAAAAGGGAAGGGAAAGGAGAAGAAAAATTAGTAAATCTGAGATGATGTTCTTTTTTTTTTAAGATTTTATTTATTTATTTGACAGAGATCACAAGTAGACAGAGAGGTAGGCAGAGAGAGAGAGAGAGGAGGAAGCAGGCTCCCCGCTGAGCAGAGAGCCCAATTCGGGACTTGATCCCAGGACCCTGAGATCATGACCTGAGCTGAAGGCAGCGGCTTAACCCACTGAGCCACCCAGGTGCCCCTGAGATGATGTTCTGAACAAAAGATTCACAACAGCCATGTTCCAGTTTTGAAAAAGAAAGGGAACTTTATTACAGAAACCTAATAGAAACAGGAGAGGAAAGGAATCTACACAGAGATGAAGCTCATAGTAGGCAATAAGTGAAAATAAAGCAAAGTTACATCAAATCAAGTACTTTGAACATCCAGCCTCATCAGCCGGGGAACCCAGTGGAAAAAGCCAGGTTGGAGTCCTGATAGGCCAGAGTCAAGGATCCTCCCCTTGGGTGAGACTTCCAACTGACCATCCCCATAAGGGCCATTATTATAGGGCAAATCACAGGGTTTGAAATGAAACATTTGTTCACCTACATGCAGTTTGGAGCACGGTGCATTTCTACATCATCATGTTTCTATGTTTTCAAGGAACCTGGGCTGTGTATCTGCCTCCCTTCCTGGATTCCATTCTGGGGGGCCAGCTGAGCCTGGAGCAGGAGGGGATGTGAGATAAGATTTGTAGCTCTGGGCACCTGGGTGGCTCAGTTGGTTAAGCAACTGCTTTCAGCTCAGGTCATGATCTTGGAATCCAGGGATCGAGTTCCACATCGGAGTCCCACATCAGGCTCCCTGCTCGATGTGGGGAGTCTGCTTCTGACCCTCTGACCTCTGACCCTCTCCCCTCTCATGCCTTCCCCCTCTCTCTTTCAAGTAAATAAATAAAATCTTATTTTAAAAAATTTTTTAAAAATAAAAGATTTGTAGCTCCTGGTATCCAGAACAGAAGGGCCAGTTCTGACATGGAGGCCAGATAATACAGTTTAAACAATCAGACTCCCAAGGTTATTCACACAGCACAAGTCTCCCAAACAACATTCCTTAGCCTGCCCGTGTATATGCATGTCCAGGTGGTCAGTTATGCGGGACAAATCACAACAACATTTATCCACGCAGAACAGATGGGCTTCATGGAGGCATACAAGCAGGTCCAAAAGGAGCCCCTAAAGCTGAAAAGCGTGGCAGAGCTTGGCATGACCAAGCGGAGGAAGAAATAGATGGACAAAGGTAAAATTCCTGGAAACAATGGGAATGAGCAAAAGGGATGAAGGAAAAGGAAGAGAAGCAGCACGGCCTGGACAAGCAGACCCACCTTCAGGCAGCCTTTGAGAAGACGCAGGAGAAGCGGCAAGTGAAAAGGATCCTGAAGCATCCAAAACCCACAATCAGAGAGTGGAAGACTTCAGCTGACCCCTGGACACTCTCATGGAGCACCCCGACATTCCCAAAATCAGCTGAAAGAAGCTGCCTCCCCATCCAGGGTATCACGGGAAAGCGGAAGGCAAAGTTGGGGTTGTTTGTGCCTTTGGTTTTTTCTGCTGAGACAGTGCTTTCCAAAGCAGTGTGCCCTCTTTCTGGAACTGATTAAAATAAGATGGTCCTTCTGCTGTATTTTGGTTCCTGGATAGCCCATAGAAGACAAAACTTTTTAGTTTGGATTGGAAATTCTTTAAAGTTTATCCAAAGATTAAGGCTATTTCGGTATGTCAAAGAAAAGTGTTTTTACTCCCAAGTTGCATCTACCTCCGACAGCCAGCCAGCTATCTTTCCCTGGATGAAATGGACTCCAGAGGATCAGAAGCTAATGCCAGCATGGCCTGCAACTTGCAGATCCCCATAGGGCTCTGAGTGAGCTATCCTTCCAAGTTCCCTCTAGCTTGAGGCTTATGCTGCTCTTTCCAGGGTGGAGGGAAGCTACCTGTATCTTCATGGCCTTCAGAATGCCTTCTCAGCTACCTAATTTGTGAGACAATACAGCCTGGGAGGCAGAACAACTGCAAAGGTAAGGATGGAATGTAAGCTTTGTCCCATGTCTGAGGCTGTGGCCCGCAGGCGGCTTTTCCCCCAGGGTCCTTCATTCCAGGTATGTCCAGAGGGTGTTCCCACAGATCAAGCACAGCAGTCTTTGTAATGGAACCCAGAAAGAGCCTGCCTCATTTCCCTCAATCCTAGAGTCCAAGCAGCACTTGTATTTGTTCAGAGTTGGCATATAACATGTAGCCTGCTTGGCATTTCTGGCCTAAGACACCTCAGGGGTGATGGGACCAGGGCAGAACCCCAGCACAGACAGACATGGGTACAGTCAAAGGGGAGGACCCAGGTGCTGGTGCTGGAAAGCCATGATCTTTGAGAACCTAAAGGATGAGGAGCAAATTGCATACACTAGTGGGGAAAAGTTTCTGTAATATAATCAAAGAATAACGAAGTCAATAGACAAAAGCCAAGTGTTGGGTTTGAGGCTGTCACATGTAAACAGAATAAAGCAAAAAACAGTTATTTAAAAAAGAAAAGTCAATAATGCTATTTTTATCTTGGATGTAGGACTAATAAATAGCTTTATTCTAGTGACTTGTTACAAAAAAAAAGTCTTGTGCCTGAATAGAACAAATACTGTTCATTCTTTACAGTTAAGAGGTTTATTCAAATTCCTCTTAAAAAAAAAAAAGAAAGAAAGAAAGAAAGAAATAGGGGCACCTGGGTGGCTCAGTGGTTTGGGCTGCTGCCTTCGGCTCGGGTCATGATCTCAGGGTCCTGGGATCGAGCCCCGCATCGGGCTCTCTGCTCCGCAGGAAGTCTGCTTCCCTCTTTCTCTCTCTCTCTCTGCCTGCCTCTCTGCCTACTTGTGATCTCTGTCTGTCAAATAAATAAATAAAATCTTTAAAAAAAAAAAAAAGAAAGAAAGAAAAAGTATGAGAAATGAGTCTGAATTCGGGTATGGATAAAAATAAGCCAGTGGGAAGGTATAAAGGGTTTGGATCCTGAAATCAATGTTTTGGTTCAAATCTCACCCATCCATCCCCACATCCCGGCTCTGTGACCTTAGCACGCTCATCATGTCCTATTTTGATGCTTGGCACAGGGCCTGGTATGTGATACAAACTGATAACTAGCTAACATTACCCTCAAATTCTGAAAAGTAGAATGACAGTGCTACTCTTTTTTTTTAAGAAGTTAAAGGGAACACCTGAGTGGCTCAGTTGGTTAAGCATCTGCCTTTGGCTCAGGTCATGATCTTAAGGTCCTGGGTGCAAGTCCTGCATTGGGCTCCCTGCTTAGTGGGCAGCCTGCTTCTCCTTCTGCCTGTTGCTCCCCCTGCTTGTATGTTCACTCTCTCTCTCTGACAAATAAACACATAAAAACCCATTTTTTAAAAAGTTATGAAGGTAGTAAAAATGCTGTATCTGTTATGCCCCAATAATGGGTCCGTGATTAAAGGAGCGAGACTGATACAAAGCGAAGGTCAAGCAAAGCTTTATTTCGCACCAAGCATCAAGAATCTAACCGAACGTTCAGGGACGCACCTCTTACAAGAGAGGGCGACCCTTCCCTGTTTCACAGACTAGTTTTTAAGGACAAAGGCCATGCGGTTAGGCCTGGCCATGCACAGGTAACCAGTGAGATTGTAACACACACAGGAAACTCCACAGTGATGCTAGGTGACCAACTGAATTACAATTTACCCTAGTAGACAGTAGAACCAGTACTAGCCTAGTAGGCTAGTAGAACCAGCCTATTACACCTTGATTGGGATTGATGCCCAAAAGGCTCCCAAAAGGTGGGACCCATATACTCCTTGATAACCAGGGAGACAGTATGCATCCCGCCACTGATGGGATGTCTCCACCTGGCGTGACCCACCTTTGTATCTGGGCTTTGTTACCTGAAGCTGGTTTCTGGGACTTGTTTTTAAGTGAATCCCGTGGGAAGGGGAGCAGGGACAGTTTCTAAATAGGTCCTTACAGTATCAGCACATAGTGAAACAGAACACAGAAAAACTATACTAAATGTGAGTTTGCTAGGGCTGCCATAACAAAGTAACAGACTGGGAGGCTGAAACAACAGATATTTATTTTCTCAAAGACCTGGAGGCTGAAAATTCAAAATCAAGGTGTCAGCAGGGTTGATTTCTTCTGAGGCCTCTCTCCTTAGCTGGAAGATGGCTGCCATCCTGTTGTCTCCTCACATGGTCTTCTCTATGTACTCCCCTATCTGTGTACATATTTCTTCTATCCATAAAGACCCCAGTCATATTCAAGAAGGGCCCACCCTTAGGACTTCATTTCATTTTAATAATCTCTTTAAAGGCCTCTCCAAATACAGTCACATTCTGAGCTACTAGGGGCTAGGGTTTCAACATGTTACTTCACATGAAGGATGAAAATGTGTAGGATCACTTAGTAATTTAATTCTGGATAATTTTTAGAATTAGAATGTTTTAAGCATAACAGTAAAATAATGTTCAATGCCTTTGTAGATTCCCCACTAAAAATAACATGTAGGAATATTTTTAGCAAATTTCTGCAGGAGGAAAAAAAGCAAGAGTACCTAAACCTAAAAGTAACGGGTAGGGAGAAGGGGAAATCACACAGAAAATAATTAGTTTAACTGCACATGGTGAAAAATTTTCATATGCAAAATTTTGAGAAGGAAAGGGATGGAAAATACCAGTTATAATGGACTATTATTTGTTACAAAAGCTTGTACGGATGATAAAATCCATATCCTCAGAGTTTAAAGAATATAGGAGTGAATAAAGAAAAATGTAGAAGCATTTTATAAAAATGTGAAGCAAAGTAGGAAAACGTTCAATATCACTTATAATCAAAGCAGCACATTTTAAAAGACTTGTGCAAGGCACCTGGGTGGCTCAGTCGGTTAAGCCTCCTACTCTTGATTTCGGGTCGTTATATCAGGGTAGTGGGATCCAGCCCCACATCTGAGTAGTTCTAGTCTGCTTGGGATTCATTCTCTCCCTCTCTGTCCCCCCCCCCCCCTTTTGCACAGCTCTAAATAAATAAATAAGTAAAATCTTTAAAATTAAAAGACTTGTTTTTGTGTGTTTAAACCCTTGTAAACAGCTAGAATCCATCATGCATAAGGATGAAGAAACTTCATGAGTTAAATCAATTCCAACTCTGTGCTGAAGCCACAGAGCTCTTGAAAATCTCTCTCCCAAGAATCCTGTTTCCTGAAAGTGGAGGCAGCAAGAGGTTGAGTTGTCTTGCACAAATTGGTCATAGCATGGTAATGGGTAAGGGAGAAACAGCCCAGTTCATGCAGGGCACCTGTGCAGGCCTCAGAAGAAAATGAGACAGCTGGCTTGGTGGCAGGATGCCTTCCAACAGCCAAGATGCCAAGGACCTTGGCTGTTCTCTGGTGAATCACAACGCTGAAAGAAGAAAAAACCGATTGCCTCAGCTTTCATGTTGCAGCACCCACCTGTGTGCAGGGAGGAAGCCTCCACTCCAAGAAGAAAATGCACACTAGGTGCTATCCAGAGGCCAAGCCACCAACTTGAAAGTGAGAGCCTCAGAGGAGAAGCATTGGTATTACCTATGAGCTTATTAGAAATGCAAATTCACGGGCCTGTTCTTGAGGGCCTGACTCTGGCCATAAAATCATAAAAGGGTTAATAGATTCAAAATGATAGAGACAAAGGAAAGAACAAAAATAAAACCACTACCTATCAGCCTATTACCCACCCCACATATCAAGACATGAATGAACAGAATTAATCTTTCATATATTTGCTTAAATTTATGTGAGCAAAGATCGTTATGTCAACAGACAAAAAGGAAATTCATTCCTTTACTAGAATGGCACTACAAACTCACTTTTGCATCAAAATAAAGCAAGACATAGGAAAAAAAGAATGTTGAGATGTATGGATACGTGCTTCTCTTGAACTTTAGTAGCAGAAGCAGGACCGTTTCTCACAATGCTCCTGAAAATACTTGTGCAACAGGATGCTCCGGTGTCTGGGGCTCTGATGCACGTGCCTTCAAGAATTCCTCAAGTTGTTTCATCTTCTCAGCTGAATAAGGGAAAATGCTTTCTGTTCCAGACTACTTCATCACTGAGGAGAGTATAGGGGAGGAGGGGAGGTCCTAGCAGCATCACTTCTCAGGTGGAGGTTCTGAATCTGAGGTATGGAAATAGTGGTGAAACCAGGCTGCGTGGGCAGTGACAGGCCTGAATGTTAGATCTCAGTTTACTTTCCCAGGGTCCCACTTGGGACTCTTCTCACAAAGGGACGCCCAGGGGCTGCACACAGAACACTAGCGTTAGGAAACTGCAAAAAGTTTTGGTAAGGTAATAAAGGAAGAAAGCCTGGTACAGCCAGGTGGTTCACCCACATGTAGGACTTTAGAGACCCTCACCTCGGGCACGAAGTTTCTGGTGCCAGGATGCCAGGCTCAGGAGCACGCTCTTCACCCGATTTTGTACCCGGGGCCGTCCGAAGATGGTGATTTCAACTAAGTCCCCAGAGTTAACTATGTCCACCGTCAGCAGGACTTGGCTCATCCACTCCATTTCTGGAATTACGGCTCGGTCTGGGCCTACACAGAAAAAAAGAGACTCTGAGGGGAAGCATGGTCCAAGGTGAGTAGGAGCTAAATCTGAATGTTGGCCAGAGGAGGGAACAGCTGGAAGGTGGGCATCGTGGCGTCCAAGCTGCTCTGCCAATCCGGCAGAGACTGCTGAGAGTGGCTCTGCGGGGTCCCTCTCCTCTTGGACTGGGGTCATACCACCAGCACCAGGGGGGTGGCTCACCGAAGATCGAGTCAGCCAGCCACGCCTCCAAGTAAAACACCAGTGGGTCTCTCAGGTCCTGCACAGGAAACCACCACGGCCGGGTGCGAATCCGCGGTGCTGGAAGTGGTGACCTGAGCAGTCTGCTCAGGGACTGGGCGGGCGTCCATTCGTCCCCCTGGGCCTTAGCAGCACCTGCGTCGTCGACCATGCTAGGTCCAGCAGCCCAAGCAGAGCAAGGGCCAGGAAGCGCCCACGGAAGTCCAGGGAGGCGCGAAGGCTGTGCCCCCTTTTACGGTTTCCGGCCAGCCCCGCCTCTTCCTGCGGCTCCTCGTCAAGCGTTCCGGGTGAGCCGACCCAATGGACACCGGGAGACTTTCCTTGGTGGTGCGGCGAGCCAGCCCCCCGGGCTTCGACCCAGACCCAGACCCAGAGTTCATTTGCGTTTCGACCCGCTCTCAGAAGCTCTCCGTGATCGTTTCCGCCGCGTCAGGTATCACTTAGCCTCAAAGGTCCCTGCGCCGGCGCACAGCTGATTGGCAGCGTGGTCTGAGTGGCGGCCTCGTTGACCGGGACTCACTTCCCCTGCCTGCGTTAAGATTTCTGCGGTTCTGTCCAGAGGTAGGTAGGTGGATCCGGCCGAGGGCAGGCTCCTCGAATCTACAGCTTTCGCCCTTCTGCCCCCTGACGTCTCCCCGCTCTCCTCCGCTCGGTTACTACTTCAAAATCCTTCAACCAAGTGTGTCGTGTTTTAAAATCTAGACATCGGAGGTGGTCCCTATAGAACACGTAGGGACTATAGACGAATCCCCTTTATTTCCAACATCCTAAAACAACTAGTGTTGATGCATATTTCTTCCCAATGTTCTTAATTATAGCAAAAAATATAAATTATGAAAGATGTCACACCTTCAAAAAGTTGTGTAACCAGTATCTATGTAACAACCCCCACCACGGCGCCATTTAACAAGATGTTAACATTTTCCCACGTTTGCCTCACCTCTCTCTTCTTTAGAATAGATAGCGCTTAAAGCATCTTTCCTTCTTATAATTTGAAGCTCAGTTTATAAAGCATAAATGAAAGCACCTTGTTTTGTGTTGTGATTGGCTCCTAGAAATACATTCCTTTTAGGATAGTAGTACCACGTAAGCTTACCTGTTTGTACCTGATTAGCTAGGAAGCTACAAGGTTATGTTGACATGAAAAAAGCTTAGGTTTTGTTTCAGGTCAGTGTCAGAATTTTAGGGAAATCAGAGTAGCTTTAAGTTTTGGTGACGCGACGATGAGTGTTTGATGCAGAGGTGTATTGAAACTGTGGCCTACTTTAACACATACAATAGAACAACATGAGGCTATTATGACAAAAACAAGAACAATAGGGTGCCTGGGTGGCTCAGTGGGTTAAGCCTCTGCCTTTGGCTCAGGTCATGATCTCAGGGTCTTGGGATCAAGCCCCGCGTAGGGCTCTCTGTTCAGCAGGGAGCCTGCTTTGCCCTCTCTGCCTGCTTGTGATCTCTGTCAAATAAATATATAAAATCTTTTTTTAAAAAAAGAACAATTAATCCCTGTAAAATACTTTGGAATCAGGAATCTTAACTGTCCCACCCAGGCCAAGAGAATGAATTCTGGAGACCATGAGCTTGTCTGGCTCACTCATGCAAAATTTCATGAAATGATTTTTTGCAGTTAGTGGTAACCTGGGGCATGAGGCTGTCAGGATCTCAGCTCAGCAGGGAGCGGAGAACTGAGCACCCAGGTGTTGGAGTAGCCAGTTAAAGCTACAAGCCAAAAAGGAAAGAGTTAAACCTTTAATCACTTATTGCAATTGTATAAGCAAGAGGCAAAAAGCAGGGGAAGCGCTGCCTCTGTTCCATTTCCCTCACGGAATGTGGTCAGGTCCATAAACCTGGACATAGGTGTCTCACAGTTGAGGGAAAACAAAAAGCTCTGGCGGTTTTATGGATCCTGAGGTGGGTGGGGGCAGAGGAGCAAAGAAAGAAGGAGGGGCTCAGAGTGGGAAAGTAGTAGCTACTGAATTAGAGTGATGAAAAATTTCTTCATGGTTTCCTCCTCCTTCCTCTCCCTTCCCCTTCAACTCCTACAGAAAAAGACCTCTGACTGGCCTTGAATAGAGACCTGGGAATGTAAATATTCAAAAGAGCTTGATGGGTCTGGATGGGCCCGGAGTCCCTGAGTACAGCTCCCTTGCAGAGACTGCGATGCACTGGCTGCACATTCTCAGGAAGGAATCTTATCAGTTGACTTCTTTTGGTGGAATATATTCTCCTCTTCCTGGAAAGTAAATGTGTTGACAGTTCAGATGCCCAAAAATGTTTTAAAATTCTCCATCTGTCCATAGTTTGGTTGGGTTATATTCTGAATTTTCAATAATTTTCCTTTAAATATTTAAGGGAGTTCTTTATTGTCTTCTGGCCTCTAACATTGCGAGAGTACTGAGATGCCATTCTGATTTTCATTCCTTTTTTTTAGGACTATCTTTTAGAACAGGTTTAGGTCCACAGCAAAATTGAGCTGTGAGGGGCGCCTGGGTGGCTCAGTGGGTTAAGCTGCTGCCTTGGGCTTGGATCATGATCTCGGGGTCCTGGGATCGAGTCCCGCGTCGGGCTCTCTGCTCAGCGGGAAGCCTGCTTCCTCCTCTCTCTCTGCCTGCCTCTCTGCCTGCTTGTGATCTCTCTCTGTCAAATAAATAAATAAATAAATAAAGCTATGAGTTCCTATATACCACCTTCCACCTTCACACAACACAGCCTCTCCACGAGCAACATTTTACCCCAGAGTGGTACATTTGTTAACAATCAGTGAACCTACAATGACATAATTACCCAAAGTCCATGGTTTACATTAGGGTACATCCTATCATCCTATGGGTTTTAACAAACGTATAATATCCACCATTACAATATTACACAGAATAGGTTCCCATTTTGTTTTGCATGTTATTTTCTTGTTCTGTCTCTGTCTATAGTGTTTTGGACCTTTTTTTTTTTTTTTTTTAGTCCTTTAGCATTCTGATGAAGTGTAATTTTTTTCGGTGTAATTTTCTTTTATCCATTGTGTTTACCAGTCAGTGTGCCTTCAATGTGTCTTCTCTCAGTTCTGGGAAAGTCTTTGAACTATTTTTTTTAAAGAAGAAAGAGATCATGAACAGGGGAGGGGCAAAAGAGGGGCAAAAATAGACTCCTCACTCAGCATGGAGCGTAGTGCGTGTGGATGCCAGGACCCTGACATCTTCACCTGAGCCAGAGTCAGACACCTAATGGACTGAGCCACCCAGGTGCTCCTTTTTGAACTATTTCTTTGACAGTTTCCTCCTCAACATTTTCTCTTATTTTCTGAAATCTTTGTTAATTGATTGCAGCATTCCATAGTGGATCTATTAGACTCTTCCCATATTTTTCTTATACTTACTTTCCTACTTGATAATCCTCTTTTAGTCTTTGAATATTCCTTTTATAATGTTCTTATTTCATGAATTTAATGACTTTCAGATGATATTAATGCCTTTGCAAGTTTTCTTCTGTTTACTACATTGTTTCTGTTTTCAGATTTCTTTTTATCTTTTGTCTCTTAAGTTAGAGATTTTCTTGAAACATTGCTAATTATACATGGCTGTTCCTATGTAAGAGTCAATCTCTTAAAAAAACCTGATTGGCAGCTTTGTAACTAGGGGTTTACTCAAGGGCTTTATTGTAAATTAAACTGTCTCAATAGTTTGTAAACTTTAGCTACAACAAAATCACCTGGAGGGCAAGTTATAAAACACATTACTGCCCCACCACTAATTCCCAATCTCCAGAGTGGGGAGCTGTTCCTAAGGATTGCTCATCACTTAGGAAACTCAGCAGGCAAGTCTTTCCTTCTCAGTTTCAGAGTTTTGTGTTTGTGTTTTCTTGAATTAATCAGTTTCACCAGGGGAATTATCCACTTTTCTGCCTGGAAAGTGTAACCCTGTGTCACAGGATCAGTTGAGCCAAATAGGGATGGAAGAGTTGTATTAATCTCCTCATTTGCTCTTGCACCTCTTTACCCTTATAGCATCTGTTGGCCCAGAGTGTAGAACCATTCTGGATCTAGACCAATCTCAAACAGACCTTCAGTCAGTGCCGGGAACAGAATGGTAGGAGGAGGGGCAGTCCTTCTGCCTCTTGTATAAACTTTGAATAGTTCTTCTACCCTCATCCTCACTTTGAGAGGTACTTTGTGCCTCTCATTTCTGAGGCAGACTGAGATTCTACAGAAAGATACACAACCTTTTTCAAGGCTTAGTTTATGGCTTTCTCTGGTCTTAACCAAATACCACCCTTTGATCTGCTTTCTAACTTCCAGTAAAAATTTTTTTTCTTCCTTCATCCTGCCCATTCTTTATATTCTTATGCCGGGGCCGTCCGGCATAATCTATTTACTGTCATTTTAGAGTGATTTTGGCAGAGTGCATGATGAATGCTGTGTGTTTCAATCTGTCATTATTTTAGGTCTTTCACACGTAGTATTTTTAATCTTCCTTCATATTTCTTTTTTTTTTCTAAGAGAATCTTAAACAGGTTCCATGCCCACCACGAGGACTGACTCAGGACCCAGTCTCACATCCCTGAGATCATGACCTGAACCAAAATCAAGACTCAGACGTTTAACTGACCGAGCCACCCACGTGCTGCATAAACTTTCCTCATACTTGTTGAATAGTCTGGGTATAGATATAGGATTTAAGTTTTAAATAATATCTAAAGTATATTTTACATATGAAGCTAATGATACATGTTCAGATTTGCACTCTAGAGTCCTATGTTAAATGCTTTCAGTCTTTAAAAATGAGAGGAAGGGATGCCTGGGTGGCTCAGTTGGTTAAGCAGCTGCCTTCTGCTCAGGTCATGATCCCAGCGTCCTGGGATCGAGTCCCACATCGGGCTCCTTGCTCAGCAGGGAGCCTGCTTCTCCCTCTGCCTCTGCTGCCATTCCGTCTGCCTGTGCTGGCGCTCTCCCTCTCTCTCTCTGACAAATAAATAAAAAATCTTTAAAAAAAAAAAAATAAATAAAAATTAAAAAAAAATAAAAATGAGAGGAAATAAATGAACCTTGCAGTGAACACATGCCTTTAGAAAAAGAATAACCCTCCAACTCCAGAACAAAGTAAAATAGGGCATTAATAACATGTGTAAATGAAATGTTAAATGGTTTAAATTTTTATTACATCAAGAGGAGAAGTAATATGAAATGAATATTGGGCATGAAAATTAAGCATGAGATAGGAAAAGCCCCCAAAAGTGATACGCATATCACAAAGTCCTTAAGACTCCCCTAGAACATGGCTACCAGAGGGCCTCTGTCAATTCTCTGCCTCATGCTTATTAGTTCTACTTAATCCCAGCTCTCCCTACTTTACATCTCTTCCCTTTCCTTCCAACTGTCTGCCCTGAAGTTTTCCAGTTCCAGCATCCATGCAAAGATAACTGCCTTACAAAGACTATTTAACCAGCTTCCATAATGATGTCAGGTCAGATCCTGACAACAAAGGGGAAAATCTGTCATTACTAGCAGATGATATGATTGTTGAGAGAAATAAATAAATAAAACTACTGAAACTAATGAAAGAGTGTAGCAAGTTTATCAAATACAAGAACTACATACCAAAATCAAACGTGTACTGGTATACCAGCAGATAGTGATAAACAGAAAATATAACAACTTATATTCAAGAAAATTTCAAATAATCGGGGCGTCTGGGTGGCTCAGTGGGTTGGGCCGCTGCCTTCGGCTCGGGTCATGATCTCAGGGTCCTGGGATTGAGTCCCGCTTTGGGCTCTCTGCTCGGCGGGGAGTCTGCTTCCTCCTCTCTCTGTGCTGGCCTCTATGCCTACTTGTGATCTCTCTGTCAAATAAATAAATTTTTTAAATCTTTTAAAAAAATAAATAAATAAAAGAAAATTTCAAATAATAAAAAATAAAGCACCTAGTAATAAATCTGGACCTATATGAATAAAATGATAAAAGTTTACTTCAAGATATAAAAAAAGGACCTAAACAGAAAAAGAACTATATCATTCAAACATAATGACTGTCCAAAACCAGTCAAATTCTCCCAAATTCCAACAGATTTAGTCACTCTGAAAGCTGACATGGCATTACCTTATTATGCTGAAAACTGACATAGAAAGGGGAAGAACCAAGTATGTACACCACCTTTCTTGTAGAAGCTCTATTTCAGGATAATCAAGATAAGGAAAGTACTTTGTTTAGAACTCAAGCCAATAATAATGAATAAAAGGATAAAAGGTGGAATTAAATTATTATCATTCTGCAGTCCCTGATGAGATAACAGACCAAAGCAATGATCATCAATGAACACAAAAACCATTAGATGAAAGACTGAGGGAAAAATTCATAATAGGTGAATCAGTATGGTAACACTTGAACTCACTAATTAATTTTTATATTAGAAGTCTACAGACAACACATGCATCCTGATTTGCAACAGGAAGTAAAGAGCACCACATATAAAGTCTTCCTTTCAAAAATAAAATTGAAGCTAAAGCTATTCAAGCTTCTTGTTCTAACTACCAGTTTTTAGGAAACCTGGAGATGGAAGAAACAAGAATACAAGAATAGAATCAGCCAATGAACATGGGAGAATAATCTGGTTTTCTAGGTCATACACATGTTCTAAATTTTATTTTATTTTATTTTTTTAAAAGATTTTATTTATTTATTTGACAGGCAGCAAGAGAGAAAACACAAGCAGGGGGAGTGGGAGAGGGAGAAGCAGGCGTCCTGCTGAGCAGGGCACCCCATGCAGGGCCTGATCCCAGGACCCTGGAATCATTACCTGAGCCAAAGGCAGGCACTTAACTTGACTGAGCAACCCAGGTGCCCAGTATGTTCTAAATTTTAGAAAGACTGAAAGAGAACAATCAAATGTGATAGGTGGATCTTTAACATCTGGATTCAAATAAATTAACTGTACACATTTGGTATGATATATTAATGAACTAATGTTAATTTTATTAAACATGATAATGGCATTAAAGTTATGGATTATCCTCTACTCTATTACCAGTCTTGACTTTTCCATGACCCTCCCTTTAAAGCATAGTGTCCTGAAGAGCCCATCCTCTGGTTTTCTTCTTTCTCTTCCCATTTGGCTCCTAAGAATTCTTTTTTTTTTTTTTTAATAAACATATAATGAATTTTTATCCCCAGGGGTACAGGTCTGTGAATCACCAGGTTTACACACTTCACAGCACTCACCATAGCACATACCCTCCCCAATGTCCATAGCCCCACCCCCTCTCCCAAACCCCTCCCCCCAGCAACCCTCAGTTTGTTTTGTGAGATTAAGAGTCACTTATGGTTTGTCTCCCTCCTGATCCCATCTTGTTTCATTTATTCTTCTCCTAGACCCCAAACCTCCATGTTGCATCTCCACTTCCTCATATCAGGGAAATCATGTGATAGTTGTCTTTCTCTGCTTGACTTATTTCACTAAGCATGATACCCTCTAGTTCCATCCATGTTATTGCAAATAGCAAGATTTAATTTCTTTTGATGGCTGCATAGTATTCCATTGTGTATATATACCACATCTTCTTTATCCATTCATCTGTTGATGGACATCTAGGTTCTTTCCATAGTTTGGCTATTGTAGACATTGCTGCTATAAACATTTGGGTGCGTGTGCCCCTTCGGATCACTACGTTTGAATCTTTAGGCTAAATACCCAGTAGTGCAATTGCTGGGTCATAGGGTAATTCTGTTTACAACCTTTTGAGGAACCTTCATGCTGTTTTCCAGAGTGGCTGCACCAGCTTGCATTCCCAACAACAGTGTAGGAGGGTTCCCCTTTCTCTGCATCCTCGCCAGCATCTGTCATTTCCTGACTTGTTAATTTTAGCCATTCTGACTGGTGTGAGGTGATAGCTCATTGTGGTTTTGATTTGTACTTCCCTGATGCCGAGTGATATGGAGCACTTTTTCATGTGTCTGTTGGCCATCTGGATGTCTTCTTTGCAGAAATGTCTGTTCATGTCTTCAGCCCATTTCTTGATTGGATTATTTGTTCTTTGGGTGTTGAGTTTGTAAGTTCTTTATAGATTTTGGACACTAGCCCTTTTTCCGATAGGTCATTTGCAAATATCTTTTCCCGATAGGTCGTTTGCAAATATCTTTTCCCATTCTGTCAGTTGTCTTTTGGTTTTGTTAACTGTTTCCTTTGCTGTGCAAAAGCTTTTGATCTTGATGAAATCCCAATAGTTCCTTTTGCCCTTGCTTCCCTTGCCTTTGGCAATGTTCCTAGGAAGATGTTGCTGTGGCTGAGATCGAAGAGGTTGCTGCCTGTGTTCTCCTCAAGGATTTTGATGGATTCCTTTCTTGCATTGAGGTCCTTCATCCATTTTGAGTCTATTTTCATGTGTGGTGTAAGGAAATGGTCCAATTTTATTTTTCTGCATGTGGCTGTCCAATTTTCCCAACATCATTTATTGAAGAGGCTGTCCTTTTTCCATTGGACATTCTTTCCTGCTTTGTCAAAGATTAGTTGACCGTAGAGTTGAGGGTGTATTTCTGGGCTCTCTATTCTGTTCCATTGATCTATATGTCTGTTTTTGTGCCAGTACCATGCTGTCTTGATGATGCCAGCTTTGTAATACAGGATGAAGTCCGAAATTGTGATGCCACCAACTTCAGCTTTCTTTTTCAATATTCCTTTGGCTGTTCGAGGTCTTTTCTCGTTCCATATAAATTTTAGGATTATTTGTTCCATTTCTTTGGAAAAAATGGGTGGGATTTTGATAGGGATTGCATTAAATGTGTAGATTGCTTTAGATAGCATAGACATTTTCACAATATTTGTTCTTCCAACCCAGGAGCATGGAACATTTTTCTATTTCTTTCTGTCTTCCTCAATTTCTTTCATGAGTACTTTATAGTTTTCTGGGTATAGATTCTTAGCCTCTTTGGTTAGGTTTATTCCTAGGTATCTTATAGTTTTGGGTGCAATTGTAAATGGGATTGACTCCTTAATTTCTCTTTCTTCTGTCTTGTTGTTGGTGTAGAGAAATGCAACTGATTTCTGTGCATTGATTTTATGTCCTGACACTTTACTCAATTCCTGTACAAGTTCTAGCAGTTTTGGAGTGGAGTCTTTTGGGTTTTCCACATATAGTATCATATCACCTGTGAAGAGTGATAGTTTGACTTCTTCTTTGCCAATTTGGATGCCTTTAATTTCTTTTTGTTGTCTGATTGCTGAGGCTAGGACTTCTAGTACTATGTTGAATAGCTGTGTTCCTGACCTTAGCAGAAAAGCTTTCAGTTTTTCTCCATTGAGAATGATATTTGTGGTGGGTTTTTCATAGATGACTTTGATAATATTGAGGTATGTGCCTTCTATCCCTACACTTTGAAGAGTTTTGATCAGGAAGGGATGCTGTACTTTGTCAAATGCTTTTTCAGCATCTATTTAGAGTATGATATGGTTCTTGTTCTTTCTTTTATTAATGTATTGTATCACATTGATTAATTTGTGGATGCTGAACCAACCTTGCAGCCCTTGAATAAATCCCATTTGGTCATGGTGAGTACTCCTTTTAATGTTTTTTTTGGATCATATTGACTAGTATTCTTTTTTAAAGATTTATTTATTTATTTGACAGGCAGAGAGGCAGCCAGAGGGGGGGGAGCAGGCTCCCCGCTGAGCAGAGAGCCAGATGTGGGGCTCGATCCCAGGACCCTGGGATCATGACCTGAGCCAAAGGCAGAGGCTTTAACCCACTGAGCCACCGAGGTGCCCCTATTGACTAGTATTTTGGTGAGAATTTTTGCATCTGTGTTCATCAAGGATATTGGTCTGTAATTTTCTCTTTTGATGGAGTCTTTGTCTGGTTTTGGGATCAAGGTAATGCTGGCCTCATAAAATGAGTTTGGAAGTTTTTCTTCCATTTCTATTTTTTGTAACAGTTTCAGGAGAATAGGAATTAGTTCTTCTTTAAATGTTTGGT
Organism: Mustela nigripes; assembly: GCF_022355385.1. NCBI lineage: Eukaryota > Metazoa > Chordata > Mammalia > Carnivora > Mustelidae > Mustela > Mustela nigripes. The sequence goes on along the minus strand of NC_081561.1, from coordinate 35,412,240 downwards.
GGAATTCCCCTGGGAAGCTGTCTGGCCCAGGGCTTTTGTTTGTTTGGAGATTTTTGATGACTGTTTCAATCTCCTTACTGGTTATGGGTCTGCTCAGGTTTTCTATTTCTTCCTGGTTCAGTTGTGGTAGTTTATATGTCTCTAGGAATGCATCCATTTCTTCCAGATTGTCAAATTTGTTGGCGTAGAGTTGCTCATAGTATGTTCTTATAATTGTTTGTATTTCTTTGGTGTTAGTTGTGATCTCTCCTCTTTCATTCATGATTTTATTTATTTGGGTCCTTTCTCTTTTCTTTCTGATAAGTCTGGCCAGGGGTTTATCAATCTTATTAATTCTTTCAAAGAACCAGCTCCTAGTTTCATTGATATGTTCTATTGTTTTTTTGGTTTCTATTTCATTGATTTCTGCTCTGATCTTTATGATTTCTCTTCTCCTGCTGGGTTTAGGCTTTCTTTCTTGTTCTTTCTCTAGCTCCTTTAGGTGTAGGGTTAGGTTGTGTATTTGAGACTTTTCTTGTTTCTTGAGAAAGGCTTGTATTGCTATATATTTTCCTCTCAGGACTGCCTTTGCTGTGTCCCACAGATTTTGGACAATTGTCTTTTCATTATCATTTGTTCCCATGAGTTTTTTCAATTCTTCTTTAATTGCCTGGTTGACCCATTCATTCTTTAGAAGGATGCTGTTTAGTCTCCATGTTTTTGTGTTCTTTCCAAATTTCCTCTTGTGATTGATTTCTAGCTTCGGAGCATTGTGGTCTGGAAATATGCAGGGAATGATCCTAATCTTTTGATACTGGTTGAGACCTGATTTATGACCCAGGATGTGGTCTATTCTGGAGAATGTTCCATGTGCACTAGAGAAGAATGTGTATTCTGTTGCTTTGGGATATAATGTTCTGAATATATCTGTGATGTCCATCTGGTCCAGTGTGTCATTCAAGGCCTTTATTTCCTTGTTGATCTTTTGCTTGGATGATCTGTCCATTTCAGTGAGGAGAGTGTTAAAGTCCCCTCCTATTATTGTATTATTGTTGATGTGTTTCTTTGATTTTGTTATTAATTGGTTTATATAGTTGGATACTCCCACGTTAGGGGCATAGATATTTAAAACTGTTAGATCTTATTGTTGGATAGACTCTTTGAGTATGATATAATGTCCTTCCTCATCTCTTATTATAGTCTTTGGCTTAAAATCTAATTGATCTGATATAAGAATTGCCACCCCCGCTTTCTTCTGATGTCCATTAGCATGGTAAATTATTTTCCACCCCCTCACTTTAAATCTGGAGGTGTCTTCGGGTCTAAAACGAGTTTCTTGTAGGCAACATATTGATGGGTTTTTTTTTTTTTAATCCATTCTGATTCCCTGTGTCTTTTGATTGGGGCATTTAGCCCATTAACATTCAGGGTAACTATTGAGGATATGAATTTAGTGCCATTGTATTGCCTGTAAGGTGACTGCTACTGTATATTGTCTCTATTCCTTTCTGATCTACTACTTTTAGGCTCTCTCTTTGCTTAGAGGACCCCTTTCAATATTTCCTGTAGAGCTGGTTTGGTGTTTGCAAATTCTTTCAGCTTTTGTTTGTCCTGGAAGCTTTTTATTTCTCCTTCTATTTTCAATGATAGACTAGCTGGATATAGTATTCTTGGCTGCACGTTTTTCTCATTTAGTGCTCTGAATATATCATGCCAGTTCTTTCTGACCTGCCAGGTCTCTGTGGATAAGTCTGCTACCAATCTAATATTTTTACCATTGTCTGTTATAGACTTCTTTTCCCAGGCTGCTTTCAGGTTTTTCTCTTTGTCACTAAGACATAAATTTTACTATTAGGTGACGGGGTGTGGACCTATTCTTATTGATTTTGAGGGGGGTTCTCTGCACCTCCTGGATTTTGATGCTTGTTCCCTTTGCCATATTAGGGAAATTCTCTCCAATAATTCTCTCCAATATACCTTCTGCTCCCCTCTTTCTTCTTCTTCTGGAATCCCAATTATTCTAAGGTTGTTTTGTCTTATGGTATCACTTATCTCTCAAATTCTCCCCTCGTGGTCCAGTAGCTGTTTGTCCTTCCTTTGCTCAGCTTCTTTATTCTCTGTCATTTGGTCTTCTATATCACTAATTCTTTCTTATACCTCATTTATCCTAGCAGTAAGAGCCTCCATTTTTTATTGCACCTCATTAATAGCTTTTTAAATTTTAACTTGGTTAGATTTTAGTTCTTTTATTTCTCCAAAAAAGGGCTTTTATCTCTCCAAAGAGGATTTCTCTAATATTTTCCATGCCTTTTTTGAGCCCAGCTAGAACCTTGAGAATCATCATTCTGAACTCTAGATCTGACATATTACCAATGTCTGTATTTATTAGGTCCCTAGCCTTTGGTACTGCCCCTTGTTCTTTTTTTTGTGGTGAGTTTTTCTGCCTTGTCATTTTGTCCAGATAAGAGTATATGAAGGAGCAAATAAAATACTAAAAGGGTGGCAAAGACCCCAGGAAAATGCACTTTAACCAAATCAGAAGAGACCCCAAATTGGGGGCGGGGGGAGAAAGTAGATAAAAACAAGTTCAGAAAAAATAAATTTTTTTAAAGAAAACAAAAAATATTAGAAAAGAAAAATATATATATATAAGAAAAACTAGTTAAAAAATGTTAAAAAAGAAAAGGGTAAAAGTTAAAAAAAATTAGCAGAAGAGAGGCGCCTGGTGGCTCAGTGGTTTAAGCCTCTGCCTTCAGCTCAGGTCATGATCCCAGGGTCCTGGGATCGAGCCCCATGTCGGGCTCTCCGCTCAGCGGGGAGCCTGCTTCCCCATCTCTCTCTCTGCCTGCCTCTCTGCCTATTTGTGATCTCTGTCAAATAAATCAATAAAATCTTTTAAAAAAATTAGCAGAAGAAAAAATATTTAAAAATATTAAATTAACTGCAAGACTAAAGAAGCATGGGGAGAAAGCCATGAGTTCCATGCTTTGCTTTCTCCTCCTCTGGAATTCTGCTGCTCTCCTTGGTAGGTAAACTTGGTCTTAGCTGGATTTCTTGTTGATCTTCTGGGGGAGGGGCCTGTTGTAGTGATTCTCAAGTGTCTTTGCCTGAGGTGGAATTGCACTGCCCTTCCCAGGGGCCAGACTAAGTAATCCTCTCCGGTTCGCTTTCAGGAGCTTTTGTCCCCTGAAGGCTTTCCGTAGAGTTCTAGAGGACTGGAATGAAAATGGCGGCCTCCCAGTCTCTGGCCCGGAGGAGCCAAGAGCTGGGGGCCCCACTTTTCAGTGCACCCTCAGAGAAACGAGACCAATCACTCCCATCTCCCTGGCCTCTGGCTGCGCTCTGAGCTCACCTAGCCTATGACCAGTTCAAGGTAACCCCGAGCTGAGAGCTCACTCCTTGGCTCTGTCTCTGTAGCTGGCTTCCCCACCCTTATACCTGTGAGCTCTGCAACACTCTCAGACACCCCTGATCTTCCGTGACCCCGTGGGACCTGGGGCCATGCTGACCCCATGTGGGCTTCACCCTGGTTTAGCCTCTGGAGCAATGTCCCTCAGTGGAGCCGACTTTTAAAAGTCCTGATTTTGTGCTCCGTTGCTCTGCCACTTGCCAGGAGCTGGCCCCTCCCCCTGCAGTCTATCTTCCCATCGCTTTGGATTCACTTCTCTGCCGGTCCTACCTTTCAGAAAGTGGTCAGTTTTCTGTTTCTAGAATTGCTTTTCTTCTTGTCTTCAATCTCCCGTTGGATTTGTAGGTGTTTGCAATGGTTTGATAAGCTATCTAGCTGATCTCCTGCTACCTGATGTAGTCTCAGCCTGCTACTTCTCCGCTATCTTGACTCTTCCCTCGGCTCCTAAGAATTCTTACTGATTTCCAAATTTGACCAGGTTTCTAAACCTTGATCTCCACCCAGAACCTTTCTCCTGATGCTACCAGATCCACCAACTATGAAGTCCACAGGATATTGGAAATTCTAGTTGCCTGTGTCAACTCGGCATCTCATTCCTTCCCCTTAACTTGCTTTCCAGAACAGATGACCAAAATAATAACGCTGAGACATCTTTATCAACTTGATTTTACCAATCCCACCTACCTGGTTAAATCTTGAAGCACCTGATGTACTTCTGTGGAAGGGTGCTCTTCACCAACTTCGAATAAAAGGGATATACTTTTTAAAAGGATAATTGGACAGTCACCTACCAAAATGTGATTTGTAGCCTTTATGATTTAGTAGTTCAATGTCTAGGATTCCCTCTTACAAAAACTCAAAAATAAATAAAACAACATGAATAGTTTTTCATTCCAGCATTATTTGCCATAGTGTCAAAGTTTTGAACAATTATCCAAAAAGAGAATGATGAAAATTTGAGAACCAATTATCTGAACCGCATACACATATTGCAATACACTGCAGACGTTAAAAATAAGACAATAGATCGAATGAACAGAATATATTTGATGTGATACTCAGTAAAAAGATTAAGTTATAGATTCCAACAGCGTGACCTCAATTTTGTATCAAGCGCTCAATAGCCATGACACCGGATGGCGAGAGCAACCGAGACTGGAGACGCTGGAGTTCCACGGGTACAATGGGGCCAAAGCCTAGAGTGCGAGTGTGAGCCAAGTTGGTCCCAGCAAGAAACAGTCAGCAGGAGCCGCGCAGGACTGGCGTTGTGGGTGCCAAGTCAAGGGATGAGGTGCCTTGTGACCCAGCCACGTCACCTACTGCTGCCCCAGGGCCCCACAAGTAATGGCACCTGCGCAAAGGACCAGGGTTCATGGTAGCCATTTCTGCGCCTTCAGAGACCGACCCACCCGGGTCTACTTAGGACTGAAGTAAAGGACACAATCAGAAGAGAAAAAAAAGGGAAAACCGCTCCCGTCTGGGCGGACCGGTCTCTTGGACACCTCTTGGACACTCCGCTGACTGCGGAGTGCGTAGGGGAGCAGCCTGCTGCGTGGTCTCTGGCTGCCTAGAACGCCTGGCCCTGGCCCCGCCTGGCCAGCACTTAAGGCTAATGAGACCTGGGGGACTCTGCTCGTGGTGACCTTGGAAATTGGGCCGCCGGCTGTTTTCTGCACGTGGCTGTGCTCACCCTAGGTGAGCCGGGCTTTGGTTCCTCCTTGCGGTCTGGTAACGTCTGACTTTAATTCGTGCCTGTACTAGACCCGACCGTGGAAACTTAGGGAATAGGGTGGTGATCTCTTCCATTTGGAAGCAGGGGAGGCTAAAACGGGTTTTGGTCAGTGAATACAGCGGTGATGCCTCCCTGCTCCCTGGCCCAGCCGGCACCAGGGACCCCAGTCTGAGATGTGCTCCCTCCGGGATCTCCCTCAACTGCCCTGCAGGTTGTTTGTACTTCCCCCTTGCACCTCTGTTCTTCCCTCACACAGGCTTCAACCTTGAGCCAAACCTAATAGAGAAAGTGGCCAGAGCTCGGTGGGGCTTGTAAACTCCAGCTCAAAGCTGAAGGAGGGGGATCGCTGTAGCGCTGTGACGAGGCTGGACTGGTGATCCAGATCCTGGATGGGTGGAGTTGCTTCCTTTCTACCTCAGGCTGAATCGTGGCCAGGGAGGGTAGAATGATTAGCCCAGGGCCCACTTCTCCAGTAGGCTCAGTAGGCACAGTGCCTGTGACCCATTAAAATATTTTAATTAAAAAATATTTTAGGGGTGCCTGGGTGGCTCAGTCAGTTAAGCTTCTACCTTCCGCTAGGGTCATGATCCCAGGGTCCTGTTGGGCGGGAGCCTATTTCTTTCTCTCCTTGCCACTTGTGTTCTCTCTCACTATCTCTGTCACTGTCTCTCTCTCAAGTAAATAAATAAAATCTTTAAAATTATAGATATTTTAATAAGGAAAATGTGAGCATTATCATAATGAACCCTGATACTCGTTTTTATGGCAACACTGTGGTAAAATACAATGTTTATTTACTTGGTTGTTTTTAATGGAGTTAGTACCCAGGGCCCATGAAAATAATAATGCCTTTATCTGGTGATGTGGAACCACAGAGAACAAAGGACAGTGACTAGAGCGCTTTTGGGGACTCAACTCAGGTGTACATCTAGAACTCCACTTGATGTGGCACAAAGATGGTCCAGAGCAAAACTCAAAGCTAACCAGAATCCTTCAAACTACAAAGGTTAGTGGTTGCTGAGGTGTCAGGGGAGGCTCAGATTAGAGGCCTGGTCTGGGTCCTGAAACTGGACAAACATATTTGCATTTTTCCACCTTACCTTACCCCCCATATTTCTCTATGTGATTATAGTCTGGAGTTTTGTTGTGTGTGTATTTTTTTAAAAATTTGTTAGAGAGAGTGAGCGAGCACACAGGCAGGCAGAGTGGCAGGCAGAGGCAGAGAAGTAGGCTCCCCACTGAGCAAGGAGCCCCATGCGGGACTCGATCCCAGGACCCTGGGATCGTGATCTGAGCCAAAGGCAGCTGCCTAACCGACTGAGCTACCTAGGCATCCCTAGTCTGGAGATTTTATTGAAACTATCAAAAATGCATTTCTTAAACTCTGGATTGATTGATGGGGGAGGAGAAACTTATCTTGTACTTAAATCTTTTTAAAATTAGATTTTCCTTGCAGACATACTGACTTGAAGTGGCCCTGGCACAATAAAGATAAAGCTAAGCTCTCTCACCATTCCTAGAGTCCCTTTCAAGCCATCTCTTTGCTGACAGAATTAACCTTTTCCTAGGTAACAGAGAAGAGGAAGAAGGAGGGGGAGGAGGAAGAGAAGGAGGAGGGGGGGACAGGGAGGAAAAGGAAGAGGGAGGAGGGGGGAGGAAAAAAAGGAGAAGAAAAGTCCACTGCCCTGCCAATTAGCAGGGCAAGAGGACAGGCACTGATACAGCTAGCTGCCAAGTTAACAACAGTGTTTCTCCCAAAGACATGCTGCATGCATAAATTCATAAACTGTCATCATCTTTTCTCCATCCTTTGAATGACTACTGCATTCTTATTCAATCAGAAACTTCATTTTCTGAGATCATAGACCATCAGAAACTTGGCCACTGGAAATGCTATCAGTAACAATGAGACATCCCACTCGTGCCTGGAGAATTGATATCACTTTGACAGAGAAGTGGCCTTGATTTACAACTCAGTTGCAGAGTTTCAATTAAGGGGTTACTGTATGTAACATTCTAGGTGTATCTCAATTTTGTAGTTTCCAAGGAAATAGAACTCCACAGTGAAGATCTGATGTGGATCTTTGACTCACAATCCAAAGCAGTAGTTGTTTTTTTTTTTAAGATTTTATTTATTTATTTGACAGAGAAAGATCACAAGTAGGCAGAGAGGCAGGGAGAGAGAGAGAGGAGGAATCAGGCTCTCAGCTGAGCAGAGTGTCCGATGTGAGGCTCGATTCCAGGACCCTGGGATCATGACCTGAGCCGAAGGCAGCGGCTTAACCCACTGAGCCACCCAGGTGCCCCCAAATCAGTAGTTTTATTTAAAGTTCAGCTACACTTCATTCTTCCCCAAAATCCTACAAAAAGAAAAAAAAGTGATTTTGTTGGTGAGATGCACCATGGTTTTCTGTCATGCACTGTTCCTCACTGGAATGAGCCAAAAAACTGTTTTTGTCAGACTAAAGTTTGTCCCCAGTGGCCTTATACTGACTAATATTTGGAGTAGGACAACTGGGAGGAGGTTCTGTTGAGGCCTCACTGCCACAGACTGGAACCTTCCCCTCCACCCCATAATAAGACCAAGGCCCTCATGTTTCATTTGCTGAGGACTCTGTCCCCAATTGTATGTTTGTTGTTTCTTCCTGATTTCAGACTCTTTCTTGTCTGGTTAGCACTTTGATATCAAATTTATTTTGTGAGATTTGGAGCATCCTCTGATGAAGTATGGCATTCAGCTTTGTCTCCCTTCAATGTACTTTGTGGCCATCTTATATATTGTCTCTCTACATTTCTCCAGTCTTGTTTGTGCATGAGAAATTAGTTTGGGAAGGAGCTTCTGTCCATATTCTGCCTCCCAGAAGGATGCTGATTTCTCGGGCCAGCAGTTGGGGTGGCCATACCAGAACTAAAGTGAAGTGCCTAGGATGCCATATTTAAGGAGGCTGTCATCCTAGGGTCATGTAAGTGCAGTGATGATGGAGTTTTCTCCTAACGGATCAAATTTAAATTTTTCCAAATGAGAGGAAAAGAGAGGGACAGAAAGGAAGAGAGTAGTTTCAGATACATATGGAGTTATCATTGAAAAAGACCAATTATCTTTGTACTTTGTTCATCAGGAACAATCATAGTGTATATCATGATACAAATCTAAATCAAAAGGTCCTGGAGATTTGTCAGTATCCTTTCTGCTCATAATACGTTGACCACAATCTTATAGGATTGTTACCATTACAATGCCGTTTCTTCCATTCTGCTATTGCTGATTAACATAATGCATTTATATAATGCAGACATATTTAGCTTTATTCTCATGACAGAGACAAACCAACTACAGTCATTTTTTTTTAAGATTTTATTTATTTATTTGAGAGAGAGAGTGAGTGAGAGAGGAAAGAGCACAATCCAGGGGAGGGGCAAAGGGAGTGGGAGGAGCGGACTTCCAGCTCCTTGAGCTGGAGCACAATGGGGACTGGATGGACTCTAGTCCAGGACAGTGGGACCATGACCTGAGCCAAAGGCAGATGCTTAACCGACTGAACCACCCAGGTGCCCCAATCAACTATAGTCTTATACCATCCCTGGTGGGATATTTTAAAGATATACCCAAAGAAGTTTCTAGTGATGTCCTCCTTGCTGACAATATAATCCAGTAAAAAACGAAACAAAAATTCAAGACCCCTATAAACTCTTCCAAGTAGTTTTTATCATGCTTCCACCAGCACTAGGATTTCATGTTTAGTCATTACATGTGTGTCTATTTTTAGGACATATCAAAGCTTTTCCAAAATAAAGTAGCTGGGGGCGGGTATATGAAGATGCTTGACTTTGTGTTTCCTGCCTAGGAAATCCTGAGCTCTCTCTCCAGCAATAGAGACACCAGAACTATTATGAAAGGGCTTTGTAAGATATTACATTTTCCTCATGATCTCCCTATCCATCCCACCTTCACTCTTCAACACTACAACAGAAAGAATAAAAAGAACCTTCTAACCTAAGCTAGTCAAACTTACCGAAAATTCTAAATTTCTTTGGTATAAATTGTTAATGATAAGGACAACTCCCTCAGGAGGTCACTGATTTTTTTCCCTATAAACTGATAACCAGGCTTTCCTATATGTCTGGAAAGACTGCCCCTAATCTCAGTGTCTATCATATTTAGGCTAACATAATTAAATATTACAAGTACACACTGAGATACTCAATACGTGTCAAATAGCATTTCAACAACATCCTCTAAAACAGCCACTTCTCAATTTAAATCTTCTAAAAGAGACATCAGAGATCCAAAGACCTTACCACATACGATTAACAACTACCACAGCAGTAAAACTCCAGTGTTGAGCCTTGAATCGACTGTCTCTCAGTTTAAAGATAGTTACCACCCTCAGATCACTGGAAGATTGGATCAGCTGGAGACCTCAAACGAGGAATTCTTAGCAATCCTTCAGAAGCAAATGATGGCAGGAGGTGACCCCTTTCATCTAAAAAGGCCAAATGTGGGGACACTGATTGCAATTCTTTGAGACATTAGCAGTTTCTTCGTGGAACCCACATGCCTGCTTATTTTATGAACACACTCACATCTTGTGAATCAACAACTTGACTCCTAAGTCTACTACAGCATGAGTAAGTTAAAGAACACTGTATGAGCACATGTGATGAGAACTAGGTGTTGAATATAAGTGATGAATCACTGAATTCTCCCCCTGAAACCTATTCCTCTGTATGTTAATTAGAATTAAAAATAAATTCAAATAAAAATTTGAAAGGAAAAAAAATTTTTTTAAAAACCAACAAAAATAAATTATTAAAATCAGAAATTGAAGATGCTATCCCTGACCTTACAAGCTGGTGTAACCACTCTGGAAACAGCATGGAGATTCCTCAAAAAGTTGAAAATAGAGCTACCCTATGACCCAGCAATCTCACTACTGGGTATTTACCTTAAAGATTCAAATGTAGTGATCCGAAGGGGCACATGCACCCGAATGTTTATAGCATCAATGTCCACAATAGCAAAACTATGGAAAGAACCTAGATGTCCATCAACAGACGAATGGATAAAGAAGATGTGGTATATATACACAATGGAGTACTATGCAGCCATCAAAAGAAATGAAATCTTGCCATTTGCGACAACGTGGATGGAACTAGAGGGTATTATGCTTAGCGAAATAAGTCAATCGGAGAAAGACAACTATCATATGATCTCCCCAATATGAAGAAGTTGAGAGGCAACTTGGAGGGTTTGGGGTAGGAAAGGAATAAATGAAACAGATGGGATCAGGAGGGAGACAAACCATAAGTGACTCTTAATCTCACAAAACAAACTGAGGGTTGGGGGGGTAGGTAGGGAGAGGGTGGTACCCAACCACCCTCTCCCTACATTGGGGAAGACATTGGGGAAGGTATGTGCTATGGTGAGTGCTGTGAATTGTGTAAGCCTGATGATTCATAGACCTGTACCCCTGGGCTAATAATACATTATATGTTTATAAAAATATTTTTTTAATTATAAAAACTAAAAAAAACACAAACCTTCACAAGAAAACTACAGACCAATATATTTCATGAATATTGATACAAACATCTTCAACAGGAAACAAGCAAATAAAATAAATCCAGCAACATTAAAAAATTATACACCATGAGCAAGTGAGATTTATCCCACAAATGCAAGGTTAGATTAACACTCAAAAGTCAGTTAATGTAGGGACAACTGGTTGACTCAGAGAGGCATGAAGCTCCTGATCTCAGGGTCTTAAGTTCAGGCCCCACACTGGAAATAGAGATTACTTAAATAAATAAAAACTTTTTCAAAAGTCAAGTAATATAATATACAATGTTAATAGGATAAAGAACACATGATCATTTCAACAGATGCAGAAAATGTATTCGACAAAATCTAACATCCAGTCATGATAAGAACACTACTAGGAATAGAAAGGAACTTCCTTCGTCTAATAAAAGCCATTATCAAAAAAAAAAAAAAAACCACAGTTAGCATCATAGATCATACATAATGGTGAAAGACTGAACTGTTTCCCCCAAAGAGCAAGAACAAGGTAACAATGGCTGCTCTCACTTTTATTTAACATTGTATTGGAGGTTCTAGCCAGTGTAATCAGGCAACAAAAATAAATAAAAGGCATGCATACCACAAAAGAAGTAAGACTGTCTTTACTCACCAAGATTTTGTATGTAGAAAATCCTAAGGAATACACACACACACACACACAACTATAAAAAATGAGTTTAGTAAGGTTACAGATGCAAGATCAATATGCACAAAAGTCAGTTATGTTTCTGTATACTAGCAACAAACAACCTAAAATGAAATTAAGAAAATTCAGTCATAAGAGCATTAAAGAGCATTTAGAAATAAATTTAGTAAGTACAGGACTGAAAACTGCAAAACTTTACTTAAAGAAATTCAATATCTAGGAGTGCTTGGGTAGCTCAGTTGATTGTGTCTGCCTTTGGCTCAGGATAGAGCCCCATGTTGGGCTCCCTGCTCTGTGGAAAGCCTGCTTCTCCCTCTCCCTCTGCAGCTCCCCCTGCTTGTACTTTCTCTCTCTGTCAAATAAAACTTAAAAAAAAAAAAATTAAATATCTAAGTAAATGAAAGTATTTCATGCATGGATTAGAAAACACAAAATATGAATTTAGACCCTTAAAACATACACAAAAATTAATAATTTGGAAAATGACTGCAGACTTGAATATAAGAGCTAAAACTATAAAAACTTAGGAACCATAAAAGTAAACTTTCAGAGGTGCCTGGGTGGCTCAGTGGGTTAAAGCCTCTGCCTTTGGCTCAGGTTGTGATCCTAGGGTCCTGGGATTGAGCCTTGCATTGGGCTTTCTGCTTGGCAGGGAGCCCTCTTCCTCCTCTCTCTCTCTGCCTGCCTCTCTGCCTACTTGTGATCTCTGCCTGTCAAATAAATAAATAAAATCTTTTTTAAAAAAAAGTAAACTTTCATGACATTCATTTTGGCAAAGATTTTTTTAAGTAATCTCTATGCCCAACATGGGGCTCAAACTCACAATCCTGAGATCAAGAGTCACATGCTCCATCAACCAAAGCAGCCAGGCACCCCTAGACAAAGATTTTTTAAGACATAATACCAAAAGCAAAAGTGATAAAAAGGTGTCAAGTTGGAGTTAATCAAAATTAAACTTGGTCCTTTAAAAGATACCTTCAACAAAGTGAAGAAACAAGCCACACAATGGGAGAAAAAGGAGATAAGATATATCTATATATAGATAGATAGAACTTACAACTCATTAAGACAACCAGTTAGGGGCTCCTGGGTGGCTCAGTCCTTCAGCGTCTGCCTTCTGCTCAGGTCATGCTCCCTGGGTCCTGTGATGGAGCCCCACATCCAGCTTCCTGCTCTGCAGGAAGCCTGCTTCTCCCATTCCCACTCCCCCTGTTTCTGTTCCCTCTCTAGCTGTGTCTCTCTCTGTCAAATAAATAAAATCTTAAAAAAAAAAAAAAGACAGCAATTAGAACTAGATAAAAGAAATGGAAATGGATAAATAATATTAATAGATCTTTCACCATATTAGAGAAATATTAATAGATATTTCACCATTTTATCAACAAGCAGATAAAAAGATCCTCTATATCATTAGTTGTTAAGGAAAAGCAAATCAAAAGCACAAAATAGCACTACAGCACCCAAAAGATCTATAATCAAAAAGACAATTATAGTGGCATCTGGTTGGCTCAGTCAGTAACCTCTGCCTTACACTCAGGTCATGATCCCAGGGTCCTGGGATGGAGCCACATGTCCTCTAGCTCCTTGCTTGGCAGGGAGCCTGCTTCTCCCCCTCCTCCCCACTCTTGCTCTCTCTTACTATGTCTATCTGTCTCAAATAAATAAAATATTTTAAAAAACAAAGACAATTATAAGTATTGAGGATGTGGAGAAACTAGAACACTCATACACTTCTGGTGGAAATGTCAAAAGCCACTCTGAGAACGTTTGCCTATTCATGACCATTGCTGGATATCTACCCAAGAGAATGAAAACAAAATATTGTAAGCAAATGTTCATAGCATTTTTTCATGACATCCAAATGACAACAACCCAAATGTCCATTAGTTGGTTAATGTATAAACAAAATGTACTATATCCATATAATGAAACACTAGTTGGCAATTTAAAGGGAGAAAATACTGTTGCATGCCATAGCAGGGACGAACCCTGAAAACATTACAGTAAATGAAAGAAGCCAGACACATAAATATTATGTGATTCTTTTTATATAAAATCTTTAGAGATGGAAAGTTTGCCTATGGATAGAGCTTGGAGTGACTGCAGATGGGCAGAAAGATTCCTTTTGGGAGTAATGGAAGTGTTCTAAATTACACTGCAGTGGTGATTTCTAAAATCACTCATTATATGTTTCATAAAGAACTGCAGTCCAAAATATCTGCGCTAAATATGCTGGCAAAAAAAGAAGTGAAATTGTATTTTTCTTAACAGAACCATTTGTGATCTTTTTTTAAAAAATTATTTATTTATTTGACAGCACGCAGGAGCGTGCACAAGCAGGGGAGCTGCAGGGAAAAAAGCAGACTCTCCTCTCTGAGCAGGGAACCCCTGTGGGGCTGGATCCCAGGACTCTGGGATCATGACCGGAACCAAAAGCAGAAGGCAGAAGTGAAGACGTGAAGATGCTTAACCACTGAGCCACCCAAGCACTCCTCTCCCATTTGTGATCTTTAAAACAAGTTTCTATCAATAACAAATGAAAGGTAACAGAATGACACCCCAAAATGACTGTAGGAGCTCAGGACATGCCATCCCCAAGTAAGCTGCTTTGATATATTTTGTGATGTAGATGCCTGAAAAACAGCAAATGCAGGAAGAGGCTTTCTCTGAACTCCCCTTTTCTGCCTAAAGGTAGATGCTCCAAAAGGAACTCAACTGGCATAAATCCCATCTTCACGAGGCTCCTCAACTCGTAAGACTGATAAAGATGGACATGACACCCAGACAAACTTTGTCACAAATTATCATTCCTCCCATCTATTCTTGGAAGTGCCCATTCATCTTCCCTAAAAATGACTTACTAGCCCCTAGGAAGCTTACATTCCTTCTCTTTCCCCATTAAAACTGTATTTAAGCCCCAATCCTAAAAGGGTGGGTAGTGTTTCTTATTTTTCCCTGGATAGCTTTCTCTTGTTAGTCTTTTATTACAGGGGTCTCAGCCAAGAACTGAGAAAGAGTAGAGGGCAAATTATCCCCCCTATAACCACCACCAAAGTAGGACAGACAAATTCTACGAGAGAACTTCAAATTGATTCTAGGCCTCTTGGTGCCCACACCGGTGCACCCACAAGACCCACTCACCCTCACTTTGTGTTGAGGTGAGCAATCAGATTAAGGAAAAGCCTGGCATCTTAGAGTTCTCACCAGCAGCTAATATACACGATCCTCATGGATTCCATCAGCTTCTTTGCCTCTGAGGAAAAAAAAACAACTGGACTTTCAGTAGTTCACAGGGCCACCCACAATCTGGCATGTCGCAAATCCCTCTTCCATCATAAGTGGAACCAGAGTGAGCCTGCTGCCCTGCTTTTTGTGGGGCTAAGTTGGGCATGTGGTGGGAACCCTATGAGGTTAGGCAGGTACATGGGATGCAGAGGGTGGCACCGATTTCTCCCCTTCCATCTAACCTCGCTAAATCTTCAGGACCCGGAGGATTGCGATTTCTCCATACAGAGTGGTAGGAACTCGGTCTCGAGAAAGCTCCCGAGCCCATGCGGAAAGGCAAACTGCGCTCCCCACCCAGGCCGGTGCCTTGACGTTTCCCCATCCTGCCCTTGCACTCCGATTCGCCCCGCCGCCCCGGGCCTGCAGCTGTCCCTCCCATTCTCAGGCGGCTCATGGAGGAGGAGTTGCCTAATTCTGCAGAGGATAATGGATTAAACCTTTTCCTTCTAAAGCGGTCGGAAGATGGAGATCCTGCCCCTGTCCTTGGGGTCCAGAATTCGTACTTGCAGGAGGAGCTCGGTCCATTACTAGAAGTGTGGAATTTGGTGCCTGGGCGGGGCGCCCTGCGAGCTGGGGGCACGGAGTGCTTTGGCGGGAGCTGGCTGAGCGATAGTACCAGAGGCGGCCGGAGGAGAGGGAGCGCGCATAAGGAGGCCTGGTAGGGGGGACCCCATCCAAGCACTCACCAAAGATCTCTTGATGCCTGCTCTGGGGGTAGGTCAAACACCACCGGCGTTGCAGGTGCTTCTCTGGAAACCCGTCGGGAGAAATGCGCAGATCGACGCGTCCTGGGCCTTACGGGTAAATCCTTCCTCTCCTCCCAAGGAGGAGCGAGGCCGCGGTCAGGTCCAGGAGAAAGCTGTAAGCCACAACCCGCGGGAAACCGAGAAGCCCTGGGTGCGGCCCGGCGCGTTCGGGTGCTGTAGGCTAGGGTGGTGCTCTCGAGCAGCCCAGTCCGCAGTCCAGGGCTGCAGGCGAGATCCCGGCGTGCCCAAGTGGCCAGGATTCGCCGAGGGCGCGCTGCTGCCTCGGGTCAGGCTGTGCCGGGAGGCGTCCCGGAGGGCAGCTCAGCGCGCTCTCCAGCCGAGAGGGACGGCCCTGGGGGGCCCGATGCTGGAGGCGAGGACTCGCGCGAGCGGCCAGAGACCGTGCTCCAGACGGCTGGGGCTGCTTTCGAACTGCTGGTTTCCCCTCTGCCCACAGGCGCCAGAGGAGCGCAGCACCTTCCGCGTAAAGCAGCGTGACACAGACAAGGCTCACAGCTTGTTTGGGACCTCCGAAGGCACAGGGTTGGAAAGAACGGTTCTATCTGCCTTTGATTGCTCAGATAGGCGGGAATTCATGGAGAACGGGGACCGTCTTCTTTCCCCAGCTGGTTCTAGCACGTAGTACTGCACCTGGCACAAATGTTTACGGAAGGGATAGAGAGCTGGGGATTTCAGCTCCGGCGTTGCCACTCACTGGATTTCTGATTCTGAGCTGCTTATCTAACTTCTTTGTTCTTCAATTTCCTCATTTGGAAATGGGAACCTATAAAAATAGTAGGACTTGTAGGATTGCTCAAGAGATTAAATTAATTTAATGCATGCGAGGAGCTCAGGACAATTTCTGGCTCATAGTATTTTCCTAATTCAATTAGCATTATACACCATGATTACCAGCACGTTTCGACTGTCTACAACATTCTGCTATCAACAATAACTAGTTGCTCTGAATTCAGGAAACTGCTTTACTCACACACACCCCTTTTAAAAATCTCTTTCTACACTCCCTCCTCCACCACTACTAACTAGCTGTGTGTGACCTTGGGCAAGATGTCTAACCTCTCAGGTCCTCATTTTTCATCTGTACAACCGGGATGATAATAATAGTACCCTGATCCTAGAATAGTTCCTAGATCCTAGAATAGTACCTTGTGTTTAAATGAATTAATGTATATAAAGCCCTTAATTGTGCTAAGGAAGTGGAAAACACTGAATAATAAATATCAGCTGTTACTATCTGCACATATAAAAATTGTTTTCTTTTTTTCCTTTTTTAAAAGATTTTATTTATTTATTTATTTATTTGACAGAGGGAGACAGCCAGGGAAGGAACACAAACGGGGGAGTGGGAGTGAGAGAAGTAGACCTCCTGCTGAGTAGCATGGGGGCGGGGTGCACAGGCAGGGCTCCATCCCAGGACCCTGGGATCCCGACCTGAGCCAAAGGCAGATGCTTAATGACTGGGCCACCCAGGCACCCCCAATAAACTTGTTTTCATGTTATAAATATTTCCATTAAAAAGGAACTTCAGGGGGCATCCCCCAAGTTTTGCATCTTTTAAAAGGCAGTGCTGTTAGAATATATAGATCAATGTTCATACAATTTGAGGGTACAGAGAACCAGATCATGGGATCGAATTCTGTCACCGTAAACAAACAATGATAGCTTTTTGCTGAATTAGAATTAAAGCTTTTGATGAAAAAAAAAAAAAAAAAAAACCTCCCCTATGCCTTGCCCTCCCAAATGTGAAATAAAAAGACAAATTATAAACAGAGAACATGCAGTATATAATTAAGAAATGCATGTTTAACAACATGGGGAAGTGCCTGTTTTATAAAATTTAAGGGTAAAAGACTACAAAACAACACATGGGTCCTTAGGGGCAACTAGTGCAGCAGGATATGACTGGCTTTGGCATCACATCCACTCGGGTTCCCAAGCACAGTGGCTCCTTGACCTCAGTTTCTTCCTCTGTGAAATGGGCCACCCACACCACTTCACCAGAGTTTTCTAAGAATTCAATGAGAAGACGACCCTGGCTGGTTTAAGTGTCCTACATAAGATAATGCTACTCTCCCTCACTCAGCTGAAAGTTAAACCCTACAGGGTCTATTTTCCAAAATTAGGGTTCCCACTGAATTCACACTTTGGTCTGTGCCTAAACTCAAGTTGAATTTGCTCATCCAGCTCCTTCGAGAGCCAAGGGAGCTGCTGTTCCGCTGCCTTCTTGAGAGATGGTGGTTCCCTGCCGGGTGGAGAGGGGACCCTGAGACTTCCTCAGAGGAACGGATTAGGCCTCTAAGCCCATCCCCGCAGCCTATGCAGGCGGGGCTCACCGTAACCCCGCGATAGGGCAGTCAAGGAGCCACCGCAGGTTGGGGACCTGGGCGGTGGCCTCCAAGCGTCGCACTGCCCGGAAGGGGCGCCAAAGAGAGAGCGGGCCACGGAGCGCCTTCCCGGCTTCCGACCCAGGAGCTCCGGCGACCGCCCGCCACCGCGGGCCGCGGAGAAAGGTGCGAGCTCGCTTTCTGAGGCTGAGAGGGTGGAGAGGAAAATAGAGCTGCGGACTGGGGCAGGTTTAGCTTGGGTCTCCCGAGCGGGAGAAGTTCCCCTCTCTGCCCCAGACCCCTCCCGGAGGTCAAGGTGTGAGCGAGTGGAACCTTCAGTCTAAAGAAAGAACGAGCCAGCTCCTGGGGTCCTCAGGTCAAACTCGCACTTGAATTCCGCCTTTTATCTTTATCCGTGCCTGGAGGGGAAAAGTAGACAGCTAACCCCACCTGAAATCCCCACAATCATCCTCATTTTCTGCTTGCTTAGAGAATGTTCTTCCAGGTCCTAGTTGGGATATAGAGTAAAAGGTTTCACTCCCCACCTCCATCGCAAAGGGCTTAGTAGCACAGATTTTGTGGGGACAGGGGATTCATTTTGCTCTAATTTAGGAATAATTTAAAATACAGAAAAGTACCTGTAATTACCATTTTAGATCCGTCTTTCCTCAGCACCTCTCACCAAGTGAGAAAAGAGAATATTGGAATGTTATTATTTATTGGTCAAGTGCCCAAGGGGCAAAAATTAGCTTATCAAATTAAAAACAAAACTAAAATGAAAAACTTGACACAAAATTCCTCTTTTCAAAAATGGACTATTTTCATAAAGCAGTATTAGGTTCATAGCAAAGCTGATCTGTAAGTCCACAGATTTTCCCCTCTCCCCCAACACCCAATATACATACTTCCTCATCATCAACATCTGCCAGCAGCATACTGGTACATTTGTTACTACGATGAACCCACATGGACATACCACTACCACTCAAGTCCACAGTTTACCTTAGGGTTCACTCCTGGTGTTAGGGTAATTTTGATCTCATACAATGAGTTAGGAAGTATTCCTTCTGCTTCTGTCTTCCTCATATTTGGTAGAATTCACCTTTATGTGGCAGGATAAAGGGAAGGAAGTCCTTCAGAAAGTAGAACAATTCTGGGGGTGCCTGGCTGGCTCAATCCATAGAGCATGCGACTCTTCATCTAGGAATCAGAAGTTCAAGCCCCACATCGCATGTAGAGATTATTAAAAAAACAAACAAAACAAAAAACAAAAACCAATGAACAAATAAAATAGAACAATACTGAAAATTTAAAACTTCTGCTCTGTGAAAGACATTGTTAAGAAAGTGAAAAGAAAAGGGGTGCCTGCTTTGCTCAGTTGCCTTCTGCCTTTGGCTCAAGTCATGATCCCAGGGTCTTGGGATCAAGCCCCCTGTTGGGTTCCTTGTTCAGTGGGGAGCCTGTTTCTCTCTCTGCCACTTCCCTTGCTGTGTGTCCTCTCCCCGTCTCTTTCTCAAATAAATAAATAAAATTTAAAAAAAAAAAAAAATAGGAAGGAAGGAAAAAAAAAAGAGTGAAAAGACAAGCCACAGACCCAAAGTGCTTAGAGGGAAATTTATAGCCTTGAATGCATATATTAAAAAAGAAGAAAAATCTAAAATCGATCATCTGAGTTTCCATCTTAGGAAACTGGAAGAAGAGAGGAGCACATTAAATACACAATAAGCAGAAGAAAAGAAATATAAAAATTAGAGTAGATATCAGGACCACCTGGGTGGCTCAGTTGGTTAAGCATCTTCCTTCTGCTCAGGTCATGATCCCAGGATTCTGGGATCTAACCCTGAGTCAGGCTCTGCTTCTCCTTCTCCCTCTGCCCACTGCACCTCCCACCCCGCTCCTGCTTTCTCTCTCTCATATATAAATAATAAAATCCTAAAAAAAAAAAATAGGGTAGATATCGATTGAATAAAATTGAATACAGGAAATCAGTAGAGAAAATGGATCAAATCAAAAGCAGTTTCTTTGAAAAGAGCAATAAAACCATAAACTTCTAGCCAGGCCAACAAAGAAAAAAAGAGACAAGACATAAATTACTAATATCAAAAATGAAAAAGGGGACATCACTACATATCCCATGGACTTTAAAAAAATAATGAAGGAGCATTATGAACAACTCTATGTCCACAAATTTGACAATTTAGATGAAATGGATCAATTCCTTGAAAGGCACCATCTGCCCAAACTCATAAGAAGAAATCAGTTGAATAGGAAAGACAAAAAGAAATTAAATCAACGCTTAACTTTACAAAACAGAGAGCAGCAGGCTCAGATATATTCACTGGTGTTTTCTACAAAACATTTAAAGAAGAAAATATACCATATTTTAGCATAGTTTAAAATAGAAAAATTTAGATACATAAAATTCCATCCAAGAAAGGACTGGTTAAAGAAGTGGTAGCAGGGGTGTTTGCAAAGTTCTATTTTTTTTTTTACCTGGGTCATGGTTACACAGGATTCACTTCATGATAATGATTTCTTTAAATTTTATTTATTTTAGTAACCCCAACCCAATGTGGGGCTCAAACTTATGACCCCAAGATTGAGTCGCACTCTCCCCCAACTGAGCCAACCAGGTTCCCCTTACTGCATAGTTATTTATTAAGTTATATCTTTGTTCTATGTACTTTCTGTATGTATAATATATTTCACAATAAAAGTAGCTAAAATTAATACATCTATGTTTAGGAATACTGTGAAATACTATCCAATCAATAAAAGAATAGGGTAAACCAAAGAGAAGAAGGAGAAGGAAGAGGGGGAGGAGGAGGAAGAGGAGGAGGAAGGGGGTGAAAATATACAAATTTTCTACAATCTCCTCCAGAAAATAGATGATAAAGGAAAACTTCCTAACTAATTAACCCCGTACCAAAACCAAAGACTTTGTAAAACTACAGACCTCTTTCTCATGGACCTAGATGCAAAAATCCTCAACAGAATATTAGGATTAGATTAGATTGGATTGGGACGCCTGGGTGGCTCAGTTGGTTGGACGACTGCCTTCGGCTCAGGTCATGATCCTGGAGTCCCGGGATCGAGTCCCGCATCGGGCTCCCAGCTCCATGGGGAGTCTGCTTCTCTCTCTGACCTTCTCCTCGTTCATGCTCTCTCTCACTGTCTCTCTCTCAAGTAAATAAATAAAATCTTAAAAAAAAATAAAATAAAATAAAATAAAAAAATAAATAAAAAAATAAAAAAAAAGATTAGATTGGATTAAACTAGACTAGATTAGAAATCTAATTCAACAAAATCCCTCTCTAAAGGTCATTAATACTATCCATTTCATATTAAGGATTAGATAATGATATTAAATATGAGACACATTTATTTATGCTTTTATCTATTTTCTGGGTGCTTTAGTAGCACTGTAATCCTATTTCTCCAGAGATGTTACAGTAAGAGTTACAGTTAATCCCATGTGAGTTAACCTATTCAACCTGTATGGAGCAGGTTTAGTTAACGGTTTTCCTTTTTTCATTCCCCAGCACAACATATTAGATAACTACTTTGATAGGTGAGTGAACTGAGATTTGTTTAGATAATTCAGAGATCCTAATCAAAGAAGGGGCATTCCTAGCTGACTTACAGCACTGAAATATTGTGTTCAGCCACAGAGCCACCGTGCAATGATGGGAGTGCTTCAAGCATTTATTAAATTTATTTCGTTAGCTCTAATACTACAGCAACTATTCAGGTCAAGTGTTGTGTGCAGTGTTGAAACACATTTTTAGCCCAGGGGTTTTAAAGCTGTGAGTCATTTTATTTTGTGGATTACAACCAATATTTTAAAAATGAATATAGGGTTAAGTATATCAAGTGCTACTCTGATAGCAATAGCAAATGCTGTTTTGTCACCCTTCTGTTTCAAATTTTTTTATGCATGTACTGGGTCATGTTGCAAAAGGGACTTATGTTTACGAGTCACTGAGATGGGTACTTGGAGTGGGAGTTCAGCAGGGCAAAGCAAAAAGGGAGACCCCGGAGTCCCACGCCTGAAAAGGAACACGAAGCTGGCGCAATGACACGTTCAAGGAGCGCTCACACGTTAAAGAGAGTGGATTGGTCAAACCTTCAGAGTCCCGCCCACGACGTCTCCTGCACCAATGGCTGTGCGGCCAGGGCGGGGAGGGGCGGGGCAGGGGCGGGGCGAGCCGCGAGCGGGCTCCTTAAGTAGCGGCTGCGTGGATGCACTAGTAGAAAAGTCTACGACGGCACGGTGGAGTGGTGTAGAGCCAGACGGGAGCGACGTCGGACGCGCCGGATCTTCCTCACGGAACCATGTCAAGGCAAGAAGGAGGCGCTAACGCCTCCTCGTGGGTCGTTGCCTCCCGGCGAAGCTCGGCAGTGTTCCATGCTCCGGAAAGGAGGCCGGCGGAGGACCCGAGTCCGAGAGGTTCGGAGGCCCGTAGGGGCGGCAGAGGTGGCGGCTTGAAGAACTCCGGCCTCCAGCAACCTGTGACCGCGGGCCTCCGAGAACCGCCGCTATGCTTTGGATTGAAGAACGTGTGGGTGGGCGCTGTGATCGGTGAGTGAAAGAGGATGGGTGTGCCGGACAGGGCCGGGGGCGGAGCCTGGGCAAGGAGTCCATGCCCCACTCTCCTCCGATCAGCCGCCACTTAATGAATTCAGGACTTGACCTGGGTTATTCATAATACCTTAGGATGCTGTACTTAGTCATTTAATGCACATTTGATATTTCGTGGAGACGATATTTTGGTAGAACAAACAGATGTATGAAATCTTTGGGATGAAAGGTCAAGTCTTTTCACAGTTTACCCCAAAATGAACAACAAAGCAGTCCTGAGTACAGTCTGTTCCTTTGGGCACCATTTAGAGCCATTGAACAAAGTTTAGGATATTATGGGGTTGTTCAGACCATTGGCCATATCTTGCACTTAGTTTCTTTTGTTGAATATGATTTATCTGCTGAAAAACAGGATCTTTTTTCTTAGTACATCTTGAGTCTTCCAAATTCACCTTTGAGAAACATTTAGAAACAATAGGAATAGAGATTTGCCCCCATTTGTGACCATTAAGACTGAGGATAAATTCCAAATTTTCCCTATTAGGTTTGGGAGCTAATACTTTGTTTACCCTCTTTTAAACCTGGTTTAAAAACAATAACCACTTTTTTTAGGCTGCTATTAAATAGAGCATTAGGAGACTGATTGCTAGACCAGCTAGAGATCAGTGTTCCTTCAAGAAGGCTCAGGCTCGAAGATCTGACAACTGATGCCCTTTAAGTGAAAGCCACTAGGTTTGCGCTAAAAATCACTCAACACTTATTGAGCTCCTGTGACAGTGCTAGACGGCACCTGCTTAATGTTGGTCTGGAACTACTTTTTTTTTTTTTTCCTTAGTGTAGTTTTAAAAAAATTAAGCTTAATTTTAGGGTTACAGTGTGCGGTACAGTACTGTTAACTGTAAGAACAATGTTGGGTGACAGAGCTGTAGAATGTTGTCATGTTGCATGACTGAAACTACCCATTAAACAACTAACTCCCTATTACTCCCTTTTCCCATCCCTGGAAAATACCATTCTATTTTGTTTCTTTGTTGGACTACATTAGATACCTCCAAGAAGATCATGCTCTATGTGTTTTTTGTGATTGGCTTATTTCATTTAGCATAACTGTCCTCAAGTTTTATTCATGTTACAAATGATAGAATTTCCTTTTTTAAGGCCTAAATCTTCTCTAGCATGTTTATACTATGTTTCTTCAACCAGTCATCTGTTGGTAGACATTTAGCTTGGCTCCACCTCATGACTATTGTGAATAATGCTGTAATGAACATGGGAGTCTAGATAGCTCTTTGAGATAGTGGTTTTGTTTCCTTTGGATATAGATCCATAAATGGAGTTGCTAAATCTATGGTAGTTATATCTTTAGTTTTGGGGGGGACCCTGCATGCTTGCACCAATTTATATTCCCACCAAGAGTGCACAAGTCTTCCCTTTTCTGCACATTCTCACCAACACTTATCACTTATATTTTTTAAGATTATTCATTTATTTGAGAGTGAGATAGCAGAGTGAGCGTGCATGAGTGGGGGGAAGGGGCAGAGGGAGAAGCAGATTCTCCACTGAGTAGGGAGCCAGACAAAGGGGGCTCCATCCCAGGACCCTGAGATCATGATCTGTGCTGAAGGCAGCCACTTAACCCACTGAGCCACCCAGATAACCCTCTTGTATTTTTCTTTCTTCCCTTCTTCCTTTCCTCCCCCATTCCTTCCTTCCTTCCTTTCTTTCTTTATTTCCTTCTTTCCCTTTTTTAAGATTTTATTTATTTATTGGAGAGAGAGAGAGAGAGATAGAGATAGCAAGAGTGGGAAGCAGGTTCACTGCTGAGCAGGGAGCACAATGCGGGGCTTCATCCCAGGACCCTGGGATTAAGACCTAAGCCGAAGGCAGCCGCTTAATCAACTGAGCCACCCAGGTGCCCCACTCCTTTCTTGTATTTTCGATAGCCATTCTAATAGGTATGACGTGATACCCAATTGTGATTTTGATTACAACTTTTAAAAAATTTTATTTTTAAAAATAGGTCGTGGGGGGTCAAAAATAAAAGACATCCAAAGTACAACAAACACGAAAATACAGGTAAGTGGTCTGAGATCTTAAATCCTCAAAGAGTGTAGTTCTTTTCTAACTCTAATTTTTGTTTAGCTATTAACATAACTGTAGTAATTTAGTAGCAATGTAGTAATTTCACATACTGTGGTCCATTCCAGGTCCAGGTTTTGTGACTCCTGGAGTAAAAATCTTTACAGATAATCTCCACTGACAAATGAGATTGCTGAGGGAATATTCATTATGCACTTCCTGGCTCTCATGTCTCAAACATTGACCCACCCCTGTGTTCCCAGTCTCAGCAGCAACATCATTCACCCAGTCCCCAAGACGGGAATCTCCGATTACTTCCTGTTCCTTATCCTGTAACCAGTGCTTTCTATTTCCTGTGTTTCTCAAGGAGAATCCCATCATTTGGGGTGTTCTCCCCTAACGGTTCACCCTGCTTCCAGTCTTACCCCCTTTAACCATCCTCTGCCATGACCAGGACAATAATTGTGTTCATAATTTTTCTTTTCATGCATAAAAACTTTTTCTGATATCTCAGGGTCTTAAGAAGTCCAGACTTCTTAGCATGGTCCACTTGATCTAGCTCCTTTTCCTTCACTCCCTCCTCGAACTCTCTCTTGAGTGTCACCAGCTGGACTCCTGCCACACTTTCTCCTATCTTAGCTGTTAGAACTCCTGCTCATAAGGGAGGTCTAAGACCTTCTGCATCCCCATTCTAGGTAGGTCTCTTTCCCATCTTCTCAGCATCAGTTTCAGCCTCATTGAAAACCTTCCACAGAGTTGTCTGTAAACAGTGCCAATGGCAAGCTCTGAATCACCAGTCAGACAGCATTTGGTGCAGCAGTTTCTAGTTACTATTGAATCAGTGTGGGTATCTGAGATTTATGTACACTGAAAGATGTGACTTGTAGATCTTATCCTCCAAATGTCATCTAAGCCTTGTAGTAAGTTGGTT
Source organism: Mustela nigripes (assembly GCF_022355385.1). NCBI lineage: Eukaryota > Metazoa > Chordata > Mammalia > Carnivora > Mustelidae > Mustela > Mustela nigripes. The sequence continues at coordinate 35,386,925 of NC_081561.1, read as the reverse complement.
CCATTACCATATATGTGGTGAAAGTAGGGCATTCCCTCAAGTCCAAGAGTTCCTGTAAGTAACCTGACAGTTCAGTCAGCTGGTATTTATATACCACAAAGCAAATCCCTACAGTTGAGCAAGTTTGCCAAATTACTATTTGATAGTTAAGAGGACAGATTAACACCTTACTCTTCTAAAACTGGTTGCTGAATTTATTCTCTAGTGGTCACAGTAGCTTTTATTTACTTTTTAAAAAGATTTATTTACTTGAGAAAAAGTGAGCGGGAGGGAGAGAGAATCTGAAGCAGACTCTACACTGAGCATAGAGACCAACGTGGGACTCACTCCCACTCTGCTGGGATCATGACCTGAGCTGAAACCGAGAGTCAGATGTTTAACTGACTGAGTCACCCAGGCACCCCTGTCACAGTAGTTTTTAAATTTAGATTGTCCTGCTCCTTTTCATCCAAACAGGGGATGAATCTCAGGATAAATTTGTTGACTGTAGAATGCCCTCAAAAATTAGAAATTAAGGGGCACCTGGGTGGCTCAGTCATTGGGTATCTGCCTTCGACTTGGGTCATGATCCCAGGGTCCTGGGATCGAGCCCCGCATGGCAGGGGCTCCTTACTCAGTGAGGAGCCTGCTTCTCCCTCTCCCACTCTTCCTGCTTATTGTATCTCTGTCAAATAAATAAATAAAATCTTCTTTAAAAATTAGAAATTAAGATACTGACTGATAGCAATACTATATTTCCTTTAAATTTTTATACTGTTTGTAGCTGAGTGATTTTTGGATGTGGGGGCATGGTAAGAGGCCTTCAGTCTCACCTATTTTTCTGCTGCATCTAGATAATAAAAGGTCATTCAGAAGAAGCAGAGGTCAGAATCTTTGGCGACAAGGTGATGCAGGTGAAGGCCAAAACAGTGATAGATAATCTTGTTAAAAAACAAGAAAATTACAGTTCAAAGCTCAGAGCTGGTAAGTAATTTTTGCTTACTGTATATAGCCTTATAAAATTAAAAAAATTGCATTCAGTGTTATAAGGCATTATAGTTGAGGCTTCTCTTGACAACAAAGCTTCAGACTGCCATCATTAAATCTTATCTTCTAGGGACTTTTTTTTCTTTGAAATCCCAGAATACTGTTTTCCTCAAATTAAGACACTTAATCTCTGTGGTTAAGCCTAGCAGTTTTACTTTTAGCCACAGATAGGTGAAAACAAAAATAACCTTTTAATACATTCACTCTTAATGGTAGAAGAAGGATTATTCTGACCTTCTGATTCTATGGTGTCTTCCTCTCTGGAACCTGACTGATTTTGGAAAAGTATCTAGTTATTTGGTATTTAAAGAATCTCTAGGGTACCTGGCTGGCTCAGTCAGTATAACATGCGATTCTTGATCCTCGGGTCACGAGTTCAAGCCCTAGGCTGGGTATAGAGTTTACTTAAGAAAAATCTCAGATTTTGTTAAAAACAAAACAAAAACAAAAATTCAGACCTGATGGACTAGAGAAAAAGCCATTATTGAGCCATTTCCAGAAGCAACGTGAAAGTAAAAAGAACTGCATCTTAGGTTCAGAGGGCAGCGTTGCCTCATATAGTGTTTCTTGGGAAGGGAACTTTAGGAAAGCCTTTAAAACTCTTCATCTGTTAACCTGGGGGGACATCTGGCTGACAGGATTCTTATAAGCTTAACATGATTTATCAGCAAACACTAGGCTCTCCTAATTTTCCTTCTCTTCAATAAATGTATTTTCCTCATTTATCCTCATAATCTGGTATTATCCTCATAAATATCCTCATAAATCTGGTAACTGACAAACCATGACTACTACTGTCATAGCATTGGAGTACTAAAACCCACATTTTATATTTTAAGCATTATTGTCTTGTTTTTAAACAAAATAGTAAAGTGGTTTGGGGGAATTTGTACAATTAGGATTTGTTTTGAAACTAATTCGATAAAAATATTTTAACAGATGTTGTTGCATTCCAACCTTCTGTTGGAAGAGATGTAAAGACAGATAGTAATGTTACAGAGAATCAGCCATTGATTGATTGGGATCAGATTCGAGAAGATGCTTTGAAATGGGGGAGAAAAAAATGGGAAGGTTAGTGCTATATCCGAACATTTACATGTGGTGTTGATGTATCACTTGAGCTGTTGTTTTTTTTTTTAGCCTCATGAGGTTTTTATCCTATAAAATGTCTTATTTCTAGTAATGAAATTAATACGAAAAATGATAATAAAGTATTAAGTGCTACAAATAGTCCCTAGGGCAAGATTTTTTTCTGTGTTGTCTGTGCCGTAATCTATGTTCTAAGTGGGAAATTAAAATATTATACTTAACATTTTGTCTTATTTGAGGTAACTCACAGAAGGAGTTTAATAATAAATGGAAAGAAAATGGGCATAAGGGGAAAATGAAGGCGATAAACATGCCAACCATAAGTGGTTTAACATTGTTGCCTATGGTTGAATAAAAATTGATCCTGGAGTGTCCTGCTTGACAGTGGCAAAATAAAAAGGGAAAACCGTTTAACAAAGAAAGAAACATAGTTCTTGAGATTTGGGTTTGTTCATTTGCTTTAGTTTTAAATGAAAGTCTCACCTGGAATTATATACAGAGTGTTATGTTTCATGTTATAGTCACTAAATTTCAGGGTAAATTCAGCTATCAGAGTGAGGCGGCAACACAACCTTTATTAAAAATTTAAAAGCTAATGGACTGATAGTGACCAATATTAACAATGACTAATTCAGGGGTTGGTCTATGTGCATGTTGTTACCAGTGCCGCCTGGACAGGATATGTGGTGGGGAGATATGGAGTAGGGAGGCCAGACAAAGGATTTAGATTCGGAGGAAGTTTGCAAGGCATATAAGAAAACAAAAAGTAGCCTCAGAAAGTGGAAAAAGAAATACTCTATTCCTAGACAGAAATGGGACAGACCATCAAAAGAAAAGAAAAAAAAATCAGTCTACTGTGTTTTAGAGAAGATTAATCAATTGGGATGATTGTCTTGTAAGCCATACTTCCTTTCTTTTTTTTTTTTTAACTATGAAAAATGTTTATTTGTTATAAAACAAGTAATTTCATCCCAACTTAAGAATAATAAAAATTGTACCAATACATACAGCTTTCTTTTTAACGATGGGTTTTTAAAAAATTCTTTATTTTTTTCTTTTATATTAAACTTAATTATTAAAATTCTTTCTTGGGTAAAAAATGTGATCAAAAGGTAAACTAAAACAGATTTCAGAGACTAGCATAAGCCTGACTGGCAAAGAACAGATCTCTAAAATTGTAAGGGTGAATTTAATAAGTATTTTAGTTTGATTTCTGTTACTTTGAATACGTTTCAGTGAAATGTAAATTCTGATAACTTATTGAAGGTTTAACTTTAATCTTTGTCCCAGATCTACCGCCAATTAAGAAAAACTTTTATGTGGAGTCAGAAACAACAAGTTCAATGTCCCAGGTGCAAATAGACACTTGGAGGTGGGTGCTTTTATTGCCTTAAGTATTTGTATAGTTGCTACTCATTAGGGAAACCTTTAAAGTGATTACATTTGAAGGCTACACCTCTGGTGTTAACATGAACTTGATTGCATCCTACATGATATTTTAGAGCATTGCTCTTCAATAAACCTTTCTGTAAAGATGGGGAAAGGGCTATATTTGTGTCTGATAGAGCAGTCATTATCTATATAGCTACTGAATACTTAAAATATGACTAGTATAATGGACGAACTGAGTTTTCCATTTGAAATTTTAAAAGACTCATGTGCCTGCTGTATTGGACAACACTTTTAGAGAATTATTTCTACAACTGTTGAAAATGAGTTGATTCAATGCATTTCTTATTCTTCAGTACTTACTATCTGGAATTAAAGGTCCTGACAGCAACATTTTTTTTTCTCTCAAAGTCTGTTGTAAAACTAAGTATGGTACAGCAGAAAGAAGAGTTATTCTAGCTCAGACTTTGGATAAGTAACTGATGATCACCTGTCAAAGGAGAATGATTGCCTTTTAGCAGAATTGTTGAGGACAAGGTTCCATACTTATTTTTGTGTCTGCAAAGTCTGATTTGAATCATGAAGTATGTGATTTTCAGGCTCTATTCCTATTTCCATGAAATTTCACTGGCCCCTTCATAAAATGGAATTTTTTCCCCTCTTTTTTTAAAAGATTTTATTTATTTGACAGAGTATGAGTAGGCAGACTGGCAGGCAGAGGGAGAGAGAGAAGTAGGCTCTCCACTAAGCAGGGAGCCAGACGTGGGGCTCGATCTCAGGACACTGGGATCATGACCTGAGCTAAAGGCAGACGCTTAACAACTGAGCCACTCAGGCACTCCTTTTTTCCCTTTCTGATAACTATTCTGATTAGAAAAAGATGTGTTCACTTCTATTTCTTTGTGGTTACATCTTACTGTAACTTTACAGTTGCAGTTGAATTTCTAGATACAATGAACTAATGCTGGCAAAAATTTCTGGCTTAGGGAATGAAGTGACTAAAGCTGCTAAGATTTGTTCTATTTTTCCTTAAAGGAAAGAAAATTATAATATAATGTGTGATGACCTGAAAGAAGGTGAGAAGCGTCATATACCCAATCCTACCTGTAAGTTTGAGGATGCTTTTCAGTGTTTTCCTGAGGTTATGGAAAACATTAAAAAGGCAGGCTTTCAAAAGCCAACACCGATCCAGGTATGCTTTTTTCCCTTTCTTTCTTTAATTCCAATATTTTGCTGACAGTTCCCCCTACCAAACAATATCTGATTAATTTTTTAAAGATTTTTTTTTTTGAGAGAGAGAGTACAAGTATGGGGGTGGGGAGGGAGGAGGGAGAAGCAGACTTCCCATTGAGCAGGAAACCCACTGTGGGGCTCCATCCCAGGACCCTAGGATTATGACCAGAGCCCAAAGCAGACCCTTCACGGAGCCATGCGGGCACCACAATATCTGATTATTAGATGTTAAATCAGCAGGGAGTAACTATCCCTTCTGAGCATTCCCCTGAAACCCCCCCTGTACCACCAGTGCCTAGCACTTAAAAATGTTTATTGAAAGAATTTTGGGCCTAGGAGAGGAGGGGCATGTGACTAGAAGATGTACTTTTAATTTTAATGTTGATCTTTCTTTTTTAGTCGCAGTCCTGGCCGATAGTTCTACAGGGCATAGATCTTATAGGAGTAGCCCAAACTGGAACAGGGAAGACATTGTCCTACCTAATGCCCGGATTTATACACTTGGACTCACAGCCTGTGTAAGAATTTCTGCAACAGGGTTCTCTTTATGGGGGGTTAGCAGATATGGATACCAAAAATGCAAGTTTCTTTTTGTCTGTTGCATTGGTCAAAAAGTAATGGCAAGCCTCAGGGAAATGCACACGTACTGTGGTGGTAAGAGTATAAATTGTCAAAACATTTTTAGAAAGCCATAGGTAGTCTTAATATTGAAATACTAATGTTTAAATTATCATTTCCAATTGTGTGAGACAATGTTGACCATGCTAAATGAAAAGATTGGTATCTGAGCCCTTGGGAGTTTTTTAGTGTGCTGTTCTTCAATATTTTTACATGTTTTGTAAATGTGTGTGACATCCATTGCTACAAATTCTGAAAGCACTGAACAGATATACTATGTACCTGAATCAGGTACTTTAACAGTTATTTTCTCTCCAAAGAATTAGAGGAGAAAGGAATGGACCAGGCATGTTAGTCCTTACACCTACCCGCGAGTTAGCACTTCAAGTAGAATCTGAATGTTCTAAGTATTCATACAAAGGCCTTAAAAGGTAAGTCATCTTTGTCCCTTCTTGCATCCGCATTTTAATAAATCCTAGTTTTATACATTCTCCCTATTATTTTTCACACCTGTAGAGAATCTGAATGGCTTAGCATGGGTCAGGCATTGCCCCAGTCCAAATCAATGGTAGCCCGGGCAGTAAGGTCAAGTAACAGTGATGCAAATGTCGCTCTTGAGGACACATCCTTGTGGGCTGATGGGTATGGATGGTTTTAGAATGGGGCTAATACTACCCAGAAGGTATCTGATACTCTTTCTGCATACTTTTTACTGTGTTATTTTATACCCAAAATGCTTTGGTTAGTTGGGATTTTGCTTTATGATGGGACATTCCTTACCTGAACATGAACCTTTTTTTTTTTTTTAAGTGTTTGTATATATGGTGGTGGAGATAGAAATGGACAAATACAAGATCTGAAAAAAGGAGTAGACATTATTATCGCAACTCCTGGAAGACTGAATGATCTACAAATGAATAACTTTGTTAACCTCAGAAGTATAACCTACTTGGTAATGATGGAGGGTTTGGGATACTGGGAGGAGGAACTGAACTCTTATTAAACTCTTTTTTTTTTTTTTTTTAAGATTTTATTTATTTGTTTATTTGTCTCAGAGAGAGAGAGAGAGAGAGAGCGCGAGCGTGCACACAAGCAGGCAGAGGCAGAGAGAGAAGTGGGCTCCCTGCCAAGCAAGGAGCCTGATGTGGGACTTGATCCTAGGACACTGGAATCATGTCCTGAGCCAAAGGCAGTGACTTGACCAACCGAGCCACCCAGGCATACCCCCCACCTTTTTTTTTTTTAAGATTTTTAAGTAATCTCTACACCAAACCTGGTGTTCAAACTTGCAATCCTGAGATCAAGGGATACTAGCTCTACTGACTGAGCCTGCTGGGTGCACAGAACTGAACTCTTATTAAAACAGTTCTTTAGAATGGTTGTCAATTTTATAATGGTTTCAAATCCTAGGGATAGTTTCCATTCCCTCTAGTATATTAAAATAAGGATTTTGAGAATTCTATTTTAGTTTTTTTTTAATAAATGTTGGAGAATGTAGAGTTGTATAAAAGAAAATTAAAATCCATGTGGGTTTTTTTTTTAACTCTTTATTTTTTTTAAGATTTATTTTAGAGAACACATGCACGTGGGGCGGGAGGGAATGGTGGGTGTGGCGCAGAGGGAGAGGATCTCAAGCAGACTCCTGCACTGAGCCTAGAGCCCATTGTGGGGCTCAGTCCCCAAATTCCAAGGTCAGGCGTCCCTCCATGTGGATATTTAAGACATTTACAGTTTTTCTTAGATCTAGAAACTGTTAGCCAACTTAAAGAATCAAGTCAGTCCATTACAACTGTAGATCACTTACTTTGTCTTGAAGAAACTAAAACAGTGGCTTAAGTAATAGGGGAAATGAAGTTCCCTTACCATGGTATTCTGTTCATAAAGAGAGCATATTTCCCATATCTAAGGTAGCCGCTGTTGATTTTGATGCAGGTACTAGATGAGGCCGACAAGATGCTAGATATGGGATTTGAACCTCAGATAATGAAGATTTTATTAGATGTGCGCCCAGACAGGCAGACTATTATGACAAGGTAGGTGTATGCCTAACTGCTAGTCTGTAAAATAGAAATTGGTGGCCTGAACCCTATTCTTTTGGATTTCTGCAGAGGATTTTAGAGCATTGTTTGAAGGTGTCTTGAGATCCTCAGGTAAAAGATTTGTCATCACTTAGGAATAGCAACTCAGTGTAACTGCGGAACAATGACTGGGTTTCCTAAGTTACAGAGAGACTTTTTTTTTTGGAGCGGACTTTTTTTTTTTTAAAGATTTTATTTATTTATTTGACAGAGAGAGATCACAGGTAGGCAGAGAGGCTGGCAGAGAGAGAGAGAGAGAGGGAAGCAGGCTCTCTGCTGAGCAGAGAGACCAATGTGGGACTCCATCCTAGGACTCTGAGATCATGACATGAGCCGAAGGCAGCGGCTTAACCCACTGAGCCACCCAGGCGCCCCATGGAGCAGACATTTTTAAAAAAGATTTATTTGACAGAAAAAGTGAGAGAGCATAAGCAGGGGGAGCCTCAGAGAGTGAGGGAGAAGCAGGTTCCCAGAGAGCCCGATGTGGGGCTCAAATCCAAGACTGGGATCATGACCTGAGTGGAAGGCAGATGCTTAACTACTGAGCCACCAGGCGCCCCACAGAGATTTCTATAAAAACCTAAGGGGGGGACCTCTCCTTGGAGAAGAGATTTTATATCATAGTGGTGGTCTCAAATTTGAATGATCACCTGTCCTTAGAGATAAACCTTTGATTGCCCAGTAACTTTTTTGTGCAATATAAAACTGAGAAACAATGATTGTCATTTAAATACAGACTGATCTATAGACTATTATCTCCTGGGCTTATATGACCTATGTGCCATTAACATAAAAAAGAATAGTATATAATTGGAAAATACATTAAATTTTCTCACTTGTTTTGTTTTTAATACCACCCTCATTTGTTTTTTGCTAATATTCCCATTATTGTAATTACTGTGAAAGTACAAAAGATGATTGCTTTCATAATATATGGATGAAAAAACATTTGAAGTTATATGTCCTTTCATCAGTACACTTCATATGCCTTTATTTTGCATATGCATTTGGTTTTTTGCCTGTTGACAATGAATGCTAACAAAATACTAGGGTTTTTTTTTTCTGTTTTTCTTTAATGAAGGCCAAGAAAAAACTAATCTATGAATTCATTTTAGATTATTAGAATTTAGGTTAGAATTTAAGGTGTAGGTCTCCTTTACCTTATAAACCTTATTTAAAGGTTTCATGTAGTAGCTTTGTTATAGTTGAGCTATTCTTTGTGAAATATACATTGTCTGTAAAGTCTCCCTTATTTAAAAGTACTCAGGGTGTCTTTCATGAGTAATCTGGCTCATAGCATCCTTGGAAAAACTTAGTAATATTTGACTTAGAATACAATTTTAACATTTATATCTTGTTTTATTTCCAGTGCAACATGGCCATATGCTGTCCGTCGCCTTGCACAGTCTTATTTGAAAGAGCCAATGATTGTATATGTTGGTACTTTGGATCTAGTGGTAAGCTTGTTTATTACTATTATAAAAATATTTGTTATGAAAATTTTAGTTACTTTGTGTTTTGGTGTATCTCCTCTGCCCCTCCCTAATTATAAAGACCCTAGATACATATGATTTTATTCATAAATAATTCAGTATATATCTAAGACTAACTTTTAACATCTCAAGTTTAAAATTTTAATAATCCCTTAGTACCATCAAATATCCGTTTCTTATTCTTATTTTCCTGATATCTCATTTTTGTTTAATCCTGTTAAAATCAGGTTCTAAACAAGGTCAATGTAGGTGTATGTATGTAAGTCTGGTGTTGTCTTTTGGTGAAGTCATGATGGATCATTGGGTTCAGATGTCAGTAATTATATGATTCATGAAGGTCTCTGGTATGTATCCCCTCCATTATAAAGTTATCTGGACTTTCACTTAATTGAGATCCGCACTTTCAATTAATCATTTTTTTTTTTAAAGTGTATTTATTTGACAGAGACATGGCGAGAGCGGGAACACAAGCAGGGGGAATGGAAGAGGGAGAAGCAGGCTCCACGCCGAGCAGGGAGCGGGATGCTGGGCTCGATTCTGAGACCCTGGGATCATGACCCTAGCCAAAGGCAGACACCCAACAACTGAGCCACCCAGGCTCCCCTCAGTTAATCGTTATTGAAAAAAATGACCTTTTACTTAATCACCAGTAATAGTGAAAGATCATTGCCAAGATTCACTTCATCAGATTCCATGAAAAGTGAGGCTAGAGATGTCATTCTTTACTTTCATTAAATGCTACTAAAACCTATTTTAGGGGTGCCTGGGTGGCTCAGTGGTTGGGTGTCTGCCTTTGGCTGGGGTCCTTATCCCAGGGTCCTGTGATCAAGCCTCACATCAGGCTCCCTGCTGGGCAGAAGGCCTGCTTCTCCCTCTTCCACTCCCCCTGCTTGTGTTCCCTCTCTCACTGTGTGTCTCTTTATCAAATAAATCTTTAAAAAGAAATAATAAAAATAAAACCTGTCTTGCTTCTGGGTTAAAAAATTGTATCAATTATATTTTGAAATTTTGCATTAAGTTGTCAAAATCCTGAGTGGGAATTCTTGTGTCCTAAGCTAATCATCTTCCTTTATTGTACGGACTTTACCCAAATTCATGATGAAAGTTTGGCCTTACTCCATGGTTCTTTTCCAACAATAGTAAGCAATTACTTTAAACGCACTGCCAAGCATTCAAGTTTCCAGCTCAGCTTAGGTGAATGAGCAAGAAGCAAAAGGGTGAGCTAGAAGTCTGAGTAGGTACAGGTCATTTTGCAAGGACCTGCCTCTTCTTGCTAGCAGTTTAGTAAAACTTAACCAGGGATAGAAATAGACGTATTCTGAGCCAATGTATAGGGTTTACCCATCAGTTTTGACGTACTGTGATCTTTATTCCTTTAGGCAGTAAGTACCGTGAAACAAAACATAATTGTCACCACAGAAGAAGAGAAACGCTCTCATATCCAAACTTTTCTAGAAAGCATGTCTCCCAAAGACAAAGTCATAGTGTTTGTCAGCAGAAAAGCTGTGTAGGTATTTTTCTTTTACATCCTTAAATCATCCAGTTGATTTGTTTAGCATTAGCTCTCTTTGCATATTAATTTCAAAAGGGGCATTGCATGCATTCTAGTATGTTAATTCAGTCTTCTACTAATACAAGTAAAACTAGTGAATTTTCTGGTGGCATCAGAAGAAGCACTTCAGATTGCTGACTTCATCTTTTGCTTCAGGGCTGACCACCTGTCAAGTGACCTGATTCTGCGACAGGTATCAGTGGAATCCCTTCACGGTAACAGGGAGCAGAGTGACAGAGAGAGGGCATTAGAAAACTTCAAAACAGGTACATTTATGCAAGATGTTACTTGTGGCTGCTGAAGGGTGCAAGGCCTGGGCATGGCTGAATGACAGCACCTTTCCATGGAGCCCATTTGTAAGATCTATCCTCAGCTTGCAGAGCCCAAAATATACTGGTAAGAGCTCTGAATAATAATCAGATCTTCAGAACCATACAAATTCAAAGAGCAAATATTTCAACCTGGATATCAAGGTAATAATTTGCGATGGGGTTATTTTCGTTTATTTCCCGGCAAGGCATAGATCTTTGTCATGTGGTTCAGGTGATTCAGGGGTTGGTTGCTGAACCATGGTGTGTGTGTTGTAATTCGCCATCAGTTCATTTATTTTTTTTTAAGATTTTATTTATTTATTGGACAGAGAAATAGAGCACACAGGTAGGCAGAGCAGCAGGCAGAGAGAGAGGGAGAACCTGGCTCCCTGCTTAGCAGAGAACCCCATGCAGGGCTCGATCCCAGGACCCTGAGATCATGACCTGAACCGAAGGCAGAGGCTTAACCCACTGAGCCACCCAGGTTCCCCATAATTCGCCAGCAGTTTAAAAGAAAGTCTATAAATGCCCGTTTCTCATTTTCACTCTCTGAAGTGTTTTAATACTGAAAATAACCGCTCACCTAATTAGATATTAGGGGAAGATTATAATTTTCTGCTATGTCTTGGGTTGCTTTACACCAGCATGTATATTCACGTATATTTTGGTTTTATTCTTTAGGTAAAGTAAGAATATTGATTGCCACAGACTTGGCATCTCGGGGGCTCGACGTCCTTGACATCACACACGTCTATAACTATGATTTCCCCCGGAACATCGAAGAATATGTGCACAGAGTAGGGCGCACCGGAAGGGCAGGGTAAGTTCGCACAGTCTTCCTGTGAAAGGAGCCAACTTTGGGGTGCCTGGGTGGCTCAGTGGTTTAAACCTCTGCCTTCAGCTTAGGTCATGATCTCAGGGTCCTGGGATCGAGACCTGCATCGGGCTCTCTGCTTGGTGGGGAACCTGCTTCCCCCTCTCTCTCTGCCTGCTTCTCTGCCTATTTGTGATCTCTCTCTCTCTGACAAATAAATAAACAAATAAAATCTTTAAAAAAAAAAAAAAGAAGGAAAAGAAAAGAAAGAAAGAAGCCAACTGTCACTATGCCCTTCACAGGCTATTCTTAGCCACAAAATGGCTTTTCTATTGCCTGTGAATTGTCTGGGCCACCTGCTGTGCTACTTTATCCCTTTCTTAACTGGCCTGTTCCGGAGTCAGCCAGATCCTTTGATTAGCTGCAGCTGTTTCTTATTCCAGTCTCTGCTTTCTATCTGTAGTGTCACACTGAGCTATACCCAGTTGTTCCTCTACTGTCCCCTATAAGAAGACCTTTCTTGCCACTGAGAGCACTACTATCAAATCCCCTGCAAGCACGATGTATGAACAGCTCCAGATTATTGAGTTCTAAATCGGTGTTTGAGTGATGCTAACTTTCAATATATAATACATATTTGGGCTTATGAAAAAGTTGCAGTTTTGCTATTTTTAGTGTTTTGCTAACTGAACCATGAGTAGACATCAAAAATCAAATTACGCGGCACCCAGGTGGCTCAGTGGGTTAAGCCTCTGCCTTCGGCTCAGGTCATGATCTCAGGGTCCTGGGATCCAGCCCCACATCGGGCTCTCTGCTCAGCGGGGAGCCTGCATCCCCCCCTCTCTCTCTGCCTGTCTCTCTGCCTACTTGTGATCTCTCTTTCTCTCTGTCAAATGGATAAATAAAATCTTTAAAAAAAAAATCAAATTACATGAGTTCCTTCCCCCCACCCCACCCTTTTATAGGAGGACGGGGATATCTATTACTCTCCTCACTAGAAACGACTGGAGGGTTGCTGGCGAGTTAATTAATATTCTGGAAAGAGCACAACAGGTGAGATTATACAACTTAGAACTCTACCTTGTATCACTTTTCTAATGTTCAGATAATCTCATTGATTCCAAGTATGGGCTTACTGCATGCCAGGGTAAACAGATGTTACATGTGTTATGAGGGCCATAACATGGCAAAGACAAGGAGCTGTAATCCAGAATTAGGGAGCTTAATCTAATGGGAGTAAGCAGCAGTGAGAATCATAGTGCGGAAGAAGCCAGTGGAGTGGAGGTTGGGAGAATTGTTGTACAAGAATGGGATACAGATTCCAGCAGGGGAACATATTCAGGCCCAACGGACAGAATGCCCCGGAACGTGGCACCAGCTAACGCCTGTTCAAGGCCCTGAGAAGCAACTGAGGGGCCATATGAGCAAGAAGTGGTAGCACCAGGCAAGTTGAAGATCAGTCTGGTTTTCTAGCTGCAAGACAGATTTCAGAGCCTAGCGTGCAAAGAGACACGTTTCATTGTTGGAAAGACGTCATGGAACTGGGGAGATTTTGTAACTGAGATGATTTGAAAGTATTTTAGCATATTGTAGAAAAGCTGTTAATAGAAAGAAAAATCTCCTAATAACACATTTAATGTTTCAGAGTATCCCAGAGGATCTTGTGGCAATGGCTAAGAGGTATGAGGCAAATAAACTGAAAAAAGAAATGGAGAAAAAAATGGGGAAACCCCAAGGAAAACCCCAAAAGTTTTATTATTAATGTCCTTGTTGAAAAGTGGTACCAGCCTACTGCGAAGAGGTAAATAACACTTCAAATTTTAGACTTTCAAATGGCTGCTTTCCTTAACTACATTGTTGCTGTGTTTATTGAAATCAGCATTATGTCTAAGAGTCATTTACATAAAGTATTCAGGGTCATTCTTTACCTATTACCTAAATTCCAGTTAATTTTTTTTTCTTTTAAAGATTTTACTTATTAGAGAGAGAGAGTGCACAAGCAGGAGGCAGGGGAAGAGGGAGAAGCAGACTCCCCACCAAGCAGGGAGCCCAATGCAGGGTTTGATCCCAGGACCCTGAGATCATGACCTGAGCTGAAGGCAGAGGCTTAACCTACTGAGCCATGCAGGTGTCCCCAGTATTAATTCAGGAGTGGGCAAACATGCCATGTTCATGGCAGCTTCACTCATAACAGCCAAAAGGTGAAGGCAACTCAGGCATGAATGGATGGGTAAACAGGTTGGCCTGTCAAGGAGAATTCTGACCTGAGACACAGCATAGGTGAACCTTAATGACACTACACTTGAATGAAATAAGTCAAGGACAAATACTGTGTAATTCCACTTATATGAGATATCTAGAGTTATCAATTCACAGAAGCTGAATGGTTTTCAGGAGCCAGTGTAAGGGGGAATATGGAGAGATGTTTAATGGGTAGAGATTTTCAGTCTTTCAAGATGAAAAAAATTCTGGAGGTTATGGAACAGCGAATATACAGCACACCAAACTATATATTTAAATGGTCAGGGTGGCAAATTTTTATGTGAATTTTATCAGTTTAAAATTCAAAAGCTTGGGAACAGCAATTTACATTTTTTCTTTTTCAGATCTCAAGATATGTGGAAGTGTGAGAAACATGCTGGCACTATGAAGAAATAAGTGATTCTTAATAGTGTTTAAAAATGTAGAATTTGATATTTTATACTTTATTTAATAAAATCAGAAGTACTTAAACGAGTTAAATTTTTTTCATGGATATTAAGCAATGTAGCATTGAACTTTTTCACTTTTTACTGTCCTTATTTAAAAATGTAAATTTTATCTCCTGTAACGTTGCTGTATTAAGGTCGGTCTTTAAAGAGTTAAAAGCCTGTTCAGATGTCATGGCAGTGAAAGATACTGTTAAAAATAAATGTTTTTCTACGATAAAAAGGTAAAAGGATCTGTCTTTTTGAATAGCCTTTTAATTTTGTTTGGTAATAGTATCTTATTTGGGAGTACTTTTCTTAAGGGATTATGTTTCACCTACTTCTAAATGAAAAAAAGGATTTCATGAGACCAAAATATGCAATAGTTTTTTTCTTAAGTTTCAGCCCATAGGCTAAAATAAATCCTAGGAAAATATTTCATTTTCATGAAACTTTGACTAATCACATTCTCCAACTTCAGGTTTTTTTTAGTTAAGGTTTTATTTATTTATTTGTCAGAGAGAGCAAGCAAGGGGAGCAGCAGGCAGAGAAAGAAGCAGGCTCCCCACTGAGCAAGGAGACTGATATAAGACTCGATCCCAGGACCCCAGGCTCATGACCTGAGCCGAAGGCAGACACTTTATCAATTGAGCCACCCAGGTATCCCCAGTTTTTTTTTTTTAATTAACATAAAATATTTGTTTCAGGAATACACGTCTGTGGTTCATCAGGCTTACACATTTCACAGCACTCACCATAGCACATACCCACCCCAATATCCATAACCCAGCCTCCCCATCCTACCTAACCCTCTCTCCTCCACAACCCTTAGTTTGTTTCCTGAGATTAAGTTTCTTATGGTTTGTCTCCCTCTCTGGTTTCATCCTGTTTCATTTTTCCCTCCCTTCTTTTATGATCCTCTGTCTTGTTTCTCAGATTCCTTCTACCAGTGAGATCATATGATGATTATCTTTCTCTGTTTAACTTGTTTCGTTTAACATAATAGCTTCTAGTTCCATCTATGTTATTGCAAAAGACAAGATTTCAGTTTTTGATGGCTGTATAGTATTCCACTGTGTGTGTGTGTGTGTGTGTGTGTGTGTAATATAGGTACACCACATCTTCTTTATCCATGTATCTGTTGATGGACATCTAGGTTCTTTCCATAGTTTGACTTCTCCAGCTTCAGTTTTGAGTTGTTTTCTTTTCTATATATGATAGTTACTTGTGTTAACACTTAGTGTTTATTATAGGTATTTATATTTGTATATGATTAGCTAGGGCTTCACCTCATCTTACACAATAATAGTTTCAGAGCATAGGGATAGGAAGATTAATAAGAACAGAAGGGAAATAAAAGTAAAAATAGAAATGAGTCAAAATGGAGTTCAGTGAAAACCAACAGCTGATTCTTAAAGCTGAACTGTGAAGGAAGTTTCTAGTACCTCTGAGTGGGGAGGAGGGTACAGCTCTCCCTGTTCTGGCTATCTTTATAGAGATCAAGAGGCATAAAATTTTAAGGGCACTGTATAATACCATTTCAATAAATATAAATTTACCAGCTTGACTATATTTTCCTAAGTTAACCCAAAATAACTCACGTAGTTAAGCTGAATAGACAGAAGAAACATGAATGGTAATCAAGGGCCTTCAACAAGAGGGTTAAATCTTGTGCAGAATGTTAAAAAGGATGAGTCTTCAACTAATTCAATAAAACTAACATAATTGGTACCAAAACTGAAAAATTGTATTATCTCAAGCCATTCTCCTGGTACGTAGTCTCTTGAAAGTAATAACAACCTGAGTGCTGCAATGGAATAAAATGCAGACTAGAAAGGATGAGGCAGGTTTTTTAAAAAAGATTTTATTTATGTGATAGACACAATAAGAAAGGGAACACAATGGGAATGGGATAGGGAGAAGCAGGCTTCCCACTGAGCAGAGAGCCCCATGCGGGACTCAATCCCAGGACCCTGGGATCACGACCTGAGCTGAAGACAAACACCTAACAACTGACCACTCAGGCCTCCTCAAATTGAGGCAGTTCTATCCATAACAAAGAATCATCTCAAAGTGAAAAATGTTTTATTAGACTGTGTATATACACAAAAGCGTATTCTTTATATGTAAGAAGTATTAGTAATTGTCTCTGGGAAGGCAAATGTCTGAGTAATTGGACAGTTGACACTTTCATTGCATTTAGGTACTTTTTGAGTTTTATTTTGGCATTTGCATGTATCAACTGTGAGCAAAAACTGAAGAGTAAGGAGATATGTTCATGACATAAAAACTACAAACACCTATCAAAGTGTGTAAGAACCCATTTTTGTAATAAAAACTATACAAACAGAAGCATTAAAATAAGTGAAAAATGGCTAACATTACTATGGGTTATAGACAGATTTTCAGGAAAGATGGTCTAGGCTAAGAGCTGAACTGTCCTTACCAAAATTCAGGATTAAATATAAAGGTCTTAAGTACAGGGTTTCTTTTCAAGGTGAGGAATTACATAGGAAATACATATCCTGGAATTACATAGAGGTGACTTGGCTTTTTCGTGTATTTTGTTTTTTGTTTTTTGAAGATTTTGTCAGCACAAGCAAATCAGCAGGCAGAGGGAGAAGCAGTCTTGGGGAATCCAATGCGGGAATCAATCTCAGGACCCTGGGATCATGACCTGAGTTGAAAGTAGATAATTAACTGACTGAACCACCCAGGTGTCCCCATAGAGGTGATTGCTAGCACCACTTTTTGAATATACTAATAATCACTGAATTATACTTTAAATGGGTGGATTTTATGTTAGTAAATTATGTTTCAATAGAACTCTTATTTTTTTCAGAGTGGGAATGGAGGTGAGGGGCAGAGAATTTTTTTTAAGGAGTGGGGAGGGTCGGGCAGCAGGAAAAGGAGAGAAAGAATCTTCTTCTTCTTTTTTTTTTTTTTAAGATTTTATTTATTTATTTGACAGACAGATCACAAGTAGGCAGAGCGGCAGCCTGCCTGTTGAGCAGAGAGCCCCATGCGGGGTTGGATCCCAGGACCCCGGGATCATGACCTGAGCCAAAGGCAGAGGCTTTAACTTACTGAGTCACCCAGGTGCCCCAAGAATCTTTTTCTCTTAAGGATTCATTAGAATGTAATGAGCACTGGGTATTATGTAAGGCTGACTAATCACAACTCTACTCTAAAACTAATAATATACTAAATGTTAGTTAATTGAATACAAATTTTAAAAAGATGTAAGAGCTTAAAAGTAAAGCATGAAATTAAAAAAAAATTATTTATTAGAGTGCATGTGGCAGTGGTTGGGGGATAGGAGGGAAGGATGGCACAGAGAAACCCAAGCACACTCCCCCCTAAGTGGAAATCCTGACAAGGGCTCAAGCTCATGGCCCATGAGATCATGATCTGAGCCAAAGACAAGAGTCAGATACTTAACCCACTGACCCACACAGGAGCCCATAGAGATCTTATTTTATACATCTCCTTAAAGTCAGAAGCACTAGTAGGATAGTAAGGAACTTATGTTATAGGTCTCTTTTCAAGCCAAAGAGCTGATAGGATAGTAAGGAACCCAAGAAGGTAAAGCCCACCCAAACCCCTTTTGGATGTAATGACATTTGATGATCCTATTCTGCTAGACCATGGAGGAGGGAGGCTCAGTGGCACCTTCCTAGGCTAAATTACACATATTCAGTACCACCAACCACCATACTTAGCATCAAACTCATTCAGGAGCATGTGAGAGGAACCCCAGCTTGCCAGGGAAGCACTGCTGGGTGTTCATGGGAAGAGTCCTTGCAGAAGTCCCTATCACCAGCCTGAAGCCAGGATCACTGGCTCTCCCAGGTGACACTTAAGGGGCAGGAGACTACATTCACCTCGTGGGCTTGAGGTCCACTTTGACTTGGTAGCTCCAGGACCCACAGGAGCCAGCATCTCTCATAAAAACTTCTCAGGCATAGATTCCCATACTGAAAAACTGAATTCTTACTTTGGTGACCAAAAAAATCAAGGACCAAGTTCAACTAGAGATGAAGAAATTTTTTTTAAAGATTTTTATTTATTTATTTATTTGACAGGCAGAGATCACAAGTAGGCATAGTGGCAGGCAGAGAGAGGAAGGGAAGCAGGCTCCCTGCTGAGCAGAGAGCCTGATGTGGGACTCGATCCCAGGACCCTGGAATCATGACCTGAACCAAAGGCAGAGGCTTTAACCCACTGAGCCACCCAGGTGCCCCTGGAGGTGAAGAATTTAAATTAGACCCTCTTCACATTAAATGAGGACACCAAAAGGCTATTTAAGGCAAGGTAAACCAAAAGTAAACTCACTCAACTTTCTGTAAACAAGAAGACCTTGGCACTAGGAGAATAGGAGTTAAAATGAAAAGTGAAAAATGGTGTTGAGAATTATAGGCCTGTTACACAGATGTGAAAACTAAGTTCATATTGCCTGGGTGATCTAAGAAGGCTCTAGAGGTAATCTTTTCTTTTAAAAGATTCTGTATATATATAGAGAGAGAGCGTGCACATCCATACATGAGTAGGGGAAGGGACAGAGGGAGACAGAATCTCAAGCAGACTGCGCAGCTCAACTGACTGAGCCATCCAGGTGCCCCTAGATAAAATCTTAATTTGAGGTGCTTTGTTGACTGCAAATGTCCCCCAGAAAGCTGACAAATGCAAACAACTCTTCTCTAGAAGGAGGCACCCTCACACTAGGCTAAAAAGAATCTCCACAAATAGTTCCTTAAGAATAATGACCAGTACTCAGAAAAAGAAAAAAAAAAAATAAAAATGTAATCATGCACCACAAATGAGACTCAGAAGAAACGACAGAAATAGCAGAAGTAAACTACAAACACTGAATTAGCAGATTATAAAACAGCTATGCTTATTATGGTTAAATAAATAAAACGAGTTTCAAAATACTTCCAGAAGCAGTAACTATAACAGTGACACAGCATATGAGAAAAGGAACCAGATGAAGCATCTAGAAATGAAAAAAATATATAATAATAAATTCAAAATCTGACCACAGATGAAACCAGAAAGTGAAATGATACTGTTGAAGCCAGGTGGCAGATATAGGATAGATAATCTATTATCCTCTCCACTTCTGTGTATATTTGAGTATTTTCATAATAAAAGTAATAAAAAATGAGTTTGCCAGAGTAGACATCATTAAACACTGAATATGTGATCCTGTAAGTCAGAATCCAGATTGTAGCACAGAAAGATAAAAAAGATTGAATATACAAAAGAGTTAAACAATGAACACTACATCAAGAACTATTGATGTACTATATGTTGTTAGCTAAATGACTTTTAAAAAAATGAGGGTTAAATAATAGGAAATTTAGTTAGTTCTAGCATACATCTAACTGGAAACCCAAAGAAGAGAAAGTGACTGGGGTCCTGCCAATATTTGAAGAGATAATGACTGAGAATTTCCCAGAACCCATGTAAAATATCCACAGAATCAAGCTCAGTGAGTCTCAAGCAGGATAAATAAAAAGACATAAACAGTTATACATATCATAATGAAATTCCAGAATACCAAAGACAAAAGTCCGAAAATTACACAGAGAAAGACAATTAGGTTAACAATGCTATGCATCTGGATAGTATATAAATAATTTTCACATATTTACACTTAAATGTGAACATCTGATTTTGTTACAGTGGACACGTATCACTTTAATTTCTTTTTCATTTTTATCAAATTCATATATGCATGTAGTATAAAAGGCAAAATTTCCACATGGCTTTTTTCTAGCTTTTTAATCAGATTTTTAAAAAAGATTTTATTTAGGGGCATCTGGGTGGCTCAGTGAGTTAAAGCCTCTGCCTTTGGCTCAGGTCATGGTCCTAGGGTCCTGGGATCCAGCCCATTGGGTTCTCTCCTCAGCGGGCAGCCTGCTTCCTCCTCTCCCTCTGCCTGCCTCTCTGCCTACTTGTGATCTCTGTCTAATAAATAAATAAATCTTAAAAAAAAAAAAAAGATTTTATTTATTCATTTAAGACAGAGCACGCAAGCGAGCAAACACGAGGAGGAGGGACAGAGGGCGAAGGAGAAGCAGACTCCCTGCTAAGCAGGGATCCTGGCTCAGGGTTCTATTCCAGGACCCCAAGATCGGGACCTTAGCCAAAGACAGATGCTCAATAGACTGAGCCACTCAGGTGCCCCTTTAATCAGATTTTATATTTTTAAAAAATACAATTTTTTCAGGGAGCCTGGGTGGATCAGTGGGTTAAAGCCTCTGCCTTTGGCTCAGGTCGTGATCCCAGGGTCCTAGGATCGAGCCCCACATCATGTTCTCTGCTCAGCGGAGCCTGCTTCCTCCTCTCTCTCTGCCTGCCTCTCTGCCTAGTTGTGATCTCTGTCAAATAAATAAATAAAATCTTTAAAATATATATATTTTATATATATATATAAAATATATATATATATATATATATATATATATATATATATATATATACACAATTTTTCCTTAAATTCCACAGTCTTGGTTTTTCAGGGACAGAGAAAATTTGCAATGATGACATCAACCCCGTGTTATTTGGTGGCTCCTGACTCTGCAAGACTAAAAGGAGTTGTGCCTCAAGAGCCAGTGAGGATATGAACTCTGAGCTGTTCTCCCGAAGCATCTGAGCTTGCAGGGTCTGACAAAGCATTGCACAGGTAGTATTCCCAGGCCTTGCCAAGGCTTTTATTAGCGCCCACCAGGCCTGTGCCAGTTCATCAAGTATCCTAACCAAGCACGCACCCTTCTTTCCTGACACTCTGCCACCCACTAGTCCTGCCATAATCCTCTTAGCCTACTTCCCAGACCCCGTAAATGGCAAAAGGTGCACCAGCCTGGAGTATAGCAGAAGTTGTGGTGGGGCAGCCTCTGAGACCGTGTTAGTGAGTATTGATAAAAGAGTGGGGCGGAGTGAAGGGGGTGGAGTTAAGATGGCGGAGGAGTCGGGGGACTCGAAGTTTGTCTTGTCCCTGGAATACAACTAGATATCAAGTCATTCTGAACACCTGAGAAATCAACTGGAGGTCTGAGAAAACAAATATTGCAAGTCTACAGGTAGAAAAGCACCACCTTTTGGAAGGTAGGGGATGCAGAGACTTGAATCCGGTGTGATGTGGTTGAGGGGATATAGTGGCAAGGAGGGAGCCTGCTTAAGGAGGCGGTTGCAAAGTATTATAAGCAGGGGAGCACAAAATCAGAACTTCCAGAAGTCTGCTTCAGTGCGGTACGCGCCTCACCTAAGGGTGCTCAGGTGGCGAAGCAGGGCAGAATCCCAGCTGTGATACCTTGATCTGAGGATCCACTGGGTCACAAACATCACATGCCTAAGTGATGCCCTGTTACCAGGCTCAGCAGTGGTGAAGCTGGCTGAGAACGGTCTAGGCGCCAGCTCTCTGTTCTGTGTTGCCATGAACTGCAAACTGCTGTGTGGTCAAGCGACCGCTTTCCTGGGATAGGTCCAGCCAAAGGGAGAAGCGTGGTGAGACCCCCTTCCTTCCAGGTGAAACAGTACATGTCCCAGTTTTTAACAGTTTTGAAACTCAAGTCCCTGGCCTGGGATAAAAAAGCACAGAGGTACACAGGATGAACACAGAGGTCTGACAGAAACTGGGGAGACAAGAGTGATTAATTGCTCTTCTGTGAGGGCTCACTGAAGAGTGGGGTCCCGACTGCCTGGGTGGCTCCATTGGTTAGGTGGCAACCTTCAGCTCAGGTCATGATCTCAGGGTCCTGCAATGGAGTCCAGCATCTGGCTCCCTGCTCAGTGGGGAGTCTGCTTCTCCCTCTCCCTCTGCCCCTCCCTGCTGCTCGTTCTTGTTCTCTCTCTCTCAAATAAATAAACAAGTAAAATCTTGAAGAAGAAGAGGAAGAGGAGGAAGAAGGAGAGGAGTAGGGTCCCGAATTTTCAGCTCTGTGGCTAGAGAGTGGGGCACCACCATATTCATCCTGCCCATCAGTACTGAAAGCCTTCAGGGGGAGCAAAACAGCACCACCTAGTGGAGTCTGGCGCCGCTTACACCAAGTCCTGCCTCCCTTGTGCACTGAGGGTGCGTTTCCACAAGGGCAAGTCCACCTGAGAATCAGTGCAACAGGCCCCTCCCCCAGAAGACCAGCACAAACAACTCACTTATATCAAGTTTACTGGTCACAGAGGGCTCCAAAGCTTCAGCTCTGGGGAAAATAGTATCTAGTATCTTTATACTTTCATTCTTTGTTTTTTTATTATTCTTTTCAGTTATTTTTTTTTTTAAGATTTTATTTCTTTATTTGACAGACAGATCACAAGTAGGCAGAGAGGCAGGCAGAGAGAGTGGGGGGATAAGCAGGCTCCCCGCCAAGCAGAGAGCACGATGTGGGACTCCATCCCAGGACCCTGAGATCATGACCTGACCTGAGGGCAGAGGCTCAACCCACTGAGCCACCCAGGTGCCCCAGGTGCCCCATTTTCAGTTATTTTTTATTTTCTTAATTTTTACGTATATGTTACATATTTTTTTTCCTTTCGTTGTATTTTTATATATACATCTTTTCTTTCTTTCATATTTTGAGCTCTTGTCCCTTTAACTATTATTATTTTTTAGAGATTTTATTTATTTATTTGATAGACAGAGATTACAAGTAGGCAGAGAGGCAGCCTCCCTGCTGAGCAGAGAGACCGATGTGGGGCTCGATCCCAGGATCCTGGAATCATGACCTGAGCTGAAGGGAGAAACTTTAACCACTGAGCCACCCAGGCAGCCCCTCTTGTCCCTTTTAATAAGCAGACCAAAACACACCCAGGATTTAGTTTTGTTGTTGTTGTTGCTATTGTTTTTTCTTTTTCTTCTTTTCTGGAAAAAATAATGAGATGGATAAATTCAACCCCAAAGAAAGAACAGGAGGTAGTACTTATAGCCAGGGATTTAATCAATATAGGTGTAACTAAGATGTCTGAACTGCAATTTAAAATAACAAATATAAAGATACTAGCTGAGCTTGAAAACATAGAAACACTAGAGAATCCCTTACTGTAGAGATAAAAGAACTAAAATCTAGTCTTTTCAAGATAGAAATTAAAATGCTATAACTTAGGGCGCCTGGGTGGCTCAGCGGGTTAAGCCGCTACCTTCGGCTCAGGTCATGATCTCAGGGTCCTGGGATCGAGTCCCGCATCGGGTTCTCTGCTCAGCAGGGAGCCTGCTTCCCTCTCTCTCTCTGCCTGCCTCTCCATCTACTTGTAATTTCTCTCTGTCAAATAAATAAATAAAATCTTAAAAAAAAAAAAATAAAATAAAAAAAAAAATAAAATAAAATAAAATGCTATAACTTAGATGTAGTCCCAAGAGGAGGCCCTAAAAGCAAGGATGAATGAAGTAGAAAGGTGAATTAGTGATATAGAAGATAAAATTATGGAAAATAATGAAGCTAAAAAGAAGAGGAAAAGGAAATTATCTGGTCACAAAGGTAGACTTAGGGAACTTAGTGATTCCATAAAGCAAAATAATATCCAGGGTGCGCCTGGGTGGCTCGGCGGGTTAAGCCGCTGCCTTCGGCTCAGGTCGTGATCCCAGGGTCTTGGAATCGAGCCCCACATCGGGCTCTCTGCTCAGCAGGGAGCCTGCTTCCTCCTCTCTCTCTGCCCGTCTCTCTGCCTACTTGTGGTTTCTGTCTGTCAAATAAATAAAATAAAATCTTTAAAATAATAATAATAATATCCACATAATAGGGGTCACAGAAGAGCGGGGGAAATAGGGGCAGAAGGTTTATTTGAATAAATGATAGCTGAGAACTTTCCTAAGGTGGGGAAGGAAACAGGCATTCAAGTCCAAGAGGCACAGAGAACTCCCCTCAAAACCAACACAAAGAGGTCAACACCATAAACTTGCACATTACAAAGAGAAAGAGAAAATTCTGAAAGCAGTGTGGGACAAGTGTTCCTTAACCTATGAGGGTAGGCACATAACACTGGCAGCAGATCTGTCCACAGAGACCTGGCAGGCCAGAAAGGACTAGCATGATATAATCAAGGTGTTAAATGGGCAAAATATGCAGCCAAGAATACATTATCCAGCTCAGCTGTCATTCAGAATAGGAGAGATAAAGAGGTCCAAGGAAAAACAAAAAACTAAATGAACATGTGAACACTAAACCAGCTCTGCAAGAAATATTAATGGGGACTCTTTGAGTGAAAAGAGAGACCAAAAGTAAAAAAGACTAGAAAGGACGAGAAACAATCTATAGGAACAGCAATTCTACAGGTAATATAATGGCACTAACTATATATTTTTCAGTAATTATTGTAAATGTAAATGAACTAAATGATCCAAATAAATAAGGTATCAGAATGGATTAAAAAAAATACAAGACCCATCGATACGCAGTCTATAAGAAATTCATTTTAGACCTAAAGTCACCTCCAGATCACCCATCTCCAGTGGGTGGAGAACCATTTATCATGCTAATGAGCAGCAAAAGAAAACTGGGATAGCAATCCTTACATCAGACAAACTAGATTTTAAACCAAAGACTGTAATAAGAAATGAAGGACACTGTATCATAATAAACGGTTCTATCCAACAAGAAAATCTAACAATTGTAAATATTTATGCTCCTAACTTGGGAACAGCCAAATATATGAATCAGTTAGTAAAAAAAAAAAAAAAATTAAAGAAACTCATTGATAATAACACAATAATGGTAGGGGACTTTAACAACCCACTCAACAGGAATGGACAGATCATGTAAGTAGAAGATCAACACGGAAAAAATGGCTTTGAATGACACACTGGCCATGATGGACTTAATAGATATATTCAAAGTATTTCATCCTAAAGCAGTAGAATATACATTCTTTTTGAGTATACATGGAATATTTCCCAGAACAGATCACATACTGGGTCCCAAATCAGGCCTCAACCAGTACAAAAAGATTGAGATCCTATCATACATATTTCCAGACCACAGTGCTATGAAACTTATGTGTCTTGAGACACATAAGAAAAAATTTGAAAGGACCACAAACACACGGAGATTAAAGAACAGCCTACTGGGGGTGCCTAGGTGGCTCAGTTGGTTAAGCCTCTGCCTTCAGCTCAGGTCATGATCCCAGGGTCCTGACACTGAGCCCCACGTCGGGCTCTCTGCTTAGTGGGGAAGCTGCTTCTCCCTCTCCCTCTACAGTTCCCCTGCTTGTGCTCTCTTTCTCACTCTCTTTCACAAATAAAAAATCTTTGTAAAAACTAAAAAAGCAAAACAAAACAGCCTACTAAAGAATGATTGGGTCAACCAGGAAACTAAAGAAGAATTTTTAAAAATATATGGAAGCAAACAGAAATGAAAACGAAAACATGATAGTCCAAAACCTTTGGGATATACAGTAGAGACGGTGCTAAGAGGGAAGTATATAACAGTACAGGCCTGTCTCAAGAAGCAAGAAAAGTCTCAAATACACAACTTAAACTTACACCAAAGAAGCTGGAAAAAATAAATAAAGCCTAAATCAAGCACAAGAAGGGAAATAATAAAGATTAGAGCAGAAATCAATGATACAAAAATTTAAAAAAAAAAAAAAAAACAACAGGGTGTGCCTGGTTGGCTCAGTGGGTTAAGCCTCTGCCTTCAGCTCAGGTCATGATCTCAGGGTCCTGGGATTGAGCCCCACATCAGGTTCCCTGCTCAGCACCTGCCTCTCTGCCTACTTGTGATCTCTCTCTCTGTCAAAGAAAGAAAGAAAGAAAATAAAGAAAGAAAGAAATAAAGATTATAGATAATCTTAAGAAATAAATAAATAAATAAATAATTTTAGAAAAACAACTGTAGAACATACCAATGAAACTAGGAGCTGGTTCTTTGAAAGAATTAACAAGGTACATAAAACCCTAGCCAGACTTAACAAAAAGAAAAGAGAAAGGATCCAAATTAATAAAATCATGAATGAAAGAGAGAGATCACAACCAACACCAAAAAATGCAAACAGTTTTAAGAGAATATTATGAGCAGTTATAGGCCAATAAATTGGGCAATCTGGAAAAAATGGATAAATTCCTAGAAACATATAAACTACCAAAACTGAAATAGGAAGAAATAGAAAATCTAACCAGATCCATAATCATCAAAGAAATTGAATCAATAATCATAAGTCTCCCAACAAATAAGAGTCCAGGGCCAGACGACTTCCCGGGGGAATTCTATCAAACATTTAAAGAAAAGCTAACACCTATTCTGAAACTGTTCCAAAAAATAGAAATGGAAGGAAAACTTCCTAACTCATTCTATTACTAACTCATTCGAGCATTACCTTGATCCCTAAACCAAAGACCCCGCTAAAAAGGAGAATTACAGAGAAATATCCCTGATGAACATGGATACAAAAACTCTCAACAAGATACTAGCTAACTGGATTCAACAGTACATTAAAAAGGATTTTAATCCTTTTAGGATTTTAGGATTTATTATTTTAGGACTGACAGCTAATATCACCCTCAACAAGGAAAAACTGAAAGCTTTTCCTCTAAAGTCAGGAACACAACAGGGTTATCTATTCTCATCACTGTTGTTCAACATAGTACTGGGAGTCCTACTCTCAGCAATGAGACAACCAAAAGAAATAAAAAGAATCCATATCAGTAAGGAAGAAGTCAAATTTCCACTATTTGAAGATAACATGATACTCTATGTGGAAAACCTGAAAGTCTCCACCAAAAAATTGCTAGAGCTGACACAGGAATTCAGCAAAGTTTCAGGATTTAAAATCAATGCACAGAAGTCCGTTGCATTTCTACACACTAACACTGAAGCAGCAGAAGAGAAATCAAGGAATCAATCCTGTTTACAATTGCACCAAAACCCATACGATGCCTAGGAATAAACCTAATCAAAGAGGTAAAGAACACTTATGAAAGAAATTGAGGGAGACACAAAGAAATGCAAAAACATTCTATGCTCACGGATTGGAAGAACAAATACTGTTAAAATGTCCATGTGACCCAAAGCAATCTACACATTCAATGCAATCTAAAATTTGTGTGGAGCCAGAAAAAAACCCAAATAGACAAAGTAATATTGAAAAAGAAAACCAAAGCTGGAGGCATCACAATTACAGACTTCAAGCTGTATTAAAGAGCTGTACTCATCAAGACAGTATGATATTGGCACAAAAACAGACACAAAGATCAGTGTCTGATCAGAATAGAACAGAATAGAGAACCCAGTAATTGACCCTTAACTCTATGGTCTACTAATCTAAAAGTGGGAAAGAACATCCAATGGAAAAAAGACAGTCTCTTCAAGAAATGGTTCTGGGAAAACTGGACAGCCACATGCAGAAGAATGAAACTGAACCACTTTCCTACACCATACACAAAAATAAATTTAAAATGAATGAAAGACCTAAATGTGAGACAGGAATCCATCAAAATCCTAGAGAAAAACACAGGAAGCAACCTATTTCAATCTTGGAGGCACCTTCTTACTAGATACATCTCCAGAGGGAAGGGACAAAAGCAAAAATGAACCATTGGGACTTCATCAGGATAAAAAGCTTTTGCGCAGCAAACAAAACAACCAACGAAACTAAAAGGCAACCTTTGTAATGGGAGAAGATATTTGCAAATTACATATCAGATAAAGAGCTGGCATTCAAAATCTATTAAAAAAAAAAAACTTATGAAACTCAACACCCCAAAAACAAATGATCCAGTGAAAAAATGGGCAGAAGTCATGAACAGACATTTCTCCAAAGCAGACATACATACAAATGGCCCACAGACACATGAAAAGATGCTTGACATCACTCACCATCAATGAAATACAAATCAAAACCTCGGGGCACCTGGGTGGCTCAGTGGATTAAGTCTCTGCCTTCTGCTCAGGTCATGACCTCAGGGTCCTGAGACCAAGCCCTTCGTCCGGCTCTCTGATGAGTGGGAGCCTGCTTCTCCCTCTCTCTGCCTGCCTCTGCCTACTTGAGATCTCTCTTTCAAAAAAAATAAATAAAATCTTTAAAAAAAGAGAGAGATACCACATTACACCAGTCAGAATGGCTAAAATTAACAAGTCAGGAAATAACAGATGTTGATGAGGATGTGGAGGAAGGGGAATGGTGGGAATGCAAACTTCCACTGTTCTGGAAAACAGCATAGGGTTAAAAATAGAACTACCCTACGACCCAGCAATTGCCCTACTGGGTTTTTATCCAAAGGAGACAAACATAGTGATCCGAAGGGGCTCCTGCACCCCAGTGTTTATAGCAGCAATGTCTATAATGGACAAACTATGGAAGAGCCCAGATGTCCATTGACAGATGAATGGATAAAGAAGATGTGGTCATTTATACACACACACACACATACACAGACACAATGGAATATTATATTACTTGGCCATCAAAAAAGAATAAAATCTTGCCATTTGCAGGAACATAGATAGAACTAGAGGGTATTATGTTAAGGGAAATAAGTCAATCCGAGGAAGACAAACACCATATGATTTCACTCATATGTGAACTTTAAGAAACAAAACAGGTGAATATAGGGGAAGGGAAGGAAAAATAAAATAAGATAAAAACAGAGAGGGAGACAAACCATAATAGACTCTTAACTATAGAGAACAGACTGAGGGTTGCTGGAGGGGAGCTGGGTGAGAGGAAGGGGTCACTGGGGGATGGGCATGGAGGAGAACACGTGATGTTAAGAGCACTGGGTGTTATACGCAACTGATGAATCACTAAATTCTACCCCTGGAACTAATAATACAATATGTGTTAACTAAATTGAATTTAAATTTTAAAAGAGGGGGAACAGGGTTCCCCAGGGACAATGAGACAATATCCCCTCCCCTCCCACCCCACCCTGTCCAATCTGCCCCTAGCATCTCCTCAGGCAGAGTTCGTGTATTATTATTATTATTTTTAAAGATTTTATTTATTTATTTGACAGAGAGAGATCATAAGCAGACAGAGAGGCAGGCAGAGAGAGAGGGGAGGAAGCAGGCTCCCCGCTGAGCAGAGAGCCCGATGCGGGACTCGATCCCAGGACCCTGAGATCATGACCTGAGCCGAAGGCAGCGGCTTAACCCACTGAGCCACCCAGGCGCCCCAGAGTTCGTGTATTAGAGGACCCTAGGGAAGCTGAAAGTTAAAACTCTCGACCCTTGACCCTTCCTGGTAGGTGAAAAGTGCCTCCTAGCACTTCATAAGTGTAGCAGCAGAACACTAGCAGGACTAGGACTAGGTCTGTTCAACCTTGTCTCCCTTGCCCTGCCCCCTGCAAGTGGCATAGACTCTGTGCATTTTATTTTGTGAGAAACAGGTGTGAGTGACAAATGGGGCACTTCCTGCCACAGCCTCCTTCCCTCCCTGTGTAGGTGTCCAGGCCTCAGGTTCTGGAGCCCCTGGTAAGCACACCCTGAAATGGACAATCTTCACCCCCAAGCAGCCCGTGGTCCACCAGTCTACGGTTGAATGAAACATCTCAACAGCACAACAAAGTCACAAAATAGAGCTTCTTCTAGTAACACTTACGGTCTGAGACCCAACTGAGGCTTCTCTCCCTCCTTTAAAACATAAGACTCTGCAGAAAGAGTGTCCAGCTTCTTCCTCACAGACAGGACTCTCCCCGTCCATGAATTCTCTCCTGGACCATGTACAGCATCTAAGAGGGAACCCAAACCTCTTTACATACAGATGGGCTCGTGGCTGGGACCAGGAGAAGACAGGGGGCACTGCCTGGGGCCAGCGGGGGCTCCGGCAGAGCAGCTGCATTTCTCAGAAAGGGCCCAAGTCCTTTCTAACCTGCAATCCCAGCCCTTTTGCTTCCCCTGCCAGTGCCGGTTCTTCCTACCCTAGTCTGCAGCCCAGCTGGGAAGTGTCTCAGCTCCTCCAGGAGACGCCACTGGGTTAGACTGGATCCTGGACAGCAGTGCGTGGCCAGGCCGGGCGAGCCCCGTTTCCTGAGCTGGCTGTTGCTGCTGCACAAGCCCCCGGAGGAGGACAGGCCTCCTGTGGCCACAGCAGGTGTACAGGTAACAAGACCAGGGAAGGGGACCTGGAGGGTCTTCTCCACAGGGAGGAGAGGCCATGTACAGGGTGGGGAGAGTGTAGCCAGGTACACCCCCAGGCCATCTCATTTAGTGAACAGAGCAAAGTCAGCGGCTCCAAACTCAGCATTCATGGAAACAGCCCATTCATCCAGATCTGATTTCAGGATCTCTGGAAACTTCTTCATTCATTTCTTTTTCATGGCTGATGGGGGTTTCCCATTATGTGGGGCCCAGGGATTCCCAGGGACTCTGGGGGCCTCGATTAACTTTGAACACACCACAGTGAGGCTCTGGCCCAGCCTTCTGACCCCAGAGTCCCTCGAAACCAAAGCAAGACAGACTGGCATCCTGGGGAGGAGGTGGAGGCAGAGCCAAGGGTCTCCAGCCGGCTGGAGGACAGCCTGCACAGAGACGGACATTTCAAGTCTCTGAAGTCCAGGTCTTCTTCCCTGGAGTTGAACTCAATGTTCAGAGAGTACAGCACAGGAATGGGGGGGTGACGCAGATATGACATGTCGTGAAGAGGTCCTCCCTTGGAGCACCTGGGTGGCTCAGTTGTTGGGCGTCTGCCTTCGGCTCGGGTCATGATCTCAGGGTCCTGGGATCTAGCTCCCTGCTCAGCGGGAAGCCTGCTTCTCCTCTCCACTCCCCCTGCTTGTGTTCCCTCTCTGGCTGCCTCTATGTGTGAAATAAATAAATAAAACATTTTTTAAAAAAAAATTTTTTTTAAAAAAGAAGAGGTCCTCTTAGTAGGCTCTTTGCTAGGAGGGTTGTTTTCCTTCTCCAAGAAAAAAGCAATCCTTGGGCTCCTTTGAGGCCTGTGAACAGACAGGATCTCTGCAGTATGGGCCACAGTCTTCAAAGTGATGGGGTTTCTTTTTTTTTTTTTTTTAAGTTTTATTTATTTATGTAATCTTTATATCCAACATGGGATTAGAATCCACGACCCCAAGATCAAGAGTCACATGCTCTTCCGACTGAGCGAGCCAGGCACCCCTTAAAATGACAGGCTTTCTGACTAGAGCCATATCCGGGGCCTTGGCCAGATTTCAGGAAGGGTGCTCGATCAAGGCCTGATTTCTGCTAGGACCTCCACAGAGACTGAGTAGGAATGGGGCCCTGGGCCTGGAGCACTGGGCAGCCCCTCTGGACCACATTCACCTCTCAGACACATGAACCTTGGTCTCTGCCTCGGCCATCGCTGGGGCTCACACAACCCAGAGCCCCACTGGAGACCCTACATGACTTATTTTTTTAAAAGTAGCTCCCAGTCCTTTTCCCTTTATTTTTCATTACCAAATTGCCACCGGGTTATCTATTAGTCATATCTTTTTCTTTTTTAAAAAATTTATTTATTTGAGGGTCACCTGGGTGGCTCAGTCATTAAACAGCTGCCTTCAGCTCAGGTTATGATCCCAGGATCCTGGGATCGAGCCCCACATCAGGCTCCCTGCTAGCTGGGAAGCCTGCTTCTCCCTCTCCCACTCCCCCTGCTTGTGTTTCCCTCTCTTGCTGTGTCTCTTTCTGTCAAATAAATAAAATCTTTTTAAAAAAATTATTTATTTGAGAGAGAGAGAGAAAGAGAGCACATGAGCAGGGGGAGGGACAGAGGAGAGAATTCCAAGCAGATGCCTTGCTAAGTGTGGAGCCTGCCCCAGCGCCTGATCTCATGACCCTGGGAACACGACCTGAGTCAAAACCAAGAGTCTGAGGGGGCGCCTGGGTGGCTCAGTGGGTTAAGCCTCTGCCTTCGGCTCAGGTCATGGTCCCAGGGTCCGGGATAGAGCCCCGCATCCGGGGGGGTCTCTGCTCAGCAGGGAGCCTGCTTCCTCCTCTCTCTCTGCCTGCCTCTCTGCCTCCTTGTGATCTCTGTCTGTCAAACAAATAAATAAAATCTTTAAAAACAAACAAAAAAATAAACAAACAAACAAACAAAAAACAAGAGTCTGACACTTCATACTGACTGAACCACCCAGGCGCCCTTTATCTGTTTCTAAATAACATGCCTAAATTGCATTTTAATTCAGCCCATTCATACCTGTGATGGTTATACTCTTAGGGTGGTTTTGTGACTCTCACCTCCTGGGATTTGTGTCTAGGTAATAAAGATACAAAGACATAACTCAAGTTAGTAACCTAACTCAAAGAGAAGTCTTGCCTTGGTCATTGGCTTCTGGCAGTGTAATCAATCACTAAGCCCTTGGAACGTGCCAGAAACTCTTAACAAAGTGATTTATTGTGGGGCTTTGGGTCTTGACCTCCAGAGTGGTTGGACTTTGAGGTTAGACATGTAGACAGTCAAACACTTGAGCTCCAATAAAAATCTGGACACTGGGGCTCAGATGATCTTCCCTAGCTGGCAGTATTTCATGTGTATTGTCATATGCTGAATCCAAGAGAATAATGCATCTGTGACTCTATAGGGAAGGGAGAACAGAAGCTCTGTCTTCTTTCTTTTTTTTTTTTAAGGATTTTATTTATCGGGGCGCCTGGGTGGCTCAGTGGGTTAAGCCGCTGCCTTCACCTCCGGTCATGATCTCAGAGTCCTGGGATCGAGCCCCGCATCGGGTTCTCTGCTCAGCGGGGAGCCTGCTTCCTCCCCTCTCTCTGCCTGCCTCTCTGCCTGCTTGTAATCTCTGTCTGTCACATAAATAAATAAAATCTTTAAAAAAAAAAAAAAGGATTTTATTTATCTATTTGACAGAGAGATAACGAGTAGGCAGAGAGGCAGGCAGGAGGGCGGGGAAGCAGTCTCCCCACCTAGCAGAGAGCCCGATGTGGGGCCCGGTCTCAGGACTCTGGGATCATGACCTGAGCGGAAGGCAGAGACTTTAACCCACTGAGCCACCCAGGTGGCCCCAGAAGCTCTGTTTTCTATCCTCCAGGGCTCTGCTGCTATGTGCTCTTCCCTTGGCTAATTTTAGCCTGTATCTTCACCCTGTAATAAATTGTAACCAGTAACCAGGACTATAACTGTTTCAGTGAGTTCTGAGTCCTTCCAGCCAATTATCAAACCTGAGTGCTTGGTTGGGGGGGGGGGTGTCTCCTGAAACTGCAGTTGGTGTCAGAAGTGAGGCAGTTCCTGTGGGGGCTGTTTCCCCTTCAACTGTGTAGTTGGCTGAACTGGCACAACACTCCTGAGCGAGTGCCCTCCCCCAGAATATGTACGGGAACCTTGACTTGTTTCCAACCAATCAAATATAGTAAAGGGGATGGAAGGTACACATGTGCATGCAATTATGTTATATAAGATCGTAGCACAGCCTCTTTCTTTTTTCTTTTTTTTCTCACTTTTTTAATTTACTTTTTACTTTTTAATTTTTAATTTTTTTATAAACATATATTTTTATCCCCTGGGGTACAGGCCTGTGAATTGCCAGGTTTACACACTTCACAGCACTCACCATAGCACATACCCTCCCCAATGTCCGTAACCCCTTCTCCCAACCCCCCTTCCCCCAGCAACCCTCAGTTTGTTTTGTGAGATTAAGAGTCACTTATGGTTTGTCTCCCTCCCAATCCCATCTTGTTTCATTTCATATCAGGGAGATCATATGATAGTTGTCTTTCTCCGATTGACTTATTTCGCTAAGCATGATACCCTCTAGTTCCATCCACGTTGTCGCAAATGGCAAGATTTCATTTCTTTTGATAGCTGCATAGTATTCCATTGTGTAGCACAGCCTCTGTGCTAGAGTCTCTCCCTCCCTTGAGCTCTGAAGTGACCTGCCATGTTGTGTGGGCTGCCAGTGCTGGGGGGATGGCATGGCAAGGAACCCAAGGCAGCTCCTAGCAGCTAAGGGTGACCTCTGGTTGCTGTCCATAAGAAACTGAAGTCCTGGGGAGCCTGGGTGGCTCAGTGGGTTAAAGCCTCTGCCTTCGGCTCAGGTCATGAGGGATCGAGCCCCACATCAGGCTCTCTGCTCAGCAGGGAGACTGCTTCCTCCTCCTCTCTCTCTCTCTCTCTCTCTCTCTCTCTGTGCCTCTCTGCCTACTTGTGATCTCTGTCTGTCAAATAAATAAATAAAATCTTAAAAAAAAAAAAAAAAAGAAAGAAAGAAAGAAAGAAACTGAAGTCCTCAGCCTTTCAAACGTGTGGACCTAAACACCACCAACAAAGCACCTTTCTCGATCAAGCCTCGGATGAAACTGCAGCCCCAGCGGACACTTTGATGGTAGCCTTGTGAGACCCTGCACAGAGCCATGCCCAGGGTCTTGACACACACACACAGAAAATAAATGTGTGCTGTTTGAAGTCACTAGGTTTGTGGTAACTTGTTAGGCAACAATAGGAAACTATAGAGTTCAACCCCTCAATCCCACTGTCACCATACAAGTCCTCAGTCTGTTCCCTTATCCTCCCCAAATAACTCATCATAATTTTGATAAGACCGAGTCAATGGTTATATTACTTCAACTTCATATATAAATACAGCTGAGCAATATTCTCAAATCAGAACTTTTCTTGCACAAATTTGTTTTTCCCCTGGAATTAAAAGAAATTTGGAATTTTTTTGGTCTTTTTTTTTTTTTTGTCTACTTTTCTACTATTTAGCATCCACTGTCCCCCAAACTCTCCTCCAAATATCTAACTTTTCTCTTAGTATGTTCAAGTAGGTTGTTAGACATGTATAAAGTGCACAAACTGTAGAGGAGAAGACTGATAAATTCAACTACATTAAAATTTTTAAAACTTGTTTACTAAAAGACACCAAAAATGGTAAAAACACACCACACAAGTTATTCATTATGTAGACAAGCAACAAAGCATAAATATCCAAAGTATATGAAGAACTTCTACAAAACCATGAGAAAACAATACAACAGTCCATAAGAAAATGTACAAAATACTCAAGTAGGAAAAGGTTAATGAACAGTGTCTACATTGAATGCTGCCTGAGCCGAGGAGAAAGGGTGATTCCATCCGTTCCTTTCAGTGTTATACCATATGCATTTATTACCTTTCCAGAAATACATATAAAAGTGTTGCAAAAGGGGTGCCTGGGTGGCTCAGTTGGTTAAGCGTCTGCCCCCAGGGTCCTGAGATCCACACCCACAACATGTTCCCCACTCAGAGAGGAGCCTTCTTCTCCCTCCCCATCTACCTGATGCTACCCCTACTTGTATTCCCTCTGTGTGTGTGTGAAATAAATAAATAAAATCTCTTTTTAAAGTGTTACTAAACATAAAAATAATAAAGGAAAATAAATTATATGCTTCATATTTGGCCATGTGCGTTGGTCTATATTTTGCTATGACTTTATGGATTTCCTGAGACACATAGAGACAATATAGAACTTATCTTTTCACTTCCTTCTTGCCTATTCTGGCATAGGACAGGACACTGCTCCAAATATATTTGAACATTGAACAAAGCCTACCAGTTTTGTGGAGGCAATGATCATTTCTCATATTGTCTCTTGCAAACTTCCTCATGCATTTGTGCTAGGTAAGAAGTAATGTTCAGTGAGTGTTTGATGAATTTAACTCAGGTGATATGTATTTCTAATTTTATTTGTAAGTAATCTCTATACCCAACATGGGGCTCAAACTTAGAGCCCTGAGATCAAGAGTCACATATTCCACCGACTGAGCCATCCAGGCACCCCATGTTCTTCTTTTCATTCCAAACTGGTGAAGCTTTTAGATCTTAAAGACTCCTTTTGCTTCTTATTCTTTGACTAATCTCTTTCGTAAGACGATCAATCCTTTTATACTGATTCAGGTTTCTTTAGACAGTTGAGAGCTAAATCATTATTTACATTCCTTTTAGTAGATCACTGATGTGACAAATTTCAAACATTCCAATTATTATAAAGTCACTCTAATTCTTGATTCTTTTTGAAAATATAATTTCAAAATTCATAAAAAACTGGAAATCCATTTTTTCTTTCATATTCAATTTGCTGTGATAGAAATTCTTTATTTATTTTGTCAATTTGGTCCCGAGAGAAAAGATTGAATCCAGGAATAAAATAATGCTTCAGTTGTTCCGTCTTGAGGCACTCAAGAAAGTATGTCACACACTTATCAAAGCAGAGCTCTAGGTCTCTGGTGTCCCACTGACTGTCTTGTGGGTCCCGGGTACAGACATGAAAGAAGGCAGTTTTCACATGGTAGGAGCAGAATTTTTCCAGTTCCTTTCGGTGTCTAAACTTCACTTTCAATTGTTCTAAGAGATACTTCATTAGTTTTAAGCAATCTTTCCTATTGAATAAAAAAGAAAAGCACTTATTTTTATTTATTTACAACCTGCTTCATTCCACAAAAAGCTTTAGGCATCTTACAGGAAAAACATATGAAGATATAATAAACAATACAGATATTATGTATAAAAATACAAAAAACAATAAAGGCATAAATATAATTATAGGGTCATTCTAAACCTTGGTTATGTTTTGAAATATATGCTGTGAAGTTTCAAAAACATTTTATTCTTCCCTCTTCCTTATTTTTAGCTTAAATATTCTATCAGGATGAATGTATGTATGAAACTGGCAGATATTTATATTATTCATTCAGTTATTTAGTACCTAGAAAAATCTTGTTTTAACTTTTACAAAATGATTTTGTCTTACTAGGCTGCAAATATTTAATTATTCATCCAGTTATTTCGTAGTTGATAAGATGCAATATTACAAAACTATTTAGTCTTATCAGAAATACAGTTTTCTTAATGCCTGTTTTAAAGCCCACAGACAAAGCCTTAAAGAATCTGGTTGGCTCAGTCGGTTAAGCGTCTGCTTTGGGCTTAGGTCATGATCCCAGGGTTCTGGCATCAAGCCCCACAGGCTTTCCTGCTCAGCAGAAAGCCTGCTTCTCCTTCTCCTTTTGCCTGCCACTCCTCCTGCTTGTGCTCTCTGTCAAATAAATAAATACAATCTTTAAAAAAAAAAGAACATCAGGGCACCGGGTGGCTTAGTTGCTTGAGCGAATGCCTTCAGCTCAGATCATGATCTCAGAATCTCAGGACTGAGTCACACATCGGGCTCCCTGCTCAGCAACGAGTGTGCTTCTCCCTCTGACCTTCCCCCTCTAATGCTCACTCTCTCTCATTCTCCCCCTCTCAAATAGATAAATAAAATCTTAAAAAAAAAGAACCTCCCATGCCCGCCCATTGGGCATTCTTGTTCTGACCTTTTAACTTCTGTGAACCTTCTACTGGACAACTTTAGAAACTCAAATGATTTCTTTTCAATCTCAGTTCTTTATGGTGTGTGTACTAACAAGGAAAACAATTACCCACTCTTAGTGTTGTTTCACGTTTAGCTAGTCAGTCCCTGGCCTTCAACACAAACCATCCAGAAGAAGGCATCAGTATCAATATCCAATAAGAATGATCTTTTGGCCTCTTCCAACTCTGACATTAATACTCATTACCTTGAAGCCACCAGAATACTAGGACACATCCAATTGTTGTGGCTATCTGTGGTGAGTGATCATATCCTCTCACTTGGTCAGACTTTATACAACTATCTGATCTAGCTTCAGGAATATGCTCTCTGGCCTTGCCTTCTAACAACACTATTTCCTTGGGCCCTTGGATTTGGCTTCCCTGGTTTCATGCTCATCTCCTAGATAATACTCCAGGATCAATCCAGCCACACACTGCCCCTAGGACTCAACTCAGCAACGATCATCTTTAGGTTAGAGCTATGAAATCAGTAAAGAATTAGATGTTCAGGGGTGCCTGGGTGGCTTAGTCGGTTAAGTGTCTGCCTTCAGCTCAGGTCCTGAGATCGAGCCCTGGGTCAGGTACCCAGCTCAGTGAGAAATCTGCTTCTCCCTCTCCTTCTGCTCCTCCCCCTTCTCGTGCTCTCCCTCTCAAATAAATAAATAAAATCTTTACTGTTTTATTTTTTAAAGATTTTATTTATGTATTTGACAGAAAGAGACACAGCGAGAGGAGGGAACACAAGCAGGTGGAGTGGAAGAGGGAGAAGGAGGCTTCCCTCTGAGCAGGGAGCCTGATGTGGGGCTCCATCAGCTGAAGGCAGATGCTTAACGACTGAGCCACCCAGGTGCCCCTAAATAAAATCTTAAAAAAAAATGAAATTTTCCATAGATAATCTATAACAAAACAAGGAAGTTACCTGCAACATTTTATTCCATCAGTTTCACAGCATGTTTTAGAATGTCCATGACTTTTCAAGAGGTCCTTCTCAATGTGAGAGAAGGAGAGCCGCCATGTTTCTTCTTAATTTCCAAAAGAAAAATAGAAAAGCACTTTACCAAAACATTCATATATAAATATAACACAATGCTAAAGTGATTTCCTTCATTAAAATATCACTCTGGAAGATTTCTAGGAGGAGACAGACCAAAAGAAGCGAATAGAAAAATAATGTAATTACATATTAAAACAAGTGATTTGAGGGC
This sequence comes from Mustela nigripes, assembly GCF_022355385.1. NCBI lineage: Eukaryota > Metazoa > Chordata > Mammalia > Carnivora > Mustelidae > Mustela > Mustela nigripes. The sequence goes on along the minus strand of NC_081561.1, from coordinate 35,348,207 downwards.
GCCTGGGTAGCTGTTCTGTATGGTTAGATATTTTTGTGATTTGTCCCGCATAACTGACCACCTGGACATACATATACACAGGCAGGCTAAAGAATGTTGTTTGTTAGACTCATGCTGTGTGAATAACCTTGGGAGTCTGATTGTTTAAACTGTATTATCTGGCCTCCAGGTCAGAACTGACCCTTCTGTTCTGGATGCCAGGAGCTACAAATCATATCTCACATCTCCTCCTGCTCCAGGCTCAGCTGGCCCCCCAGAATGGAATCCAGGAAGGGAGGCAGATACACAGCCCAGGTTCCTTGAAAACATAGAAACATGATAACGTAGAAATGCACCGTGCTCCAAACTGCATGTAGGCGAACACATGTTTCATTTCAAACCCTGTGATTTGCCCTATAATAATGGCCCTTATGGGGATGGTCAGTTGGAAGTCTCACCCGAGGGGAGGACCCTCCACCCAGGCCTCTCTATGGGGACCCCAGCCTGGCTGTTTCCACTGGGTTCCCTGGCTGATAAGGCTGGATGTTCCAAGTACTCGATTTGATGTAACTTTGCCTTATTTTCACTTATTGCCTACTATAAGCTTCATCTCTGTGTAGATTCCTTTCCTCTCCTGTTTTTGTTGTTTTCTGTAATAGGTTTCTATTAGCTTTTTATAATAAAAATAATAATAAAGTTTTCTTTCCTTTTTGGAACCAAAACACAGCAGTTGAGAATATTGTGTGCAGAACAGTGGCTCGGTCCTTAATGTGTCTGGCTCATGATTTCGGCTCAGGTCATGATCTCCTGGGTTGTGGGATTGAGGCTCATATGGGCTCTGCACTCAGTGAGGGAGTCTGCTTGAGACTCTCCTTCTGCCGCTCCCCCCCTCTCTAAAATAAATAAATTAATATTTTAAAAAATAAAATAAAACAAGTGATTTGAAGCAGACAATGAGCTGAGATAGGAAAAAATGGTGGGGAGCAGCACGGAGCTTAATATAATTAGCCATAACAAGATATAGTACTTTTATACATCGTTAAGTTCAGTTTTTTTAATATTCTGTTTCAATAATAATTTAAATCAATGGATTCACATTTTTTGTTCATTTTTTATACCATATTTGCAAGTTTTTGTATTCACTAAAATGAACAAAGGAATGTTGCCTTTTTACTATTCCTCGGGAGACTTCATATAAGAATAGAATGATTTCCAACCCTTCTCCCCAGGTTTTACCATGGCTAACTTTTTTACATTCTGACTATTCTATTATTTGTTGGTTTTATACCAGAAATATATGATTGGTTTATAACTTCCAAATCAATCAATTTACTCTGTTTCATTAACAGAACAGAGGAAAAACATATGATCGGGGTGCCTGGGTGGTTCAGTTGTTAAGCATCTTCCTTCAGCTCAGGTCATGATCCCAGGGTCCTGGGATCGAGGCCCACATCGGGCTCCTTGCTCAGGGGAATCTGCGTCTCCCTCTCCCATTCCCCTTGCTGTGTTCTCTCTCTCTCTCTCTGTCAAATAAATAAATAAAATCTTTAAAAAAAAAATGATCACTTCATCTGAAGTAGGAAATGCAGCTAATAAAACAACATTCATTCATAATTTAAATAAAAAACATCTCTTAGTATTTTAAATCTGGATGGAAACTTGACCTGACAAAAGGTAGATTCAATTGAAAGAGTTCCCAAAGGCAAAAGCTAAAACAATTTAGGAGTGCCTGGGTGGCTCAGGCAGTTAAGCATCTGCCTTTGGCTCTGGTCATGATCCCAGGGTCCTGCGATCAAGCCCCACATCCGGCTCCCTGCTGGGCAGGAAGCCTGCTTCTCCCTCTCTCACTCCCCTGCTTATGTTCCCTCTCTCACCGTCTTTCTCTCTCTCTCTGTCAAATAAATAAATAAAGTCTTTTTTTTTAGTTTATTTTTAAAAACTACATTATCATTTCTCACGTTTTGGATTATCGGCAAAAATTCCAAACTTTAATGAGTGTTGTCGCTAAGGCTGAGGGTGAAATCGGTACTCTTGGTACATTGCTGTGGGATTGCAGATTGTGTGATCCCTGTGGAGGTGATTCTGGCAATGTCTAGTAAAATTATGTATAGATCTACTTGACTGGTTGTGAAGACAGACTGAGAAAAGGAATGGGTACTACCTCCACACAGAGCCAGGGCTCGGTATTCAAGGTAGCTTACTAAGTGATATAAATGATAAAAAGAAGGTGTACTTTTTATCTTAAAGGGCGAGTAGCATATGAATATATGCAAATATGTGTTTACTTATATGAAAGGTAAACCAAAAACAAGAGAATTTCCAATTAGGGAAGGAGGGAAGAATGAAGAGCAAACAGCTTGGATGTTGGAACCATGTGAATGCCTGATAAATTTATGATATAAAAATAAATCAAAATTGAAAATCCAACATCTAGGGACACCTGGGTGGCTCATTCAGTTACAACAACAGCTTTCAGCTCAGGAGAAATTTTTTCAAGCAGATTTAAGCTTGATAGTTTGACTGTCTTTTTATCTTCAGAACAAAAGAACTACAAATAAATCTTCAACTTTTTAAATTATACTTTTGATAATGGATGCTGGTATTACTTCTAAATAAGATAGGTAGAAAGATTTTTTTTAATTTTTCACTAAAAACCAAATTAATCCTATTTTTAAAAATATAGCTTGTGAGGCCAGAAAATTTATAGTAAAATGTTTGGAAAGAGAAAAACTAAAATAGGTGTTAATGCATGCCTGCAATGTAGTGTCAGTATTTTCACTGCGAATATGCCCCCTCTGTTCAGTCATTTGGATACAGAGATTTGAGGGGAGGGGAAATACCTGAATACAGATAACCTAGAATGATAGGAGGAGAACAGCCAAGGGTAACGAGAGTAACAAGAGAGCAAGGTCACCTGAGCACCCATCACCAGCCTCCACTTTGATCTTAACCCAAGGACAGGAAGAACTACCCAGTCACACGGGCCTTTGAAAGACCACAGTGCCTCTGAGGGCTCTCTCATCGCTAATCTGATTTGTCTCCCAGTCTTGCCCAGGGCAGTCGGTAGTAGGCCAGCAAGAGAGTGGTATGGGTCCTGTCAAGATTTCTGCATCTCATACAGAGAGAGTTTCTTGGGATAGCCATTCTAGAAATTATTCAGGGGTGGCAACCCCTCTTTTCAGAAAGCTGTGTTCCTTTTCCAAAATTATGAATAATGATATCTGTAATTCCCTCTTAACCACTTTTCTTGCAGAAAATAACTCCTATATATGTACAATGTAAAAAGTTATGATGTGTCTACAAAACATAAGCCATCAAACTAAGCATGATTAATTAATTCCAGGATTTGTTCAGCAATACTAATTTGTAACTTGATTCCTACATTTTGTGGTCTCGTCCAGTATCCCTGGAATCCAGCTGTAGTGGTACCAAAAGTCCTTAATTTATGAGAAAAATAAAATAATCACCTAAAATGATTTTAGCTGTTTTATCTGCAGACTAACTCAGAACTTGAATGTTACCCAAGAGCACCACCTGAAAAACCTGTCCTTACCCGCCAGGCGGAGTACACAGTACACAGCAGTACACAGGTCCAACTGCACCCGAGGCTGCAAGGGTCAGGTAGCTGCATGGAGCGCAGCAGAAGGGCAAGAAGGAATGGGAATGGCAAGAAGGCTGAGAATGAGAATCTAGGCTCTGATGAGAACATTAATTTTAACTGCCTTGGATTAAACTAGGGATTTTACATACGCTGTCTCATTTTTACCTTCCCAGAAGCTATTTTTTTCTAATTTATTCATTTGAGGGGTGCCTGGGTGGCTCAGTGGGTTAAGCCTCTGCCTTCAGCTCAGGTCATGATCTCAAGGTCCTGGGATCAGGCCCCACATCAGGCTCTCTGCTCAGCAGGGAGTCTGCTTCCCCCTCTCTCTCTGCCTGCCTCTCTGCCTACTTGTGATCTCTGTCTCTTTCTCTCTCTCTCTCTCTGCCAAAAAAATAAATAAAATAAAATAAAATATTTTTTAAAAATTTATTCATTTGAGAGAGAGAAAAAACTTGAGTGCAGTGATGGGGCGGGGGACAGAGGGAGAGAGAGAATCTCAAGCAGACTCCCCACTGTACTTGACACAGTAGCCCAATCCCAGGATCCCGAGATCATGATGTGAGCTGAAGCCAAGAGTCAGCCACTTAACCGACTGAGCCACCCAGGTGTGCCCCCACCCCCAGAAACTTTCAAGTAGCTTTGATTAAACCAGTATAGAGATGAGCGAACAGATTTAGAGAGACTTGGTTAACTAGCCCCAGATCACACATATAGTAGGAGAAGAAGCCTCAGGATTCAGACCCAGGGCAGTCTGACTCCAAGGCTAGTACTGCCCTTCTCTACTGAAAATAAACAAGCAAAAATAACACTCCAATGTGAGTTAGAAGACATTTTAAATCTGAGTATTTGATATTACTGCTACAACTCTGCCTTTTTCTTTTTTTTCTTTTTCTTTCTTTTTTTTTTTTTTTTTTTTTTACTTTTTTCCAACGAGTAATTATTATTAGTTAGGCCATGATTCAGAATCCCAGGGTGGGGATCACCATGCATCCAGGTCCGCCTTCACCAGCCTGGGAGAAGGACGGAGGACAGAGGAGAGGTGGGCGGAGCCAGTTCCGATCTTCCCAGGAAATGTGCCTTCTGCCTGGCGGTCGTCTCAGGTCGACACCCAGGTAGTTCTGCCAGCAGTTCCTGGTCTGGTTCTGGTTAGGGAAGCGGCTGTCAAAAGGGGCAGTCTGGAAGTTCTTAATTTTGGTCTTGATGTCTTCTGCCATGGTGCTGACTCTAAACACACTCGCAGCTCAATGTGACCCTCAGCCAACTCTGCCTTTTTCAATTACATTCCTCACCAAACTCCCATTTTACAGTCTGTTTAGCCTGATGGCTCTTGATATGTTGACAGCACTAATTACTGTCCTAGGATATAACATTAATAACCCTTGGGTGCCTGGCTAGCTCCACGGTTAGAGCATGTGACTCTGGATCTTGGGATAGTGAGTTCAAGCCCCAGATGGGGCATAGAGCTTACTTTATTTATTTTTTTAAAGATTTTACTTATGTATTTGAGAAAGAGAATATGATCGGGGGGAAAGGGAGAAGCAAAGGGACAATCAGACTTCCCACTGAGTGGGGAGATCTATGTGGGCTTGATCCCAGGACCCTGGGATCATGACCAGAGCTGAAGGCAGACACTCAACTGATTGAGCCTCCCAGGTATCCCATAGAGCTTACTTAAAAAAAAAAGAAAAAGAAAAAGAAAGAAAAAAGGACGGACCCCTCTTTTTGTCTGTAAGTTAGCCTTCGCATTCAAGTTACCTTGAAAACCATTTCCTTCCTTCGCATGCTTGGGTACCAGGTAAAACGGCTGTCGCCTTAAATTGGTTTTAACTTTTGTTCCAAGCCACTGACTGATGGGCATTCCTTCCTGGGTGCTAGCAGGCCAACTGCTTTTTGACTCCAAAGCCAGGATTATATCCACAGATATTTCTTTGGGTTTTCTAATAAGAAGTGTTACAGCAGGGCTCCCCCTCTTCTTCTTCTCCAGAATGACATCGATACCTGTTTAAAAGTATAAAAGGGGAAGACAGCAATTATCAATACGGTTTTCTGCAAAAATAATATATCCGTAAAGTGCTGAGTGTAAGGTGAAAATGAGTTCTAAAGTAGAAACTGACCCCACAAAGCAAAGTGTTTTTCCCTGGGGCAACTGGGTGGCTCAGTGGGTTAAAGCTTCTGCCTTCGGCTCAGGTCATGATCCCAGGGTCGTGGGATCAAACCCCACATCGGGCTCTTTGCTCAGCAGGGAGCCTGCTTCCCTTTCTCTCTCTCTGCCTGTCTCTCAGCCTACTTGTGATCTCTGTCTGTCAAATAAATAAATAAAATCTTTAAAAAAAAAAAAAGTGTTTTTCCCCATTTAAGCAATATTTATCGATACATACCATAGAGAAGCATTGTTAAAATTCTGTCTGGTGTAAATGATGAGAAGCCCCTGAAGATGTTGGGCTTTTGGAGTACTATGATAAAATTTTCACTTACATGTATAGGGGGGCAGTATGGAGGGAAGCCTGGAGAAAAAAGCAGATGAGTGGCAGGGAGGAGACGGGCCATCACAAAGACCACAGCAACTATCCAACACACAGCGTGTGTGTCTGTGACACCACAGAGGCGGGGGCACGAAGACAAGGGAGCAATGCATGTTCACTGCAGCGTCATTCACAACAGCTAAGACATGGAACAACCTAAGTGCCAATGTATGGAAGAACAGATACAGGAATTGTGGTACGTACACACAATGGACCAGCATTTGGCCTTAATGAAGAAGATCCTGCCACTGGTGGCGACAGGGTGATCTGGAGGCCATTACACTAAGTGAAACAAGCTAGATGCAGAAAGGCAGATACTGCATGACCTCACTTTTATGTGGAATCTAAAAAAGCAGAATACATAGAAGCAGAGGGTAGGATGGTAGTTACTGGGGATGGGGAGGTGGGGAAAATGGGGAGATATTAGTTACAGTTATGCAGGATGAGTAAGCATGATGACTGTCATTGATACTACTACACTAAATACTGGAAATGAGCTCAGAGAGTAGATTTTTAGGTCCTCTCACTTTAAATACAGCTGACCCCTGAACAGCATGGGTTTGAAATACATTGGTTGGCTTAAATGAGTGTTTTTCTGGTAAATACAGTACAATCTTGTAAATGTATTTTCTCTTCCCTATGATTTTCTCTTTTTGAGTTTTTAAATTCCAGTTAGTTAACATACAATGTGATATTAGTTTCAGGTATACAACATAGTGACTCAACACTTCCATACATCACCCAGTGCTCATCATGACAAGTCCAGTCCTTAATCCCATCACCTATTTATTTATTTATTTGACAGAGATCACAAGTAGGCAGAGAGAGAGGAGGGGAAGCAGTCTCCCTGTTGAGCAGAGAGCCCGATGCGGGGCTCAATCCCAGGACCCTGGGATCATGACCTGAGCCGAAGGCAGAGGCTTTAACGCACTGAGCCACCCAGGTGTCCCATCCCATCACCTATTTAATCCATCCCCTCCCCCGTCTCTTCTGGTAACCATCAGTTTGTTCTCTGTAGCTAAGAGTCTGTTTCTTTGTGTTCCTTTGCTTCTTGTTTTGTTCCTTAAATCCCACGTATGAGTATGATCAGATGATATCTGTCTTTCTCTGACCGACATATTTCACTTAGCATTATACTCTCCAGCTCAGTCCATATGATTGCAAATGGCAAGATGTCATTCTTTTTTCATGGCTAAATAATATTTCATTGTAGATATACATATACCACATCTTTATCCATTCATCAATCAATAAACACTTGGGCAACTTCCATATCTTGGCTATCGTAAATAATACTTCTATAAATATACGAGTGCATGTATCCCTTTGAATTAGTGTTCTTGTATTCTTTGGGTAAATACCCAGTACTGTGATTGCTGGATTATAGGGTATTATATTTTTAACTTTTAGATGAACCTCCATACTGTTTTCCAGAGTGGCTGCCCCAGTTTGCATTCCCATCAATAAAGCACTAAAGTTCCTTTATCTACACATACTTGCCAACACTTGTTGTTTCTTGTGTTTTTGATTTTGGCCATTCTGACAGGTGTGAGGTAATATCCTATTGCAGTTTTGATTTGCATTTCTCTGATGTTGTCATGATAAACACCTTTTCATGTATCTCTTGGCCATCTGCATGTCTTCTTTGGAGAAATGTCTGTTCATGTCTTAATTGGATTATTTGTCTTTTTTGGTGTTGAGTTTAATAAGTACTTTGTATATTTTGGATACTAACCTTTATTGGATATATCATTTTCTTAACATTTTTTTCTCTAACTTACTTTATTATAAGAATATAATATATACTACATATAACATACAAAATACATGTTAATCAGCTGTTTATGTTATTAAGAGGGCTTCCAGTCAACAGGAGGCTGTTGGTGGTTAAGTTCTGTTTAGTTATACACAGATTTTTGACTATGCAGGGAGTTTGGTGGCCCTATCATGTTGTTCAAGGATCAACAGTACAGTTTTTGTTTATTGTTTTTTAAGATTTTATTTATTGACAGAGAGAGAGAAATCACAAGTAGGCAGAGAGGCAGGCAGAGAGAGAGGGGGGAGGAAGCAGGCTCCCTGCGGAGCAGAAAGCCAGGTGTGGGGCTTGATCCCAGGACCCTGGGATCATGACGTGAGCCAAAGGCAGAGGCTTTAACCCACTGAGCCACCCAAGCGCCCCCAGTTTTTGTTTTTGTTTTTTTTAAAAAAAGAAGTGGGGAAGCCTGGGTGGCTCAGTTGGTAAAGCCGCTTCCTTCGGCTCAGGTAATGATCCCAGGGTTCTGCGATCGAGTCCTGAATAGGGGTCCTTGCTCGGCAGGGAGCCTACTTCTCTCTCTGCCTCTGCCTGCCACTCTGCCTGCTTGTGCGTGCTTGCTCTCTCTCTCTCTCGCCCTCTCTCTAACAAATAAATAAATAAAATCTTAAAAAAAAAAAAAACCACAAGTAGCAGAAATGAGAGCAATTAAGAAGGTTTAAATCAGGGCATCTGAGTGGCTCAGTCATTAAGTGTCTGCCTTAGGCTCAGGTCCCGATCTCAGGGTCCTGGGATTGAGCCCCACATCTGGCTCTCTGCTCGGCAGAAGGCCTGTTTCTCCCTCTCTCTCTGCTTGTTTCCTCTCTTGCTGTGTGTCTCTCTGTCAAGCAAATAAATAAAATCTTTTAAAAAAATAAATAAAAATAAAGGGGTTTAAATAAACAAAACTGGTAGATGGACTGAATCAGTAAGGTAAGAAAGAAGGTAGAAGTCTAGAATGTAATCCCAGGATTTTGGCCTGGAAAATGGTTGACATTGATTTGATTCTTCAATATGGAACAATCAAAAGGAAGAAATATGGGGCTGAGTTGCACATGGTTTTAGACACACTGAGCTATAGGTGTGTGGAAAACCCCCAAGTAAAGATGGCCATATGACAGGTGGCTGTGGTGGTCAGAAATTCAGGAAAACCTCTAGATGAGAGATACTGGCTTTGCGATTGGGAAGTGTACAAGCAGTAGTTAAAGACTACTCTTAGACAAGACTTCTGGAAGGGACCCCAGTGAGAGAGAAGCTAGAGAACCAAAGAGAACACTCTAGAGAAGGCCCTCATTTTCTTATTACTAAATCTGCAAAACCCACTTCTTACCCATGATATCCTTCTACCCTCCTATTCCTACTAAGAAGTGTCCATCTACCTTTCAAAGGCCACCCTTGCACAAAGGCTACCCCTCCCATCCTAAGCACCTTGTTTCTTCAATTGTTCCCTCTCTCCTCATCAGGGGCGGCTCCCTCCCTACCGGATCATTTCTATCTATATACAAAGGGTTCCAGTATTTCTCATTCTCAAATATCCCTCTCTCTTGACCCCACCCTGCCTCTTCCCCACACTTACCCACATTTCTGTGCCCTTTACAGCGGAGACTTTGTAAGGATATGCTTACACATGGTGTCCATACAGGACCCCACTGGAACTGTTAAGTCAAAGGCACCAATAAACCCCACAAAACTACAGAGCAAATCCTATGGTTTCTGGAAGTCAGTAGCATTCTACACCCTGACCCCTCATTCTGCAAAGTCACATAGTCTCCTTGGGCTCCTTCTCTTCTTCCCAACCTCTAATGGGATCCTCCTCCTCTTACCACTCTACTTAACACTGCAACTCCCCCTCCCCTAGTCTAACCTCAGCACTCCTGGTCCCTCTCACTTTGCTATACTTTTTCATCATAAAACTTACTATTTTCTAGTATATAAGATAATTATGGTTTCCATTCATTATTAATTGTATGTCTGCCCTTACCTAACCATGAGGTACAGAAGGGTGAGGGTCTTCATCTCTTTGTTCATTACTGTATCCCAAACACCTAGACCATCTGGCACATTAGAGGATCGGTGGATACTGATTCGTGAATAAACGAATCAATGCTCTCTGCCTACATGGTCTCATCTATGGCCAATGCCATTTATATGTTCACATACAGCCCGAACATATCCTCTGCACTTCAAACCCATATCCAATTACATACATGACATTCTCACTTCAGTGTATCACAGGAATCTCCAACTTAATATATCCAAAGCCAAACTCAACTTTAGTTCATACCTCAAGATACGTTCCTCTTCAGTCCTTCCCATCTTAGAAAATGGTACAATCCACACAGGTGCTCAGTCAGAAATCTGGAGGCCTTCTTTAACTTAATCCTTTCTCTCAACCCCTACACTTACTCCAGAAGTAAGCACTACTACAAGCTTGGATGTGTCTGCTTCTCTCCATCCCATCCTCCATGTAAGCCACCACTGTCTTTCACCTGAATTACTTCAATATTTTCCCTTTTTCTTTCCTTTTCCTTACTTGTCTTTTTAGAATATCTTCACCAGAGAAGCCAGAGTAAACTTTTAAAAATACAAAGCCAAGGGTGCCTGGCTGGCTCAGTGGGTTAAAACTCTGCCTTTGGCTCAGGTCATGATCCCAGGGTCCTGGGATCCAGCCCCACATCGGGCTCTCTGCTCATCATGCAGCCTGCTTCCCCCCCCTCTCTCTGCCTGCCTCTGTGCCTACTTGTGATCTCTGTCTGTCAAATAAATAAATAAAATCTTAAAAAAAAAACAAAGCCAATCATTATGCCTTCATTAAAACCTGAATGAACATGAAATCATCTGAATTCATTTCCAGGATCTACAAGTCCTCGCACAATCTAGCCCCTGACCACCTCTTCAACTTCATTTCGTGTCACTCTTCCCCTTGTCCACACAGGCCTCTTATTGTTCCTTGAGCTTGCTATTTTCTGCCTTGGGGTCTTACTCCACCCCAATTGCCACTATTTCCCCTAGTTCATTCCCTTCAGAGCACTCGGTACAATTTGTGTTTACAAGCTTCAAGAGGTGAACCCGGGGATTTTATGCAACCACATGTATCCAGAGGCATAGGGCAGCTGTCCAGTGAATAGTCAGTGGAGAACAAACTAGAACTAATCAACATTTAGAAAGAATGCCAAGAAAATGTAGTAAACTAAAATCAAGAGCAAAGAGTTGTTTCCAGGAGGTACTGATCAATAGTCTGCTGCAGAGAGGTCAAGAAAGATCAGGAGAGGATGCTTTTGTAGTTCGTAAGTATGATGATTCGGTGCTCACGCTGCTGTGTGATATATGAATCCCTCAAACCCTGTTATGATGTGGGGAAAAAAAAGTCAGTAGAGGAGTGTACATTGGCAATTAGTAGGTATGATTAAAACTTCAAGAATCAGGGCACCTGGGTGGCTCAGTTGGTTGGGTGGCTGCCTTCGGCTCACGTCATAAACCTGGAGACTCAGGATCGAGTCCCACATCGGATTCCCTGCTCAGTGGAGAGGCTGGTTCTGGGGCACCTGGATAGCTCAGTGGGTTAAAGTCTCTGCCTTCAGCGTAGGTCATGGTCCTAGGCTCCTGGGATGGAGCCCCACATCCGGCTCTCTGCTCAGTAGGGAGCCTGCTTCCCTTCCTTCTCTCTCTGCCTGCCTCTCTGCCTACTTATGATCTCTGTCTGTCAAATAAATAAATAAAATCTTAAAAAAAAAAAAAAGAGAGAGAGAGAGAGTCTGCTTCTCCCTCTGATCTTCCCCCCTTTTCATGCTCTTTCTCCCACTCTGTCTCTTTCAAATAAATAAAATCTTAAAAAAAAAAAAAAGAACTTCAAGAATCAAAAGTCAAAAATCTTACCTTGAATGTTTTTAATTTCTTCCTTAATGATCTTCCTAAACTTGAACAGCATCTTAGAAGCTGATAATATTTCATCTTCTACAAACTGAATCAGAGGATTTCCTTTAGGATTTCTTTTGAACTTCACGAAGTAATAAGCACCACTGTTGCAATATTCTTCTAGCTGAATTCTGGGGACCTCCAGTTTGAACATTATATCAAATTCATTAGGAGCAGAAATCTAAGAAATAGTAAAAGTAGCACTGAAATGTTGTTTTGTGAATATTTTCCAAGCAACTGCGATTTTTTTCTTGAAATGTCCACTTAACACACTACTTTGAAAAGCAAGATTCCTAAGATTTGAACCCTCTGGAAGGGGGATGAGTGAAACTAGGAGAGTATTATTGTTTTGGTTTGTAGTTTCCATACTTTTTTTTAACCAAGAGTATGCATTATTTTTATAATTTAGAACAATTTTAAATTATATCATGCAAACTTTTAAAATCCGTACCAACTTTTTCTGAATTAAAAACTTAAAATGAAAAACCTATAAGGTGCTATCGTTTATGTCACAAGTGACATGCTGCAGTCACACTCCTGTCACAATGGTCTAAAAAAACGTGTGTAGCCCTGTGCTGGCTAGTTGAGCAAGGGCCATCTTGTTAGAGTTGCTGGTCACCCAAATAACTGCGAGTGCCAAGTCACGCACTACATTAATGTCTTTGAACCACAGCATTTTAGGAGCTTCAAAGAATCATTTTCATCCTCACAATAATAATCTATGAATCAGCAATTATGTCAAATGATTATTTTTCCTGTAGTAAAAATACCACAAATCTCTCATGAGTCAGGAGCATGCTTTAAGCACAGCTATTGGACTGTACTGCTCAACAGGGTACTAGGAGCCATGTCTACTGACCATATGAAATGGGGCTAGTCCAGATTGAGATGTACGTGTTGTATATTCAATCGTGTCCTCCCCAAACTCATATATTGAAGTCCTAACCCCAAAAGTGACTGTACTTCGAGACAGGGTTTTTAGATGGTTAAATGAGATCATGAGGGTACGGTGCTAATCTGATAACACTGGTGGGAGGAGAAGGAGGTGGTAGAAGAGGAAGAGGAGAGGAAGAGAGATTCCCTTTCTCTCTGCCCACATGCACCGAGGAGTAAAGTGAGGATACAGGGAGCAGGTGGCTGTCTATAAGCAATGAAGAGAGTCCTCACCCAAACCTAACCATGCTTGCACTATGATCTTTGACTTCCAACCTCCACAACTCTCAGAAAATAATCTTATGTTGTTTAAGCCACCTGGTTTATAGTGTTTTTGTAATGGCAGCCTGAGCTGACTATGAGAGTCAAACACTTGCGAGTGACATCAGTGAGAATGAAGTAAGAGCCTGCGAAAATCCTCTCTTCCATAAAAGCAACAAGAACACGGGCCAGATTAGTCAGTTCAACTTTTTCAGATCTGTATATTAACCAGGAGTTTGCAACAATCCAAGGAGGATCTGTTCCAGAAAAATGGCTGAATCTCAATAGGAACTGGGAGCTCTGTGGGCGCTGCCCTATTCTCACCCCCAGAGCACAGAAGGTTCTCATTCCCATTCCCTCTCAGAAACCTCCACCTAGAGTCCCTACTGTTCTAACACCATAAATTCAGCCACCCGTTTGGAAGCACCATATAAACAGAATCATATAAAATGTACTCTATTACAACTGACTCTTTTTAACATTACATTTGTGAGATTCACCCATATTGTTACGTGTGTTGGCAGTTTGTTCTTTTTCATCTTACGCAGTATACTACTGGCTTAGTGGAATATATCAGAATACATTTACTTCTTCTTTGAGTATTTGGATTATTTTCAGTTTTGAACTATTACAAAGTTAGTGCTCAGTGTTCTGAGCACTCTTATATATGCCTTTTGGTGGACAGGAGCACTCATTTCCACTGTGTACATATCTAGGAGTAGAACTGCTGGACCATAGGATAAGCATATCTTTAGCCTTAGACCAAAGTGTCAATTTTCCAAAGAGGTTATACCAACCTATCTTCTCTTCATCAAGGCAAAGCAGTTTCAGTTGCTCCACATCTTCTAAGATGGAACTGTCAAGCCTTTTAAAATTTTAGCCATTCTAGTGGATAGATGTGTAACAGAATCTCATCACGATTTTAATTTACATTTGCCGGCTGATTAATGATGTTGAACACGATTATTGTTATTTGGATTATATACTAAAGCATCTATTCAAGTGCTTTTGCCCAATTTTAAATTGGTTTGTCTTTCTTATTGATTTGTACTAGTCCTTTGTCAAATATACATATTGAGAATAACTTCTTTGAGTTTGTGGCTTGCATTTTCATTCTCTCAATGGTGAGAAGTTCAATTCTAATGAAGTCCATTTTATCTATTTTTATGGTTAGCGATTTTAGTGTCCTATTTAAGAAATATTTGTACATCCCATTATTATGATGATATTCTTCTATGCTTTCTTCTAGAAGCTTTGTTGTTTCCTCCTTTATCTTTAGGTTTATTTTATATCTTGAATTAACTTTTGTATATGATGTGTGGGGTTGGTGGCTGTCATGGATTTCCAATTGACCCGGTATCAACTATTGAAAAAACCATCCTTTCTCCCATTGAACTACACTATTGCATATATTTTGTACTGAATTGAATTATATATGCAGGTCTGTCCCTGGACTTTCTACTCAATTAGCCTATTTGTCTATCATTGCACCAATAATATCTGCTTAATTAGGGTATTTTTATAGTAAGTCTTGCTCTTTGATAGGGTAAATCCTCTAACATTTTCTCCTTTAGATGTGCCTGATTTGGGGTACCTGGGTGGCTTGGTTGGTTGGACGTCTGCCTTTGGCTCAGGTCATGATCTCGGGGTCCTGGGATCAAGTCCCATGTGGGGCTCCCTGCTCTGGGACAGCCTGCTTCTCCCTTTCCCTCTGCCCCTTCTCACCCCCGTGTTCTCTCTCTCCTTCTCTGCTTTGTCTCTCTCAAAAACATAAATAAAATCTTAAAAAAAAAAAAAGAAAAGAAAAAAGAATTGCCTGGGTTATTCTAGGTCCTTTGCATTTCATTTCATTTCATTTCATTTCATTTTTTTAAAGTAGTTTCCATGTCCAGCGTGGAGCCCAACATGGGACTTAAACTCAGAACCCTGAGATCAAGACCTGAGCTGAGTCAGGAATCAGATGCTTAACTGTCTGAGCCACCCAGGCACACCCCCACCTTTGCATTTTCATATAAGTCTTATAATAAGCTTGTCAATTTAATCAAAAAAATTGATAGGGCTTTGACTAAATCGCACTGAATCTATATAGATCAATTTGAGGAAAACAGAACATGATATAGATTTCCATTTATTTAGTCTGTTTTCAAATTTACTCAGCAATATTTTAAAATTTTTATCATCTTTAGCAATATTTATTCCTAAATATTTGATGATCTTGGGCGCCTGGGTGGCTCAGTGGGTTAAGCCGCTGCCTTCGGCTCAGGTCATGCATGGTCTCAGGGTCCTGGGATCGAGTCCCGCATCGGGCTCTCTGCTCAGCAGGGGGCCTGCTTCCCTCTCTCTCTCTCTCTGCCGGCCTCTCTGCCTACTTGTGATCTCTGTCTGTCAAATAAATAAATAAAATCTTTAAAAAAAATATTTGATGATCTTGATGCTATCATAAATGGCATTTTTACATTTCATTTACACTCTTTTTGTTGTTAATATATTGAGGTACTTTGATTTTTGTTTACTGACTTTGTATCCAGCAATCCTGCTAAATTCACTGATAACAGTTGAACAACACAGGTTTGAATTGGGCAGGTCCACTTCTACATGGTTGTTGTTGTTGTTGTTGTTGTTGTTTTTAAACAGTACAGTATTATAAATGTATTGTGTCTTCCTTATGATTTTCTTAGTAACATTTTCTCTTCTCTTCTTACTTTATTGTAAAATACAATATAGAATACATATAATGAACAAAGTATGTGTTACTCTTACTGTTCATCAAAAAAGTCAAAACTAGGCTCTTAGTAGTTAAGGTTTTGGGGAGTCAAAAGTTATATGCAGCTGCACCTGGGTGGCTCAGTCGGTTAAGCGTCTGCCTTCAGCTGGGGTCATGATCTCAGGGTCCTGGGATTGAGCCCCACGTGGGGCTCCCTGCTCAGCAGGGAACCTGCTTCTCCCCCTCCCTCTACCTACTGATTTCCCTGCTTGTGTGTGCTCTCTCTCTCTGACAAATAAATTTTTTAGAAATTTAAAAAATTAAGAAAAAAAATTTTTAAGTTATATGCAGATTTTTGACTGCATGGATGGGGAAGAGTTGATGCCCCTAGTCCCTGTGTTGTTCAAAGGCCAACTGTATTTCTAATAGTTTGTACAAAAATTCGATCAAGTCATCTGCATAAATACGTTTTACTATTCTTTTTCTGATCTTACATATTTTGCTTCTTTTTCCTGCTTTGTTTACATGGACTCTACGTATTCCTTTACCGTCTCCTTTTTTGTTCAAAATTATGACAAGATTCATTCACGTTGTATGTGGCTGGAGTTCTTCTCTTTACTGGTTAATGTACTACTGGCTAGAACCACTACAATTAATTGATTTCTATATAGCCTTACACTCAGCCCAAACTTATGATTGGTAAATTGCAAAGAGACAAAGAGAACATTATGCCTTCAGCTGGCAATTACCTCTGGGTAATTCCAAAATTTCCAAATTTCCACCTAAAACTTGACAATATTACAATAAAATACATGAATAAAAATGTGTCAATATGGAACCAAGTAAATAAATTACTGAGGTGTGTCTATTTTTTATCAGTTACAAAGAGTTTGGAATCTAGCTTTGAAATCCAAGTGGATGCATAACAGAAGAAAATACACCAAAAAGATAACAGTGAATAAAATAAACAGGAATAATATTGCTCTTCTATAAGGTTTTCCTAACTTTCCAGGGACATCAACATGGAAAAGGGGTGACTATGGGAAAGGCTGAGAAAAGCGGTAGTGGGCGCGTAGCTGTGGGAGCCTGCCAGAGGATTAACTATTGGAGCCAGGCAATGAATCAACTCTACGATGAAAATGTATCAGTTTTGGGGCACCTGAGTGGTTCATGGGTTAAAGCCTCTGCCTTCAGCTCAGGTCATGATCCCAGGGTCCTGGGATGGAGCTCTGCATGGGGCTTTCTGCTCAACAGGGAGCCTGCTTCAGAGAACCTGCATCCCCCTCTCTCTCTGCCTGCCTCTCTGCCCACTTGTGATCTCTGTCTGTTAAATAAATAAGTAAAAGCTTAAAAGAAAGAAAGAAAGAAAATGTATCAGTTTTAAAAATCAATACATGTTTTAGGAAAACAAATTTCATTCAATTTCTTCCACCAGTGTATGATTTTAAAAAGGAGAGGCACCCGGCTGGCTCTGTCAGAAGAGCACATGACTCTTCATCTCAGGTTGTAATTCAAGCCGCACTTTGGGTGTGAAGATTACTTTTAGAAATAGAATTTTTAAAGAAATAAAAATAAAAAGGAGACAGGTTCTTGGGAAGCTGGTCTGGCTCAGTCGGTAGAGTATGTCCCACTCTTTATTTCAGGGTCCTGAGTTCAAGACCCACTTTGGATGTGGAGCTTACGTTAAAGAAAAAAGAAAAAGGAGACTGCTTCTGACTGGAAACTTCTTTAAACATCTTATTGTTCCTTCCATATGACTGAACTGAATGATATTTATGTAATAAGAATCACACTTAAGCCAAACAATCTAGTGAAAATTTTGCTCATTTGGCTATCAAAACACTTCAGATGGAATTATATAGTCTTCAGTGCTAAAAGAGTTTTAAGGTTCAAAGACTGATACATACAGGGACGCCTGGGTGGCTCAGTGGGTTAAGCTGCTGCCTTTGGCTCAGGTCATGATCTCAGGGTTCTGGGATCGAGTCCCACATTGGGCTCTCTGCTCAGCAGGGAGCCTGCTTCCCTCTCTCTCTCTCTCTGCCTGTCTCTCCATCTACTTGTGATTTTTCTCTGTCAAATAAATAAATAAAATCTTAAAAAAAAAAAAAAGACTGATACATACAGTATCTTTCTGGCAGTAAACAAATATCACTAGGTCCACACCAATGAAATGGGCAGCTGTTTAGGCTACAATTTATGTAAAACATTTTGTGACAATGGAGTTTACAATCCAGGTGGCAAGCCAAAAGAAAAATATATGAAAGGTTTAATTTCCACTGAAATCTACCAGGTTAAATGCTTATAGTGCGAATGAAGTTTGAATCTGCTACCCTGAGAAGACAGTGGTCTTGAGAGAAACCACCCATCCTTTCTTCTTGAGCACGTTCATTCATTCATTTGAAAACTTGCTATGTGTTAAGGCTTAGACACACAAAGATGCATAATATTTGGCCTGCTATCAGGAGTTTATAATTCTAAAAACTGAAATCTAGAGTTTGACAATCATTTACTTCTGAAGGAGAGAAGTTAATTGAATAAAGCCAATAGGTAACAATAAAATAAATTACGGTCACCTAAATGCTATCAGCCTCTATTTCCTTCATGCTATACCCAAGATTTTAACAGATCTCCTGCAGGTGCACAGCCCGGCCCTGAAAAAAACGGACTAGGTGAGAGCTCAACCAAAGAAATTGCCACTAGGGGTGCCCGGGGGGCTCAGATGGTGAAACCTCTGTCTTCACCTCAGATCGTGATCTCAGAGCCCCGGGATCCAGCGAGCTCCCTGTTCCGCGGGAATTCTGCTTCTCCCTCCTCCCACTCCCTCACCCCTGGTAGTGCGTGCTCGTTTTCTCTCTCTCTCTCTCTCTCTCTCTCTCTCGCTCGCTCGCTCACACACACAAAATCTTAACAAAACAAACAACAACAAACAAAAAAACAACCATCACTGGTCAGGAAAGATTCTCTAGTCAGAAACCTGCTCCCAAATCTTCAACGCCTACTGTCATGAAGACTTTAATAACTCAGCCACACACAAACAAAGGGAGCCGTGGAATACATACCCTGAAACAATCACGCTGTATGTGTATTTAGGAGGTACACTTTTTAGGGTCTGTAGGAGATCTTTTTCTTAAAAAAAAAAAAAAAAAAAAAAAAAAAAAAAAAAAATTTTTTTTTTAAATCACTCACTGTGAGGTTCCCATGACATTGGCATAAAAAAAAACTGGGGAGGGGCACCGGGATGGCTCAGTGGGTTAAACCTCTGCCTTCAGCTCCGGTCATGATCCCAGGGTCCCAGGATCGAGCCCCACATCAGGCTCTCTGCTCCGCAGGGAGCCTGCTTCCTCCTCTCTCTCTCTCTGCCTGCCTCTCAGCCTACTTGTGATCTGTCATATAAATAAATAAAATCTTAAAAAAAAAAAAAACTGGGGAGAGGGGAAGTCGGCAGCGGCTGGGGGACTGACTGAAGATATTCTTCATATAATTTTTCCCGTAGGAAAAATGCTCCTAGATATACCAATTTTGTGTAATTTTTCTCACTCCTAATTATCCAAGCCGGAATCTAGGGCACACCAAGTAGGGTCCTGTTACAGAAACTCCATACAATCTGCTTGCATGAATGAATCTATACATTGGAATTTCCCAACAGTAATGTCTTGACAGTAGTTGGCACCAGTGTTGGCTAGCTGTACGTTCGCTGGATGTACAGATGGGTAAACGAACAGCTGTTCTTCTCTTTGGAACTGAATCACAGGCCACAAAAGAACAAGAGCCTGAGTTACTTTCGAAGGGAAGTGAGCGGCCGCGCGACCCGCGGGTGTTGGGACTATCGGGCAGGCTGGGGACGGGGGCGAGGGAGTCGGCGGGAGGAGAGGCGCTGGGCAGCTCACCTTCACGCGCTCGTAGTAGCTTCCGGTGCACAGCCGCGAGACACCCTGGAACTCGGACTCGCAGCTCTGCAATCTCCGCTGCAGGTGGTCCACAACCCGGTTCACAATCTCCGCCGCCTCTGAGATTTCCTGGCGCCTCAGCTTCAACTTTTCCAGCACCGTTCGGGGCTTCCAGGCGCCCGGCGCCGCCCCCTTCTGCCTGAGTCTCGAGGCGGGAACCAGCGGGCCGAGGCCGAGGCCAAGGGCGAGGCGGGAGACCTCCGTGGGCTCTGGCAGGGTTCTCTGCTCCAGAGGGGCGCGCGCGCCCCTCTCGCGGCGAGATCCAGTCCTGGGAAGGGACGGCCCCGGGGACGCAGGAGGTGCCAGCTTCCCCGCCGGAACCGCCAGCCCCTCCACCACGTCCTCAGCACCCAGAGGCGCCTTCTTGGCACAGGCATTCCGCGCGCGCACCGGTGGTCTCTCGGGAGAGCCCGGGGCACGCTTCTTCCGCCCGGATCCAGGTGCCCCGACCCCGCCGCACTTCTGTGCTTTGGGCCCGGCTGCCCCAAGGGTGGCCGGAGGTTCGCTGGGCTCCGTCGGGGGACCCTTCACTCCTTGAGCCTTGGGCGCGGCGGCTCCGGCCTTCGAAGCTGTCCTCGTGGCCTTTCCGCGCCGGGGGTCCATGGCTGGCGCTCTCTGTTCCCCGAAAGAAGAGAGACTTGGCCTAGGGAAAGGCCACGGGAGGAGCCGGCAGTCGCAGCAGGAAATGAAACTTAAATAACTGGCGGGAACACAGGGACCGCGGCCTGAGAGCAAGCGCCCAAACTGAACCCTGGGAGGTCACGGGGAGCCGGGCCGGGCCACCAAGGGGCGGGCCGCCCGCGGTGCCCGGAGAGATGCTAAGTTTCTCACCCTCCGTTGCTCTAGAGTTGCCAGGTCAGGAAGCAACCAGTTCAGTTCAACCTCTGAACGCAACCAGAGGACCTCAGAAAACACCCTCAAGGTGCTTTGAAAGCTTAACAGATTTGCTGGAATTAGGCCTAAAAGAATTTGGGGAAACTGGAGAGCTTCTCCCACATTGAAGTCGACAGAGAAACTTTTTCTTTTTTTAAGATTTTATTCATTTATTTGAGAGAGAGAGAGAAGGAGCGGGCTGGGGGCAGAGGGAGAGGGAGAAGCAGACTCCCTGCTGAGCAGGGACACCCCAACTTGCCTCACCCCCACCCCCACCCCCAAGCCTCCGCCATGCAGGGCTCAACCCCAGGACCCTGAGACCATTACCTGAAACTAAGGCAAATGTTTAACTGGCTGAGCCACACAGGCACCCTGATAGAGAAACCTTTTCAGTGTGAGTTTAAGTAAGGGTACTTTTTAAATTAATGAAATAGAAAATGTCCAACTTTTACAAAATGGAAATGAAATCAGGACTGACTGCAATTGGAATAAATATTTCATTTTATTTGACTTTGTAAAAGCAATACAGTCTTAAATTGTGTCCAAGTTCTATTTTTTTTAAGATTTTTAAAAAATTACACTTATTTGTCAGAGAAAGATAGAACTCACAAGCAGGGGAGCAGCAGGCAGAGGGAGAGGCAGGCTCCCTGCTCAGCAGGGAGTCCAGTGGGGGACTCAGTCCCAGGAACCTGGAATCATGATCTGAGCCAAAAGCAGAAGCCACCCAGGCTTCCCTGTGTAGAAGTTCTTATTTGTTAGTTTTAGCCATTGGTTTTCAAAAGCCCACCCAAAAATGGCACTTACGATTTAAATAATTCATGCTGTTTTGGTCCTTGCGATCCAGAGTTCTCCACATAGGCTTTCAAATATCTATTTCTAGGGACGCCTGGGTGGCTCAGTTGGTTGGACGACTGCCTTCGGCTCAGGTCATGATCCCGGTGTCCTGGGATCGAGTCCCGCATCAGGCTCCCAGCTCCATGGGGAGTCTGCTTCACTCTCTGACCTTCTCCTCGCTCATGCTCTCTCTGTCTCTCTCTCAAATAAATAAAATCTTAAAAAAAAAAAAAAAAAAAACAAATATCTATTTCTAAACCAATCCCTTTATAGAAACACCTATTAGAAAACCCCTGGCTTTAGAAGAGTTTGATTACTTTTTTTAAAAAATCATCCTAACCATTTTTATGTATACAATTCAGTGACATTAAATACATTAATATTGTGATGCAACCATCGCTATCATCCATCTCCCCAACTCTTCACTTTGTAAAACTGAAACCCTACCCATTAAACAATAACTCTCCATTCCTGCCCTCTCCCTTGGCAACAACCTGCTACTTTCTGTCTCTATGAATCTGACTCCTCTAGGTACCTCATGTAAGTGGAATCATACAGTATTTGTCCTTATTTCTCTTAACATAATGTCCTCAAGGTTTATCCATATTGTAGCATATGTCAGCCTTCCTTTTTTTTTTTTTTTTTTTAAGATTTATTTATTTGTTTGAGAGAGAGAGAGAGACCATAGGGATGGAGTTGGGCAGGGGATGGGAGAGAGAGAGAGAGCATCCTGAAGCCAACTCCTCCGCAAGTGCTGAGCCCATCTTAGGGATTAATCCCAAGATCCTGAGATCATGATTTGAGCTAGATCAAGAGTCAGCTGTCCAAATGACTGAGCCACCCAAAGGAAGGGGTCATCAGCCTTCCTTTTTAAGACTAGATATTTCTACTGAAATTATATAGGACATTTTGATAACCATTACTCTATCAATGGACAACATGCCTTGATTACTCTTTTAAAAAGGTTTTCTTAAAACCAATATTTTGATATATCCTCTTTGATACAAAGGTGTTTTTTGTTTGTTTGTTTGGTTGGTTGGTTTTGTTTTTAGTGTTTTTTGTTTGTTTGTTTTGTTTTAAACACCCCAGGACAATGAGCCCTAGTTCAAAATGTGATGTGAGAAATCTGTATTTTTCTTTTGTAAAATGGAATGACTATTGTGTAGTGAGGCTTGTTCTCAAGCAAACCAATCTAAGGGGAAAGTAGATACAAGGGAAAAGGGTAGGACCCAAGGGTAGACTGTGCCTAGTTGTTCAAACAACAGCACATGTGGCTAGAGCTTGTGAAGTTTGAAATGTATCTGTTATCAACTTACTGCTTCTCGGACAAGGACTTAGTACACCCCTTGGTAAATGCTGTCTGATAAAAAACAGAATTCCTTTAAGCAGTTCTCTTTTGAAGTGCCCACTATGTTAACCTTTCTCAGTAGAGGTTATAGGAGGACACTGTATGAAGAAGAGGTTTCCTGCCAATTTCCAACATACTGGAGAGAGTGGAAGGGAACTGCAGGGTGAAGGTCAGACTCGTAGGTGTGAGAATATCTGGTAGGGCCTACCCCAGCTATAGGCCCGGAAAGTGTTCCCTCTGAGACCTCGCCACCTTGGCCCAGCCATAACCCATCCACAACTTACTAGACAGGGAAACCAAGATTCCTGTCTGGCCTGTGGTCCAGAAGTTCACACACCAAGAAGCTGATCCTTCTACAAGCCTTGCATGCAGCCTGCCTATGGCCAAGGAGGTCCACAGAGAGCAGCTGCTCTCTCTGCAAGCCCCCTATGTTATGTAGCCCATACCCTCTGAAGGCCTTCTGCACTTGAGATCTGAACCCCTTTTGAATTCATTCTTACATGGGTACTCTCAGTCCTAGCGTACCATATATAGTTTCTTTATATGTTATTTCTTTTATTATAGGTATTCTTTTTATTTTAGAGTGAAATATTTAGTTTAGTTTAGTTTAGTTTTGTTTTGTTTTAAACACCCAGTGTGGGGCTTGACCTCACAACCCCAGATCAGGAGTTGCAGGCTCTACCAACTAAGCCAGCCAGATATCTCAATATGGTTAATTATTCTTACATTAACTACTATAATATAATACTATTTTTAAAATATTTTATTTATTTATTTGGGAGAGAGAGAAAGCATGAGATGGGCAAAGGTCAGAGGGAGAAGCAGACTCCCTGCTGAGTGGGGAGCCCATGTGGGACTTGATTCTGTGACTCTGAGATCATGACCTGAGGTTAACGCAGACCCTTAACTGACTGAGCCACCCAGGTGCCCTACTATGTGATTCCAACTTCTGACTGGACCCAGACTGCTACAGAGTTAGTATTGGGGGTGGTCCCAGGAGATAGAGACCAAAGGATGGGATTTGGGAATTGGTTTTGTTATGCCCTTGGGCTTGAGCTCAGTGCTTAAGGAGGAGGCACCAGAAAAATGACTGAGAAGGAATAGCCAGAAAAAATAGGAGGAAAACCAATTCTGGTTTTCCAGAATCCATTAGCTTGATGTCCTGGAAGACAGGTAAAGAAAGAGCATCAAGAAATGGCTGTGAGGGGTGCCTGGGTGGCTCAGTGGGTTAAGCCTCTGCCTTCAGCTCAGGTTATGATCTCAGGGTCCTGGGATCAAGCCCCCTATTGGGCTCTCTGCTCAACGGGGAGCCTGCTTCCCCCTCTCTCTCTCTGCCTGTCCCTCTGCCTCCTTGTGATCTCTCTCTCTCTCTCTGTCAGATAAATAAATAGAATCTTTATTTTTTTAAAGAGTTTATTTATTTGATAGACAGAGATCACAAATAGAGAGGCAAGCAGATCGAGAGGGAAGCAGGCTCCCTGCTGAGCAGAGAGCCCGATGCAGGGGTTTGATCCCAGGACCCTGGGATCATGACCTGAGCGGAAGGCAGAGGCTTTAACCCACTGAGCCACCCAGGTGCCCCCAATGAATAGAATCTTAAAAAAAAAAAAAAAAAAAGAAGGAGAAGAAGAAGAAGAAGAAGAAATGGCTGTGAAATGAAAAAAAAAGCATTCACATATAAAATGTTCATCTTCTTCACATTTAAACTTCACAATTAAAACTCCGGTCCTGGCTACAGTATAATGAAATAGCCTTACACTGTTAACGCAATCTGACATGAAGCTTTCATAAAGCTAATTTAGCCATTACCAAAAGTATAAATATTGAGGAATCCTTTTGCCTAGTATCTTCATTTATAGAAAGAGTCCCATCGGGCGCCTGGGTGGCTCAGTGGGTTAAAGCCTCCGCCTTCGGCTCAGGTCATGATCCCAGGGTCCTGGGATCGAGCCCCACATCGGGCTCTCTGCTCAGCGGAGAGCCTGCTTCCCTCTCTCTCTCTGCCTGCCTCTCCATCTACTTGTGATTTCTCTCTGTCAAATAAATAAATAAAATCTTTAAAAAAAAAAAAAAGAGTCCCATCAATTTAGAAAGAGATATATGTACAAGGATGATGACAATATCAAAAAATTAAAAACAATCCAGATGTCCAGTAATTGGGATTTGAGTAAATAAATTATGATTAAAATGTGACAGATTGATATATGTGTAAGGCCCTATTTAGCCAGAGGGATTCCATCTTGGGTTAAACAGTGATTTTGTTGTTTATGCAGTAAAACTTAAACTGACCCTGTCCCGCTTCAGGGACTTACTTAAAAGCAAGCCCAGGAAACCAGTCCCAGGTAACAAAGCCCAAATACAAGGGTGGGTCAGGCCAGGTGGAGGTATCCAATCAGTGGGGGTGCATACTGTCTCCCTAGCTACCAAGGAGGATGGACCCTGCCCTTTGGGAGCCCTTTGGGCACCAATTCTGACCAAGGTGATAGGCCAGTTCAAATATCTACTAGGGCAAATTGTAATTCAATTGGCCACCCATGTGTGACCTAGCATGACTATGCAGCTTTCTCCGTGTGTTACAATCTCATTGGCCACCTGTGTGTGGCCAGGCCCAACCACATGGCCTTTGCCCTTAAAAGGTAGTCTGTTAAGGCAGAGAGAGGTCGTCCTCTCTGTAAGAGGCATGGTCCTGAACGGTCGGTTTGATTCTCCATGCTTGGCGCAAAATAAAGCTTTGCTTGACCTTCGCATTGTATCAGTCTCACTCCTTTAATCACAGACCCATTATTGGGGGACCTTTCAATATACATGGCATAGAGTCAAAAATACACTGTTTAAAAAAAATAAGCAAAGTGGGGGTCCTGAGTGGCTCAGTTGGTTGCACATGGAACTTGGTTTCGCTCATGTCATGATCTCAGAGTTGTGAGATCCATCTCCTAGGTCCAACTCCATACTCAGCAGGAAGTCTGCCTGAGAATTTTCTCCCTCTTCCCCCAGCCCCTCCCCCCCACTGCATACACATTCTCTTTCTCTATCTCAAATATAAGTAAATCTTAAAAAAAAAAAAGCAAACTGAAAAATAACATAATCACAGTGTTATAATTGCAAAATAATAGCAGCATGAGTATTTCTATAAAAACAAAATTGGGAGGTAGGATCCCTGGGTGGCTCGGTAGATTAAGCATCTGCCTTCAACTCAAGTCATAATTCCAAGGTCCCAGGGTTAAGTCCCTCATTGGGCTCCTTACTCAACAGGGAGCCTGCTTTTCCCTCTGTCACTCTCCCTCTGCCTGCTGCTCCCCTGCTTGTGTTCTCCCTCTCTCTGACAAATAAATAAAAATCCTTAAAAAGAAAAACAAAAATTAGGAAGCATTAGCAACAAAATGCTGACAAGGATTACAGAGGTGGGGATGAGAACGGCTGAGGAAGTTATAGCTTAAGTCTCACAGTTTTCTATTTCTATTTGATATATTTTAATAATCAGAAAAATAAAACTGTCACGTGGGTTGTTTCATTAACCCATTAAAGGTCTCCTAAGAAAGGCTTTAAGAATGTCAATTTCCGGGGCGCCTGGGTGGCTCAGATCTCCGTATGGGGCTCTCTGCTCAGCAGGGAGCCTGCCTCTCTTCCTACTTGTAATCTCTGTCAAATAAATAAATAAAATCATTAAAAAATAAATATAAATAAAAATGTCAATTTCCAAAGGCTGGACATTTAATCTTCAACCATTCCATTCCCCTAATTAGCCATCATCAATCTTTCATTATAACAATTTATTTGCTTTAACTGCTTTCCAAATTTATTTTAACTGCTTTCCAATCTCCTCCTATTCATAGGCTAGTCTTTATAAACAAACAGTAATCCCCGTGATAGGTTACCAGAAAATTCAAAGAACCTTTTAAGGCAAAGTGATCAAAATCATTGTCTGTAGGTGACCAACTGGCGAATAGGGATGCCAATCGCCGAAAAGGACAGAAAATGACCAAGTAGGAGCCACCAATACACAGCCATATGTAATCAAAAGCCTCCACCAACCGCGAAACGAGGTTTACACCAGCGGTGCCACCTGCACAGTTACCGGGTCACACTTCTCCAGCAAAATCGCGCCAAAGCCCCAATCAGCGATGACGCTGGACGTAGACTGCTACGCTGTGACATCAGCGCCAAGATGGCTGCGCCCTGAAGCTTTTCCCTCCTACCCTGAATTTCTGCGGCTAGCCTGCGTCAGATTCAGGGTCAGACTCTAACTTTCTCCAGCTATGTTTTCTCTGCGCGGTTGTGGTCCCTGTGTCGCGGCTTCTTTCACCAAAAAGCACCTTCCGTTGCTCCGTTTCATCGGTGACAGCGCGGCGCCTCTGAGTACGAACTTTGACGTGGTAGTCATTGGCGGAGGACATGCCGGGACCGAGGCAGCCGCGGCTGCTGCTCGGTGCGGCTCCCGAACTCTGCTACTCACCCATCGCGTGGACACGATCGGTAAGGAGCTCGGGTAGCGTGGAGCTTGGCGTAGGTCGCAAGCTGCCAGTAAGCCGCTTCACCGCTTCCTCGGTTGCTGATGGGGGAGCCTCTCCTCTTCCCCAAGGCTAGTGAGAATCCTAATGTCTGTGGTTTTATCCTTTTGAGTTTCACAGATCAGGTAGGCCTGACCCAGAAACCTGGATTAGGCTGTTCCGTGGACCATGTATTGTGCTGCTGCTGACAGAAGTAGTTTGGGAAAGAGGGAAACTAAGAATACGAGCTGATAGTTTCTTACTTCATTTTTGTCCTTTACCCTTTACTAGCTTGTTGCTTTGGAAATAGAGTGAATTAACATTTATTAGGAATGATTTGATAAACGATTGTTGTGGGTTCTGTGGTTGGTGTTGTTTAGATTTTATTTTTATTTATTTATTTGACAGAGAGAGACACAACGAGAGAGGGAACACAGCAGGGGGAGTGGAAAGCAGGCTTTCCGCCGAGCAGGGAGCCCAATGCAGGGCTTCATCCCAGGATCCTGGGATCATGACCCCAGACAAGGCAGATGCCCAAGGACTGAGTCACCCAGGCGCCCACAGTTGTTGTGTTTTTATCGAGATTTTATGAAGCCCCTTTGAAGAACGATGCTACCTTGTATTGTATTCTATATCTCTACTTGGTGTTTGTTTCCTAATTTTGTGATCAGGAACTGGCAGTGCTTTTTTCACACTTAATAGGCAGTGGGTGGTCGGCTATAATTTAAAGCAACACCTCCTTCTAGCACCATAATAGGTGTTAGCTAAAACTTCATCTTACAATGTTGCGCCCGAGTTTTCGCGTCTGAGAGACCACCCAGGAGCCAACACCGATGTAATCACACGAAGGTTTATTTGACAAGCTTAAGCTTGGGCCCAAGTATACCTGACACAGCGGAGTAGGGACTTGGACCCTGAGGTGACATGCTTAAACTTGGGCCCAAGTATACCCAACGCAGCAGAGTAGGGACTTGGACCCCGAACCAGATTACAGTCAGTGTTTTTAAAGGCAGAGTAGAGGTGGGCTCGGCGGTGGGTGAGAACAAAGGGGATATTCAGAAGGACTATCAGGGTAAAGAAGACTGTCAGGATATTGAAGGCCTGGTTACTATCAAGCTAAGGCTGTTTTTCCCTCTAATGAGGCACTAACATGAAGGGAGTTGGGAGTTTCCTGGTGGAATGTCACATTCCTCCTATCAAGCATCCTTGTTAGTGAGACTTAGCACTGGGACATTTGTAAACCGAGGGAGACTCCTGTCTTGCAGGATTGTGATTTTTACAAGTTAACTATTTGTTCACATCTACTACAGAGGGGAAGGGAGCAGGTGGAGAGGGGGTGCGAGGTGCCAGCTTTTGCTTTGTCAAGATGGCTGTACTTCTGTCAGGGCTAGACTAGAGGTGGGTACAGCCATGTTTTTCTTGGCCTCCACAGTAAATCGTGCAAGCCTATGTTTTTTTCCCCTCCTGCATTTTGCTTAAGAGTGAATAGTAGAAATATTAACTGTTTTGCAAAAATTGTGAATAAAATGGGGTGCCTGGGTGGCTCAGTGGATTAGGCCTCTGCCTTCAGCTCAGGTCATGATCTTAGGCTCCTGGAACCCAGTCCCCACCCCCATCCCGATGGGGCTCTCTGCTCAGCGAGGAGCCTGCTTCCCCCTCTCTCTGCCTGCCTCTGCCTACTTGTGATCTCTCTCTGTTAAATAAAGTCTTTAAAAAATTGTGAATAAATCACATATTTGATACTGAAGTACTTTTAAAAAATTCCCATTCAGCTCATAACTGGAGAAATAAACACTGTTAACAGTGATTCTTTTGGGGGGGGTGATGTGATTACCCAAAAGATTACAATTTGCTTATTAGACATTTCAGGGTTTATATTTTAAGAAATAAAGACTGGATACTACCTTTCAATAATAATTTAAAATTTTAATGAAAAAAGTATTGTATTATTGAACTAAGATGGTCATTAAATATAAGTAATGTAGTTCTGTGAGGGATAAAGGGATTCTTACCAAAATCCATATTCATATAATTCAGTCAATAAAATGCAATCTGTTTTCTTTTTAAATAAATGCATTTCAGAAATAATAACTCTTATAGATGAGCTTAGTGGATGACAGTTTTGTTCTAGAATCAAAATCTGTTTTGTAAGATAATTCAATATATTGGAGAATCTTAAATATTTTTACATGGCCTCAGAAAGATAGCTTTCTCTTAGAACTGACCTAAGAGTGCAAAAGGCAGAATTGTCCTGTTGTGATTTTGTCATTATAGTGTGCTAATAATAAAGTTAGAGACAGAAAGTCTTTTATTTTCTACTAACCTGGAAAATAATGTTTTTTTTTTTTTTTGCCAACTATTTTTACATTTCACAATGAAAAAGAAAAGTCTTGTGCACCTGTTTATTCTGTGTCGTATTACCTACGCATTTCATGGAAAATGTTGACCATTAAAGAGATTGTTAGACATTCTGTATTTTAATCCAGGCTTCACAGAGTTCTAGCTGTGTGACCTTGGACGAGGGACAATTTATTTAACCCTCAGTTTCTTTATGAAAAAGAAACGGTAAAAAACGGTACCAACTTCAGTTTGCTATAAAATTTAAATCAGAAAATACAAGCAAATCATCTGCAACAGTGCCTGACCCATTAAGTGGTTCAGAAATTAAACTATTTTATAAGCTTTTCTACATAGCCAACTTAAATTCTTTAGCTTAGTGAAAAATGGACTGATTTATACTTTTGTGGGGGCAGGGAAGCAGGCTCCCCACTGAGCAGGGAGCCCAATGTGGGGCTCTATCCCAGGACGCTGAGATCATGAGCTGAGCTGAAGGCAGAGGCTTTAACCCACTGAGCCACCCAGGCGCCCCAATTTATACATTTTTATTACCAAGTACTGGTACCACACTTGGGATGTTAGTAGTCTTTACCTAAGGATACAGATAGACTTTCTTACAAATAGTCTTTCTTTCTTTCCTTTTTTCTTTTTTTTTTTTTTAAAGATTTTATTTATTTAATTTTTGACGGACACAGATCACAAGTAGTCAAGGAGGCAGGCAGAGAGAGAGGAGGAAGCAGACTCCCTGCTGAGCAGAGAGCCCCACATGGGGCTTGATCCCAGGATCCTGGAATCATGACCCGAGCTGAAGGCAGAGGCTTTAACCCACTGAGCCACCCAGGCACCCCGACAAATAGACCTTCTTATCCCAACTTCAAATGATTGGGAATGAAGGCTAGTTTCCTGGAGTTCTATGTGGAGAAAAATCAATCTTGAGGCTAAGCAAAAGAAAAGTGGCATGTTCAACTTTTATGCCCATAAGGAGAGGGGCTCAACATTGATAAATGTATTTGAGAAAAAGTTTTCAGCAATTTAAAAAGACAAGGATTTCTTTTTTTTTTTTTTTTTTTTAAAGATTTTATTTATTTACTTGAGAGAGAGACAGTGAGAGAGAGCATGGACGAGGAGAAGGTCAGAGAAAGAAGCAGACTCCCCATGGAGCTGGGAGCCCGATGCGGGACTCGATCCCGGGACTCCAGGATCATGACCTGAGCCGAAGGCAGTCGTCCAACCAACTGAGCCACCCAGGCATCCCCAAGGATTTCTTTGAATGTGACTTTTACAACTATAAGTTTTATAAATAGGTATATAATGTATGGTAATTCAGCAAAGGACCTAGAAGTTGTCTAGTTTAGAGATACAGGAAGTGGTAGAATTTCAGAAATTTGTCCCCCCCAACCCCCGCCTATGTGAAGGAGACTCATCTCTAGGGATGAAAGTTTGAGATAAATGTTGGTTATTAGAGGGATTAGAGATTTTTAGAAATTAACTGATTTATAATGATAATTTAAAACCAAGTCATTTTGGGGTACCTGGGTGGCTCAGTCGGTTGGGCTTCTGACTTTTGGTTTTGGCTCAGGTCATGGTCTTCTGGTTGTGCGACTGAGGCCCCCCCCGCCATACTTGGACTCCAAGATCAGTGTGGTGTCTGCGTGTCCCTCTCCCTCCCCATCTGCCTCCTCCTCCTCTCTCTCTCTCTCTCAAATAAACTAATAAATAAAATCTTTAAAAAAAAAACAACTAAAGTCATTTTGATGAGTAGCAATATCTAAGACAAAGGATCACAGCTTTAGATGCTCTAGGAGCTAGATACATAATTTAAATGAGTAAAGCTGGAGCACCTGGGTGGCTCAGTGGGCTAAGCATCTGCCTTTGGCTCAGGTAGGGTCTTGGGATCCAGTCCCTCATCAGGCTCACTGCTTGGCAGGAACCTGCTTCTTTCTCTCTCTGCCTGCTGCTCCCCTGCTTGTGCTTGCTTGCATGCACACATTTCTCTCTCTCTGGCAAATAAATAAATAAAATCTTAAATAAATGTGTAAAACAACATGGAATAATGGGAACAGTGGTGAGCTAGAAAGTATATCCTCATTCATTGTTTTATTTGTTTTTAACAAAAGCTTCATATGGGGCACCTGGGTGGCTCAGACTAGGAAGTGTCTGCCTTTGGATCACATCATGATCTCCAGGTCCTGGGATCGAGCCCCATGTTGGGTTCCCAACTCAGCAGGGAGTTTGCTTCTCCCTCTTCCTCTGCCTTTCCCTGTGCTATCTCTGTCTCTATGTATCTCTTTCAAATAAATAAATAAAAGTATTTAAAAAACAAACAAACAAACAAAAGCTTTGTGTTTACCAAGCAGAACATCACCAGCAAATGACTGAGTTATGAGCTCTGATCTAAAATGTATCCTCTCGGGGTGCCTGGGTGGCTCAGTGGGTTAACCCTCTGCCTTCGGCTCAGGTCATGATCTCAGGGTCCTGGGATCAAGCCCCGCATCGGGCTCTCTGCTCAGCAAGGAGCCTGCTTTCCTTCCTCTCTCTCTGCCTGCTTGTGATCTCTGTCAAATAAATTAAAAAAAAAAAAAGAAAGAAACTCAGGAATGTAAATTGGTTGCTTTCATATAAACTCAGTGATAGGATAAATATTCACTGTGTTTATTGATTTTATGTGTGTATGGAGCACTTTTCTAAGGTACTCGTAGGACTACTTATGTCAATAATAATATTTTATATGTTTGAGAAAGTCATAAAATTTTTAAACATTGCCGATGGAAAATTATTTATGATTAAAAAATTTTTAAGCCAATTCAAAGAAATTATGTGATTTTTGAAAAAGTGAAAATCAGAAGCAGAGAGTATTATACACTGAGAAATAGTTTACACTGGGAAATAAAACAGTTATTAGTAAATGTTACTCATTGCTTATTCTGTGCCAGATACTGTGCCACTTGCTTTGTGTACACTCTCATTTGCAAGTAACAAATCCTTATTATTTAATTAATTTAAACAAAAAGGAGAATTTATTTTTTATAAATTTATTTACTTATTTGAGAGAGAAAGTGAATGGGAGGAGGGACAGAGGGAGAGAGAGAGAATCTCAAGCAGACTCCCTACTGAGCACAGAGCCTGATAGTGAGGTTTAGTCTCACGACCCTGAAATCATGACCTGAGCTGAAATCAAGCTTAACCAGCTGAGCCACCCAGGTACCCCCAGAATTTATTTATTTATTTACTTTTTAAAGGAATTTATTTATTTATTTGACAGACAGAGATCACAAGTAGGCAGAGAGGCAGGCAGAGGCGGGGGGGGGGGGGGGGGGGGGGGAATGCAGGCTCCCTGCTGAGCAGAGAGCCTGATGTGGGGCTCGATCCCAGGACCCTGGGATCATGACCTGAGCTGAAGGCAGAGGCTTTAACCCACTGAGTCACCCAGGCACCCCAAGAATTTATTTTTTTAATATGAAACTTGCAAGTAGGGGCACCTGGGTGGCTGAGTAGGTTAAAGCCTCTGCCTTCGGCTCAGGTCATGATCCCAGGGTCCTGGGTTCGAGCTCCACATCAGGCTCTCTGCTCAGCAGGGAGCCTGCTTCCTCCTCTCTCTGTCTGCCTGCCTCTCTGCCTACTTGTGAGCTCTGTCATATAAATAAATAAAATATTTTTTTAAAAAAAAGAAACTTGGAAGTAGATTACTTTTAAGGTTGGTTAATTCAGCAATTCACAATGTCCAAGAATTCATTCCTTCCATATCTCCATTGTGCCATTTATGCTAGCTATCCTCGTGATTAGAAAATGGCTATAATAGTTCCAGGTGTCACATCCAGACATGACAACTTTCAGCCTAAGAAGGGTGTTTTTTTTTTTCTTCCTTGTATCTCTTTAAAGAGGAAAAACAATTCATTACTACAGACCCTCTCCCCTAAAGGTCACCCCTCATGACTCATTTCCCATCCCTCATCCAGAGAGTAGCAAGTGGAAACAGGATTATCATGATTACTTAGATCAATGAAGATTTATTCCTACTGAGCTTAGATAACACTCCCTGAACATAAACCTTACTGGGGAGTTTTTACCTAAATAAAATTGTCATTCTGTATCAAAGGAAGAGGGGAAATAAGCTGCTGCAGTTATCATTCCTGTTTTTATAGTAGGGGAAGTGAGGTAGAGAAAATTAAATAACTTGCCAAAATGACAGACCTTGTAAGTGGTAGATCTAAGAACTGAGCCAGATCCCTTTCACTTGCTCCTAATCACAGCATGATTCAGCCTCCTTATGGAGACTGTAAAAACTTGCAGAGGGTTTGATGATGACTATAGTGGACATATCCCTTTCCTATCCTTCCACCGCCCATAAAAACCTTTGAGGTAACCATATGAGTTAGACCTTCAAATAAGACTAGGGGAATTTGGGGCGCCTGGGTGGCTCAGTGGGTTAAGCCTCTGCCTTGGGCTCAGGTCATGATCCCAGGGTCCTGGGATGGAGCCCCACATTGGGCTCTCTGCTCAGCAGGGAGCCTGCTTCCTCCTCTCTCTCTGCCTGCCTCTCTGCCTCCTTGTGATCTCTCTTTCAAATAAATAAATAAAACCTTCAAGAAAAAAAAAAAAAGACTAGGGGAATTTAAGAAGAAGGTACAAAATATGGTTTCTACTTTCAGGAAGCTTATAATTTAATTATTTTTACAAAATAAGCAGAAAGGAAACAGCAGATGGCATTTATGGAAGACATAATTGATTGTAACAGTGAATCAGTGCCAGGGAACTTATGCTTGATTTGGGGAAGGTTTCATGAAGTAAAGATTTCAAAGCCACATTTTAAAGGAAAAGGCAACCTAATAAACCAGTGAAAATGTGTGTCAAGGAAAAGATTCAAAAGAAACTACAGTCAGTGGTTTATCTTCCAAGATGCCCTGAATGACTCTTGCATCCCATTGGGATTTTCTAATTTTGTATTGTATGAGATGATTCTGATCACTTGTACAGACATTTCCCTTTTAAACACTCACTACGGGGATCCCTGGGTGGCTCAGTCAGACCCACCTTCAGTTCGGGTCGTGATCCAGGGTCCTGGGATCAAGTTCCGCATCAGGGCCTGGGGCGGGGGGGCGGGGGCTGCTCAGCGGGGAGTCTGTTTCTCCCTCTGCCTGAAGCTCCCCCTGCTTGTGCTCTCTCTCTGACAAATAAATTTTTTTAAGTCTTTTTTAAGGGGCACCTGGGTGGCTCAGTGGGTTAAAGCCTCTGCCTTCAGCTCAGGTCATGATCCCAGGGTCCTGGGATCAAGCCCAGCATCAGGATCTCTGCTCAGCGGGGAGCCTGCTTCCTCCTCTCTCTCTCTGCCTGTCAAATTTTAAAAAAAAATCTTTTTAAAAAAATAAAATATAGGGCGCCTGGGTGGCTCAGTGGGTTAAGCCGCTGCCTTCAGCTCAGGTCATGATCCCAGGGTCCTGGGATCGAGTCCCACATCGGGCTCTCTGCTCAGCAGGGAGCCTGCTTCCTCCTCTCTCTCTCTGCCTGCCTCTCTGCCTACTTGTTATCTCTCTCTGTCAAATAAATAAATAAAATCTTTTAAAAATAAATAAATAAATAAAAATTAAAAATAAAATATAAATACTCACTACGTGCAGGATGCTCATATATTTATTTTATGTCTGTTCTCTTTTATGTCTGGTCTCTTTAGGTCAGATGTCCTGTAATCCTTCCTTTGGTGGCATTGGCAAGGGGCATTTAATGAGGGAAGTTGATGCCTTGGATGGCCTGTGTTCTCGAATCTGTGACCAATCTGGTGTACATTACAAAGTATTAAACCGGCGTAAGGGACCAGCTGTTTGGGGTCTGAGAGCTCAAATTGATAGGAAACTCTATAAGCAGAACATGCAGGTAAGGATGGGACAGGAAAGAAAAAAGGGAAGACTATAGTGATTATTTAACTGTTAGGTTTCAATCTGTGTTCTCTTTTGACAGAAAGAAATCCTAAATACACCACTGCTTACTGTTCAGGAGGGAGCTGTAGAAGACCTTATTCTTACAGAACCAGAGCCTGAGCACACTGGGAAATGCCGTGTCAGTGGTGTGGTTTTAGGTATGTGCGGGTTATAGATGATAATAACACTATCAGACTCTGTGTGAAAAATTAATTTGAGAGCAGAACGTGGAAATGTTTTGCTTATTCTAGGAAATTGTTATGTTTTTCCTCATGGAAAAGGAAGACTGCATAAAAAATTATTTTCTTTTTTTTGTTAACATATAACGTATTATTTGTTTCAGGGGTACACGCCTGTGATGCATCAGTCTTACGCAATTCACAGCACTCACCATAGCACATACCCTCCCCGGTGTCCATCACTCCACCACCCCGACCCTCCCACCCTCCTCTCCTCCAGCAACCCTCAGTTTGTTTCCTGAGATTGAGAGTCTCTTGTGGTTTGTCTCCCTCTCTGGTTTCATCTTGTTTCATTTTTTTCTCTCTTCCCCCATGATCCTCTGTCTTATTTCTCAAATTCTACGTATCAGCGAGATCATATAATAATCATCTTTCTCTGATTGACTTATTTCACTTAGCATAATACCCCCTAATTCCATCCATATTGTTGCAGATGGTAAGATTTCTTTTTTTTTTTTGATGGCTGCCTAATATTCCATTGTGTATATATATACATCACATCTTCTTTATCCATTTCTCTGATGGACATCTAAGCTCTTTCCAGGGTTAGGCTATTGTGGACATTGCTGCTATAAACGCTGGGGTGCATGTGCCCCTTCGGAGCACTACATTTGTATCTTTAGGGTGAATACCCAGTAGTGCGATTATTGGGTCATAGGGTGGCTCTATTTTCAACTTTTTGAGGACCTTCCGTACTGTTTTCCGGAGTGGCTGCACCAGCGTGCATTCCCACCAACCGTGGAGGAGGGTTCCCCTTTCTCCGCATCCTCGCCAGCATCTGTCATTTCCTGACTGGTTAATTTTAGCCATTCTGACTGGTACAGTGTGGTAACTCACTGTGGTTTTGATTTGTATTTCCATGATGCTGAGTGATGTTGAACACTTTTTCGTGTGTCTGTTGGCCATCTGGATGTCTTCTTTGCACAAATGTCTGCTCATGTCTAAAAATTATTATCCTCCTTTCATCTTGATATTCATGAAGCTCAGTCAAAATCGGGGCTCATTTATACCATCTTAGTGTAGTGCTCTATAGCCTGCTTTATAACCTACATCTTAGTATAGTACTAAGATGTGCATTTCCAGGGCGCCTGGGTGGCTCAGTCATTAAGCGTCTGCCTTCGGCTCAGGTCATGGTCCCAGGGTCCTGGGGTCGAGCCCCACATCAGGCTCCCTGCTCATGGGGAGGCCTGCGTCTCCCTCTCCCACTACCCCTGCTTGTGTTCCCTCTCTCACTGTGTCTCTATCAAATAAATAAAATCTTTTTTTAAAAAAATGTGCTTTTCCTCCTGGTCCTTCTTTTGTAATTTTTACTTTTTCTGGTCCTGACTTTAAGTTTTTTAAATTTATATATATTATATTTTATTATGCAATATTTTATACAATGTTGTATATGTTTTTTTATTTAAAGGAGTTATGGATGAACTTTTTTATGGAGGGGGAGGGGGACAGGGAGATATAGAGAAAGAATCTTAAACTGGCTCCATGCCCGGTGCAGAGCCTGATGTGGGACTTGATCTCACAACCCTGGGATCATGACCTGAGCCAGAATCAAGATACAGACACTTAACCAATTGAGCCACCCAAGTGCCCCATGAATTAATGTTTTAATCAAAATAATACAAGCACATAATTTTTACAAAAGTCAAATAGAAGTTATTATGAAAAACAGTTATCTCTGTTATCTCACTTTACAGACTTAACCACTTCAGTTTCACTTCTGATATGTACTTACATACTTCTAAATAGTGTGCTTATACTTGTACTGCCTAAATTATCAGTATTAGACATTATCTATTAATTTTTTTTTTTATTTATTCATTTGACAGACAGAGATCACAAGTAGGCAGAGAGGCAGGCAGAAAGAGGAGGAAGCAGGTTCCCTGCAGAGCAGAGAGCCTGATGTGGGGCTCGATCCCAGGACTCTGAGATCATGACCTGACCTGAAGGCAGAGGCTTTAACCTGAGCCACCCAGGCGACCCAATCTATTAATTTTTTATAGTAGCTCTCTTTAATCCCTTACTTTCCTTCTCTCTTTTCTAATGTATTTATGCTATAAATTTTGACTGATAGTATTTATATTGTTATAATTATATTGTTATATATTGTGATTAAATATTCTTCACTGTATGGGGCACCCAGGTGACTCAGTCATTAAGCATTTGCCCTCAGCTCGGGTCACGATCCCAGGGTCCTGGGATGGAGCCGGGCTTCAGGCTCCCTGCTCGTTGGGGAGCTTGCTGCTTTCTCTCCCTCTGCCCCTGCTTGTGTTCCCTCTTTCGCTGTGTCTCTCTCTGTCAAATAAATAAATAAATCTTTTAAAAAAATCTTGTTCGCTGCAGATCCACATAGTGTGCTATGTTTTTCCTTTCATATACTTCTTTGCTTTGCCTTGGGTTAATATTTGCCTTTTTTTTTTTTTTTTAAGATTATTTATTTATTTATTTATTTGACAGACAGAGATCACAAGTAGACAGAGAAGCTGGCAGAGGGAGAGAGAGAGAAGCAGGCTCCCTGCTGAGAAGAGAGCCTGATGCAGCGGGGCTTGATCCCAGGACCCGGGATCATGACCTGAGCTGAAGGCAGAGGCTTTAACCCACTGAGCCACCCAGGTGCCCCTGCTTTATTTTTTATTTGCTTATTTTACTTATGGACTTGTTCAGCTCTTTCATTAGGAAAAAAACCTGTCATTTTGTCAGTGGTCAAGTAATCTCCCAATTCTGTTTTTTTCTTTGACACTTCCCGCGCAGAGACATCAACTTTCTCAGTTCCCCCACCCCATGCTATACTCAGGACAATTGCTCTCTAAACCTTCTGCACAGATGCTATTTTGAGCCTTCCTTTTACTACCTTGTGTTACATCATCCCATGTTTCTTGAGACTTCAGTCTGTTTCTTTCTTATTTCCTCCTTTTGCTGGAGCACATCTTCTAGTAGTTTCCTCAAAAAGGAGGCAAGGAAGGTAGGTTTTTTTGTGTTTAAGCATATCTGAAAGTGTCTCCTTTTAGACTTGACTCTAAATTTGTCTGAAAATTTAACTAAAATTTTTTTTCTAAGAATTTTAACAGTCTTGTTCCATTATCTTTTAGCTTCCAGTTTTGCTATTAAAAAGCAGTGCATATTGGTGCACTTGGTTGGCTCAGTTGGAACATGCGGTTCTTGATCTTGGGGTTTTGAGTTTGAGCCCTATATTGGGTATAGAGATTGCTTAAAAATAAAATCTTTAGGGGGGCGCCTGGGTGGCTCAGATGGTTAAGTTTAAGTCTGCCTTCATCTTGGGTCACCATTCTGGGGTCCTGGGATCGAGCCGTGCATCAGGTTCCCTGCTCAGTGGGAAGCCTGCTTCTCCCTCACCCTCTGCTGCTCTCTCTGCTTATGGTCTTTCACTCTCTCTGTCGAATAAATAAATAAAATAAATAAAATCGGGACGCCTGGGTGGCTCAGTTGGTTAAGCAGCTGCCTTCAGCTCAGGTCATGATCCCAGCGCCCTGGGATCCTTGCTCGGCAGGGAGCCTACTTCTCCCTCTGTCTCTGCCTGCCATTCTGTCTGCCTGTGCTCGCTCTCGCTCCCTCTCTCTTTCTGACAAATTAAAAACAAACAAACAAAAAAACAACAAAAAAAAACTTTTAAAAAATAAATAAATAAATAAAATCTATGAACAAAAAATTTTTTAAAATAAATAAGATAAAATAAAATCTTTTTTTTTTTTAAAGATTTTATTTTATTTATTTGACAGAGAACACAAGTAGACAGAGAGGCAGGCAGAGAGAGAGAGAGAGAAGCAGGCTCTGCACTGAATAGAGAGCCCGATGCGGGGCTCGATCCCAAGGTCCTGGGATCATGACCTGGGCCGAAGGCAGAGGCTTTAACCCGCTGAGCCACCCAGGCACCCCTAAAATAAAATCTTTAAACAAAACATGAATGTATATGGTGGGGGGAAGGAGAGAAGGAAACAACCACAAGAGACTCTTAACCATAGAGTACAGACTGAGGGTTAGATAGAGGGAGGTGGGTGGGGGACGGGCTAGATGGATGATGGGTATTAAAGAGGACACTTGTAATGAGCCCTGGGTATTGTATGCAAGTGAAGAATCACTGAATTCTACTTCTGAAACTAATATTGCACCTGTATGTTAACTAACTAAAATTTACATTGAAAATTTTTTTTAAATCAGTATGAACTAGAAGAAAAAAAATAATAAAATCTTTTAAAAAGAAAAAAGAACTTGGGGTATCTGGGTGGCTCAGTTGGCTAGGTGTCTGACTCTTGATCTCAGCTCCAGCCTTGATCTCAAGGTTGTGAGTTCAAGCCCCACAGTGGGCTCCATGCTGGGTGTGGAGCCTACAAAAACACAAACAAAAACCAACAATAAAAAAAAAGCTCAATGTATATTTACATTTTTTTTGTATATGAAAGGTTTTTTGCTTTCTAAAAGCTGGGATCTTGAATTTGTCTTTGGTGCTCTGGAATTTTAAAGTAGTGTCCCTTAGTCTGCTCTTTGTTCATTCATTATGGTGAGATACTAAGTGTTCCCTTTTAATCTGGAAATCTGTCTTGGATCCGTATATTTTCTTCTATTATTTCTCCATGCTTTCTTTCTGTAACTCCTATCCCTTTCTGGGTTGGTCTTCTGGGCTTCTTCTAATTTTACTTTTTGTCATCCTCCCCCCCGAGATTTTACTTATTTATTTATTTGTCAGAGAGAGGGAGAGAGAGTGCATAAGCAGGCAGAGTGGTAGGCAGAGAGAGAAGGTTCCCTGCTGAGCAATGAGCCCGATTCGGGACTCTTTTTTGAGGAGGAGCATCTTGGTAGTGAAGCCTGGGCCTAGAGAGGTCTGCAGACTTGGATTCAAGGCTTGGCTCTGATGTTGGGGTGTTCTGGGTACTGCAGAAATCTGACTCGGGGGAGCCTGTGTGGCTCAGTTGGTTAATCGACTGCCTTTGGCTCAGGTCACAGGTCCTGGGTTCCAGCCTGCAGGGGTCTCCCTGCTCAGTGGGGAGCCTGCTTCTCCCTCCTTATATCCCGCTTCTTGTGCTCTCTGTCTCTCTCCCAGTCAAATAAAATCTTTTAAAAACTTTTTAATGCTATTTTTTGATCTATATTTTATAGGCACAAAAATACAATGTTTTATTGTGGCAAAATGTACATAACATAAAATTTGTCATTTTTGCAGTGTACAATTTTTTTAAGTGTACAAGTTTTTTTAAGTGTACAATTCAGTACCATTAAGTACATTCACAGTGTTGTGCCACTGTTAGTACCACCCATTTCCAGAACTACTTGATCATCCTAAACTGAAACTCTGTACCCACTAAACAGTAACTCCCCATTACCCAAAGAATAAGCCTAACATTTTCCTATAAGATAGGAATACAAAACCTTTCTATATAGATTTAACTATTTCTCTCATTTTCAGCCTCCTTTGTTCCTACATTCCTCAGTTCTCATTCTCAGTTCTCCAGTTTGCAGCTTTGCAGAGCAAATTATTTAATTTTCATTGGTACGTTCTCTTCAGATTCTTGAGTTGTATCCTTCTCGCCTCTGCTGGGTTAGTTATTGCTCTTTCATCTGCTCTCTGTCTTATGAAAATATTTTGAAAGTTCTCATCTTTTGACAAGTTCTTTCCCATTAGTTGTCCTTTTGGGTTTATACCTTTTTTCTGTCCCTTTATTTCATTTTCTTGGCGTTTTAGGAGGTAGAAAAAAATCATGTGAGGTAGTCTGTCATAGTTAACCAGGAGTCTAAAATTAATTCTAAAAATTAACTGAGACTAACTTTTCAGTACTGATTTGATTTTAGGAGGATGTGAACTAGTTTTTATATGTTGTTATGTTCTCTCTCCCAGCTGTCTTGGATTCTTGGTATTAATAACATGTAGCCTTCTTACTCATTTAAAATTCTTTTTCAAGTTTCCAAAGACACATTTTCTCTGTAGTTCTCATGTAAAATAGGCACATTTCAATTAGATCCATGATAACAGGTCACAGTTTTTACTCTTTCTTATCCTTTAGCGGATGGAAGCACAGTACATGCAGAGAGTGTGGTTCTGACTACCGGCACGTTCCTGAGAGGCGTGATTGTAATCGGATTGGAGACGCATCCCGCGGGGCGTTTAGGAGATCAGCCTTCCATAGGGCTGGCTCAGACTCTGGAGAAGTTGGGGTTTGTGGTGGGAAGATTGAAGACTGGGACTCCACCCCGAATTGCCAAAGAGTCCATTAATTTCAGCATTCTAAACAAGCAGACACCAGATAATCCATCCATACCATTCAGTTTTATCAATGAGACAGTGTGGATTAAGGTAAGATAATTTACGAAAACTTGACTTTACAGGCGGCTGCGGGCATTCACAGGAGAAGGTAGCCTAACTCTCCCTCCATCCCTCTTTTCCTCCCTTCTCTCTTCTTCCCTGCCTCCCTTCATTCCTTCACAAGTCACCTTACATTCCTGTTGCTTAGGGTGCAAAAACAGGATCTTTAAAAGGATTAGCTAATTTGGTACTTGGGTGTTTCTGTAAGTTTTTAAATTTCATTACTTCAGTAATTTTGTCAATTTAAACTTTTGAAACAGTTTCAGACCTACATAAACATTGCAAGATCATTAAAACAAACTCTTGTAAACCAGTGAAGTTCACCGACTGTTAATATTTTACCACATTTATCTCTAATAGAGATATACATATATATTTAATCTATAAAAATGTAATATAGACATTTATCTTTATTCTTTTCTTTTTCCAGAACATTTGACTATAAGTTGTAGAGATCATGACCCTTTACTTCTACATACTTGAGTATGGATTTCAACTAAGCACAGAGACATGCTCTTACATTACCTCATTGTAGTAATGAAATTTGGGGAGTTAAACACTGATACAATGCTGTTATCTAATATAAATATAGTTCATAGACAGATTTGCTGATTGTCCCAATATTGTTCTTTACTAGCAACCTTTTTTTTTCCAATCCAGGAAAAAGTATAGTATTTAATTGTCATTTCTCTTTGAACTGGAACCATTACTTAGTCTTTCATGTCACTGGTAATTTTGAAGAATACAGGCTACTTTTTTGCTTACCTTTGGATTTATTTAAAAAAAAAAAAGAAAGGCATATTGTGTGTTTAGAAGAGAGGACTAATAATTGGTGGTCCTAGTTTCTGGTGGGTGTTATCTTGATAAGTGGCT
This sequence comes from Mustela nigripes, assembly GCF_022355385.1. Lineage (NCBI taxonomy): Eukaryota > Metazoa > Chordata > Mammalia > Carnivora > Mustelidae > Mustela > Mustela nigripes. The sequence continues at coordinate 35,305,343 of NC_081561.1, read as the reverse complement.
CCACATAGTCTGCTGTCATGAGCAAGTTGCTTTTATATTCTTGCATTGGTAAAATGTAAATTGTGATGCTACTTCCTTAGTGTGTGTATTTTTAAACTGTTTACTATAAAATTTCAAGTTTATGGAAAGTAGAAAAAAATAGTATCACCCAGTTTCAAAAAGTAACATTTTCTGGCATTCCTGTTTCATCTTTTCTTAACACTTTCTTCTTGTGAAGTTTTTGTTTTTTGTTTTTCAAGATTTTATTTCCTTGTCAGAGAGAGAGAAAGTGTGCATAAGCAGGGGAAGCGGCAGGCAGAGAGAGAAGCAGGCTTCTCACTGAGTAGGGAGCGCAGTGCAGAACCCAGTCCCAGGCTCCTGGGATCTGACCTGAGCTGAAGGCAGTTGTTCAACCTACTGAGCCACCAAGCCATCCTGACTTCTTGTGAAGTTTTAAAGCTACAGCCCCAAATATCACATCATTTCACTTACAAATACTTTGGTATAGGTCTTTAACAGATGAGAACTTTGTAAAAAAATCAAACAAACAAACCAACCAGCTACAATACCATTATCACACCCAGAAAATAAGGACAAAAAGGACCATACATTGAGTTGGATGATATGCCTTATAACAACAGTTCCTTTTTTTTTTTTTTTTTTTTTTAAATTTCTATGTGGAAGAAACAAGAGTCATCTGTTCTCTAGAATTTCCCACATTCTAGATTTCTCCCTTCTGGTGCCTTAAATATTTTATTCCATTTTCTATATTTTCTGTAAACTGGTAGATCTAGAAGCTTTTTTAAGTTTAGGTTCATCTTTTGGGTTTTTTTGGGCAAGAATACTTAATTAGTAGTATCCAGCATTATGCATAGGTTTAAAAGTAAGTGCATATCATATGTGTAATTTATTTGAGTAAAAGGCAAATAGTCAAGAAGCCAACATTGTTATAAATAGTTCCTATATTTTAGCCAGAAGATCAGCTGCCATGTTACTTGACTCACACCAACCCTAGAGTGGATGAGATTGTCCTTGAGAACCTTCACCTTAATAGTCACATTAAGGAGACTACAAGAGGACCCCGGTAAGAACAAAACATTACTTTAAGGAACGCTGTCAACCCTCTTTTGTTTGCTTCCTTAAATTTTTAAATTTCATTGTCCTGCTCTAGATACTGTCCATCCATTGAATCAAAGGTTTTGCGTTTTCCAAACCGTCTACATCAGATTTGGCTGGAACCTGAAGGAATGGATTCTGACCTCATCTACCCCCAAGGGTTATCTGTGACACTACCGGCTGAATTACAAGAGAAAATGATCACGTGCATCAAAGGCTTAGAGAAAGCTAAAATGATTCAGCCAGGTAAAGAGAACCACAGCTGCCCTTCCATATGAGCTCAGCATTGCTTTAGCAGACAGTGAGGAGGTCTTCGCTACACTCATAGATGCCTAGAGCCTCAGAAGACAAAGCCCAACATCTATGCATTTAAAATATTCTCTGTTTTTCAAGAACATTTAATGACAATCTTTGCATCTCTACTTTGAGATAAACCCAGCTTGAGTTTTACTTATTTTGTATCATTTATTTTTTGGTCAGGCTATGGTGTTCAGTATGATTATTTAGACCCCCGTCAGATCACTCCTTCTCTTGAGACTCATTTGGTGCAACGGCTCTTCTTCGCTGGCCAGATAAATGGCACTACTGGTTATGAGGAAGCTGCAGCTCAAGTAAGCAGTTGTTCAAATGTTACTATAAACAGAAAAGGACTATTTAACTGGTGTTCCTCCTTTTAATTTCTGTTGTGATAACTATATAGATCTTAGATACAGGTCATAAATTGTAATGGAACTTACTTCTGTTTCAGGGTGTACAGGGATGGCTACTATATCAGTAGAATTTAAAAAACACTTGTGGGTTATGTTTTTTTTTCTTTTTTTATTTGCATGTAGTTGACACACAGTTTCAAGTATACAACTGAATCATTTGACAAGTTTATGCATTATGCTATGTTCCCCACAAATGTAGCTGTTACATCCCTCTTACAGTATCTTTGACTATATTCCTTATGCTTTGCTAAACACTTGTGATTTTAATTCTCTTTTATGAGTTCCAAGGTCTGATATCATAGTTGATAAGATTTACTGTATTTTGAAAAATTTTTTAAGGTTTTGTTTATTTATTTGCCAGAGAGAGAGAGCACACAAGCAGGGGTGAGAGGCAGGCAGCGGGAGAAGCAGATTCCTTGCCAAGCAAGGAGCCTGGTGTGGGACTTGATCCCAGGACTCTGGTATCATAACTTGAGCCAAAGGCAGACGCTCAACCAAATGAGACTCCCAGGCATCCTTATTTTGAAATTTTTTTGTAGAGATTTTATTTATTTATTTATTTATTTATTTGAGAGAGTGAGAATGAGAGAGAGCATGAGAAGGGGAAGGTCAGAGGGAGAATCAGACTCCCTGGTGAGCAGGGAGCCCATGCAGGCCTCGATCCTGAGACTCCAGGATCCTGACCTGAGGGAAAAGCAGTTGCTTAATCAACTGAGCCACCTAGGCACCCTGAAAATATTTTTAAGCTATCTCTACACCCAGTGTGGGGGCTCACACTTAATAACCCCAAGATTAAGAGTTGCACGCTCGGGCACCTGGGTGGCTCAGTGGGTTAAGCCGCTACCTTCGGCTCAGGTCATGATCTCAGGGTCCTGGGATTGAGTCCCGCATCAGGCTCTCTGCTCAGCAGGGAGCCTGCTTCCTCCTCTCTCTCTCTCTGCCTGCCTCTCTGCCTACTTGTGATCTCTCTCTCTCTGTCAAATAAATAAATAAATAATCTTTAAAAAAAAAAAAAAGAAAGAAAGAAAAAAGAGTTGCATGCTCTCCTGACTGAGCCAGCCAGGCTACCCTGAAATTTTTTGAAAAAGAAAATTAGTTCCTTCAACATAATTTTATTGCAAATTATCATATTCCTCTTAAGTGAGAAGTTATGTTATTTTTACTTGTAAGTGGGAAAAGGCTAGAAGAGTTCTATGGGTGGATTTTAAAAAATAGATTAGCCCACCTAAAGCTTATCAGGAATGTTAAGTATTTTTGAAAACAGTGAAACAGCATTCTAAAGTGGCACATTACCTGTATTCTGCTTTTGAATACATATCACATTTTCTCTGTCTATTCTCTCTTTTGGGCAGTGCCTGCTTTCTTACTACCCGATGCTGTTTTTTCCAGGTAGTGTTCTGACTAGGGTAGCTCTTTGTTCAGTTCATAATGGCCTTTTAAACATTTCAGTCCTCTTGTAGGGTGTGATAGCTGGAATCAATGCAAGTCTTCGGGTCAAACGCAAGCCTCCTTTTGTCATCAGCCGAACAGAAGGCTACATAGGGGTCTTGATTGATGACCTCACCACGCTGGGTACCAATGAACCCTACCGCATGTTTACAAGCCGCGCAGAATTCCGTCTGTCACTGCGCCCTGATAATGCTGACAGCAGGCTCACGTTCCGAGGTAACTCCTCACTGGGTCCTACAACCAGGTTTACTTTTCCTGAAAACCTCTTATTATATTCTTTCCCCTCCTCTTCTAGGGTATAAGGAGGTTGGCTGTGTGTCCCAACAACGATATGAAAGAGCTTCTAGGATGAAGACTTCGTTGGAAGAAGGCATTTCTGTGCTAAAATCCATTGAGTTTTCAAGTTCTAAATGGAAAAAATTAATTCCAGAGGCTTCTATAAGTATTGGGAAAAGTCTGCCTCTCAGGTATGCACTTTTAATGTAGACTTTTTTCGCTTTTTACAGAAAAGTGAGATTGTTTCAGAGATATTACTTGCAGGTTCCCTTTTTTTTTGATCCCCCCTCCCCTTTTTTTAAAGATTTATTTATTTATTTATTTGACAGAGAGAGAAAGATCACAAGTAGGCATAGAGGCAGGCAGAGAGCAGGGAGGCAGGCTCCCCGCTGAGCAGAGAGCCTGATGCGGGGCTCAATCCCAGGACCTCCAGATCATGACCTGAGCCCAAGGCAGAGGCTTAACCCACTGAGCCACCCAGGCGCCCTGGATTCCCCATTTTAAATGAATTTAGCTTACTCTTGGCTTCTTTTCAAAATCCTTTAGATGTAAATCATCTCTTCATTCAGTATTAAAAATATATATGATTCTAAATTATTTTTTTTATATAATATTTCTGAGGCTCCCATTGAGTTCTTCTGGCTTTCCTGCAATTTAGAGGGTACAAACCAAGAAACACTGTTAATCAGCCTTCTTTTATAAGTATGGAATAATTGCAAACCTCTTTTTTTTTTAACTTATTTATTTTAGAAGGAGAGAGAGTACGCACATGTGAGGGTGGGGAGAGGCAAGGGGAGAGAATCTCAGGCAGATTCTGCACTGAGCTTGGAGCCCAACTCAGGGCTCAATTTCACGACTCTTGAGATCATAACCTGAGCCTAAACGAAGAGTGAGACACCCTACTGACTGAGCCACAAAAGCCTCTTTTAAACAGAGTATTTTTAATTCTGTGGACTTACTAGCAGATTTCCTTTCTACATGTTAGGGGTTTTTTGTCCTTGCTTTTATCATTCTGGTTATATGGACTCTGAATCTAAAGGACATTAATTTAGAGCTTTTGCTTCATAGATACATTCCTATGGACATTATATAGTTCAAAATCTGCATATTTTACCACTCATTCTTCCCTTTTAAAAAACTGTAACCTAATTTGGTTGGGGAGGTGCCCAGAAAACATAAATCTGAAAACACTGTAGGGGCGCCTGGTGGCTCAGTGGGTTAAAGCCTCTGCCTTCGGCTCTGGTCATGATCCCAGGGCCCTGGGATTGAGCCCTGCATCATGCTCTCTGCTCCATGGAGAGCCTGCTTCCTCCTCTTTCTCTGCCTGTTTCTCTGCCTACTTGTGATCTCTGTCTGTCAAATAAATAAATAAAATATTTAAAAAATAATAATAAAAACACTGTAGCTTAGGAGCTAATATGGTGGCATTAATCTTGGAGCTATGTCTCCAATATATTTTTCTTTTCTATTTTTCCTTTTTTTTTCAAACACCGTTTTCCTTGTGAGAGATTTTATGGACTTAAAGATGTACCCGTTTTAATGCTGCTTTTTATTATCTCTAATCTTGCTCTCTCCTTGACTAAGCATAATGCCAGTCACCAGCCTGGCATAATGAGTTATTGTTTGACTTTATCTCATCACGGTGTCTTATCATTTGTGACTTCTATTCCCAAGTTTTCATTTTCACAGGAATTTCCCAAAGCACTGACACTACTGTTAGAGGACTTTAAGCACTTTTTAATTATAGTAACAGTAAGTGTTTAAGAACCTGCATTGTAGTCACCCAAGGCAGGAAATCTTATTCATAGAAGTGACAGCCAGGGACGCCTGGGTGGCTCAGTTGGTTAAGCGGCTGCCTTTGGCTCAGGTCATGATCCCGGCGTCCTGGGATCAAGCCCCACATCGGGCTCCTTGCTTGGCGGGGAGCCTGCTTCTCCCTCTGCCTCTGCCTGCCACTCTGTCTGCCTGTGCTTGCTCTTGCTTCTCTCTCTATGACAAATAAATAAATAAAATCTAAAAAAAAAAAAAAAGAAGAAGAAGAAGAAGTGACAGCCAGATTGACAAATGAGGACAGTGGATATATTTACCAGCTAAGTAGCACTGGAAGATGATAGTAGTATATAGTTTGTTATCCACTCAATATTTCTGGTGTTTGTTTAAATTTAGGAAGGCTCACATTATTTTGGACTCTGTGCAAAGAACTTAAAACATCATGTTTGTTTTGACAAATATTATACTATTTCAAATTTATATAAGTAGAATTTGCATTAAATGTGATTAATGTATAACATTGCCAGCAGGGCACATGATTGTTTTTAACACAGTCTAAAATGCTAATCAGTGAATAAAAATATGAATGAAAAGTCTAGCAGCTTTTACCAAACTAATTTATTGCATTTACTGTGTACATACTAGGCTCTGTGCCAAGTACTCACATGTTGAACCAGACTTTGAACAGACATTTTAACAGAAGAAATACATAAGTAACTGCATACACATTTCCTATCAGGATTATAGGAAAATAGACTGATGTGTTAGATTTTCTCTTGTGTTCTGTTGAGGTGTGCTAACTTGTCCTCTCTGTGCCAGAACTCTGAACTCTGAGACTTAGGCTTGATTCAAAGCAGGTCTTGAAGTTTGGACCTGAGAACAGAAAATACATTATTTTTTTAAAAAATGTTTAATTTGAGGGCGCCAGGGTGGCGCAGTTGTTAAACGTCTGCTTTTAGCTCAGGTCAGGATCCCGGGATCCTGGGACTGAGTCCCACATTGGGCTCCTTGTGCAGCGGGGAGTCTGTTTCTCCCTCTCCCCACTCCCACTCTGCTGTCTCTCTCTCCCCCAGATAAATAAGATCTTGAAAAAATATTTCTTTTTTAAGTTGTATGGTCAAGGGCTTTTCTTTGAGGTCGTCACCATCTTGCTAGATTCCCAGAGAATGCCTTTTTGGTTAGTCAGTTGTGTTCCAGTATATTCTGTAGTTTATTTCTTTTTAAAATTTTATTACCTGAATTCAGTATGAAAGGGATTAAATTGGCCAAAGGAGCACCAAGAACTTTGGATCTTAACAAGTGTCAATGAGTCAAGTTATTGCAAATCTCACCTGATCTACCTGTTAACATTTATACTGAGGCATGTTCTCTTGGTGAGCCATGTAAGTTGCCTGGGAATTTTAGCAGTTGTCTCTCTTTGCTGCACATATTGATTGTTCTCCTCTCCTCTTGCTTTGACTCAGGAGGCCTTAGTCTAACCAGAGTAGTGGAAATTGAACTGAGAATTAGCTGCCTGAAGTTTCCAATCCATAAAAATTAAAATGGAGATTATACTAAATTAAAAAAATATCTGACTGGAAGAATACTTAGGAACCCTGGACTATCATTTTCATCAGTTTGTTTTGCAGATATTTAAAACATTTAGGGAGGGGCCTCTCATTCTTACTTGGGGAGTTCTGCAAATGCAAGGAAGAGATCTTCAGCTGGTTTCGAGCATGAAAGAGGGTGACTCCTTCATAGGACATGGGGTTCAACATGACTTAGATGTAAATTCTTAGGGAATTCAAACCGTTGTTATCAGAGGATATTTTGTCCTTACAAGAAAGGGAGAGCACAAGGATTATACTAATGCAACCTTTACCAACAACTTATTTCTCATGATAAAGGAAAGGAGTTGGGGAGAATTACAAACTAGTCTTATTGAGGTTCTCCTGTGTTGCAGATCTACTGCATTTACTCACTGTGTTTGCAAAGAATTAGGAGTGTATCTTTTGATATTTGTGTTAATTCTGAGATTTGGCATTATTTCCAAGGAATTTTGTTCTTAATCTGGCTTACATGATACAGACCCCTATGTTTTGTTCTGGGGTTTTGTATTTTTTTTTTTTTTGGACCCCTATGCTAATGAAACTTTTGTGTTTTTATTTGCAGAGCTCTGGATGTTCTGAAGTATGAAGAAGTTGACATGAAGTTGTTAGCCAAGGCTGTTCCAGAGCCTTTGAAGAAGTACATTAAATGTAGAGAGCTAGCTGAAAGGCTGAAAATAGAAGGTAGAAAATAATTTTTTACTTTACATGCCTATATGTTCTATTTCCATTATGAATGGACAGCAGATTCAAGAAAGAGTTCTACGGTAAGAGGAGCCATTATTAGCATAGAAACAGCATAGTCTTGGGCTCTGTGCTATTCAGAGTGGGGATCGTAGGCTAGAAGCATTGCAATACATGGGAGCTTGTTAGGAATACAGATTCTCATAGTCTACTTCAACCCACTAAGTAAGCATCTGCATTTTAGTAAGATCCCTAGGTAATTTGTGAGCACGTTCCAAGTTTGGGAAATGCTATAAGGTTTACCAAAAATAACCCCCCAAACCAAAAAAATACAAAACACGTAACTTTTTTTTCCCCTTACCTTTTATATTTTCCCCATCCAATGTTCTGCCAGTGAGAAAAATTATAGTCTTTGGCTTTAACAATATACTGGAATTATAATGGCATTTAACAATAACAAAATTATAATGTTATATTTAACAATATACTGGAATTTTAATGGTAGAGTTACCATTAAAATACTTATTTTGTATCAGGCAAATTAGAGCCTGCCCCTGTACATTATAACATATATCATGCTCTCATTCTCTCGGTCAGTGTACTGACCATCAAAACTACAGACGACTTTGTAGTTGTACTCTATTTTTTTAAGATTTTTCATTGTGAAAAATTCCAGACATAAAAATACTGAGAATCATATCAGCTTTTGCATTGTAGTAGATGTTTTTTCCTGGGGTGGCAAATTATTTGAGAAAAAGGCAGGGAACAGAAAGAGCTGGGGAGAAGGGTAGGAAAAGTTGGATAATGATGTACTGTTCAAATAGGAAAGGGCTTTAAATTCTGTGGAGACCAGCCAAGGTGGTAAGAATTCTGCATTCCTTCTAGCAATGGCATTTTCTTTCAGTTCCAGAGATCTGTCACTTTGCTAAGCTTTGGCTGTATGTATAGGATGACCCATCTTAACAGAAGTCTAGAAACCAAGAGAAACTCACCAAAACTTTAGAATCATATTCCAAGTGACCAGACACTATACTTATACTAATGTATAAGAAATAATGTTGACAGGGATATCTGGGTGGCTCAGTTGATTAGGTGTCTACCTTTGGCTCAGGTCATAATCCCAGGGTTCTGGGATCAAATCCCTAATCAGGCTCCTTGCTTAGTGGGGAGCCTACCTCTCCCTCTGTCTGCTGTTGCCCCTGGTTGTGCGTGCACTCTCTCTCTCTCTCTCTGACAAATAAATAAAATCTTTTTTTTTTTTTTAAGATTTTATTTATTTGACAGAGAGAGTTCACAAGTAGGCAGAGAGGCAGGCAGAGAGAGAGGAGGAAGCAGGCTCCCCGCTGAGCAGAGAGCCCGATGCGGGACTCGATCCCAGGACCCTGAGATCATGACCCGAGCCGAAGGCAGCGGCCCAACCCACTGAGTCACCCAGGTGCCCTAAATAAAATCTTTAAAAAAAAAAAAAAATGTTGACCTTTTATTTCAACATCATGATTGCTCTATTGAGTAAAAATTACTTACTGAACATTCGGGCTGTTATCATCTGGGAACAGGTGATAAATTCTATATTTCATTTATTTAAAGATTTTTTTAAATTTTTCAAAGATTTTAAAAAAATTATTTACTTGAATAAATAAATTATCCAGAAACGGTAAGAAACCAGGCAGTGGTGATTATACAGACAGAGATCACATATAGGCAGAGAGACAGGGGGAAGCAGGCTTCCTGCCCAGCAGAGAGCCCGATGTGGGGCTCCATCCCGGGACCCTGAGATCATGACCTGAGCTGAAGGCAGAGGTTTTAACCCACTGAGTCACCCAGGTGCCCCTATATTTCTTTTTTTTTTCTGAAGTTTATTTAAGTAATCTTTACACCCAGTGTGGGACTCAAACTCACAACCCTGAGATCAAGGTTCACAGGCTGACTGAGCTAGCCAGGTGCCCCTAAATTCTATATTTTATTTTTTTTTATTTTATATATATATATTTTTAAATTTTTATATCTATATTTTATTTTTTATAAATAGAGGGAGAGGAAGAGAGCACAAGCAGGGGGAGTGGGAAAGGAAGAAGCAGGCTCCCCACTGAGCAGGGAGTCCAACCTGGGGCTCAATTCCAGGACCCAGGGATCATGACCTGAGCCAAAGGCAGATGCTTAGCTAACTGAGCCATCCAGGTGCCTCAGTTTTCCAGATTTTTGAAGTAAAAAGCATATGCAGTAAACTGCCAAGCATAATGCTGTAGTTGGTATGCAAGATACTTCCTCTCATTTAGCCTCAATTTTCTCATCTACAAAAGGGAGCATTTATTCCATTTATCTCCTGGTGTTAGGAAAAGTGTTGTATGACATAACATACACAAAAGCTTTTTATAAATTGTAAAAAGCTATAAAAACACAAGTTGTTAATATAGTCTGAATATGCTAATGTAATTAATTCTGTTCACCAGCCACTTATGAATCAGTGTTGTTCCATCAGCAACAACAAATAAAGGAAGTTCAGCGAGATGAAGCTCTCCAGCTGCCAAAAGACCTAGATTATTTAACCCTCAGAGATGTGTCTTTGTCTTACGAAGTTCGAGAGAAGCTACAGTTCAGTCGCCCAGAAACGGTAAGAGACCAGGCAGTGGGGATTATACAGAGCCTGTGCTTTAATTTTTTAAACGTGGATTTATAGTGGTCACATAATTATGGTTTTGTTTCATTATAAAAAATCTACCCTTTTATTTCATAATTATATCTCTTTGTATGATAGATATTGGGTTTGTTCTTGAGAGATAAAAAACTTATTCTAAATAGATAACTAGAAAAATTGAGTTAAAGTTATTCTCTAATCCTGGGGCGCCTGGGTGGCTCAAGTGGGTTAAGCCGCTGCCTTTGGCTCAGGTCATGATCCCAGGGTCCTGGGATCAAGTCCCACATCGGGCTCTCTGCGCAGCAGGGAGCCTGCTTCTTCCTCTCTCTCTCTCTCTGCCTGCCTCTCTGCCTACTTGTGATCTCTGTCAAATAAATAAATAAAATCTTTAAAAAAAAAAAAAGTTATTCTCTAATCCCAACTATGTGCTAAACCACAGTGCAAACTAGTATAAGGAATGATGTAAAGGAAATCACATTAGGTTAATACATGTGAGTGGTTTTCAAATCACCGCTTGGATCCCTCCCTAGGAGTCCCATAGCATTGGCTTAGAAGCTACTAGGAAGAAGAGAGGAGCCTAAAAAAAGGTCCCTCACACCAAGCTCTGTATAAGTGTGTATGTACGTGTGTCTGTAAATGTCTGTAAACAAACTGAAAATTTTATGTATATATAATATATGTTATATATATGTGTTTTGTATATATGTACTTATACATATATGTGTTATATATTATATACTATTTTATATAATACATAGTACTGGACTTCTAATAACAAATATTTAAAGACTGATAGGCTATATTTATTGATTCTGAGATGCACATTTAACATTTCTGCAACTGAACTGTATCTTAAAAATGGATGGTGTATCATAGTTTATTGGGCAGTATTAAATGGGTGATTAATATAATAAAAGGCATTTAACAAAAATATAACCTCTAAAATTTTTTGGAAAAAAATTATTTTTGAAGGGAAGAGTGATTCTGTCAATATAAACATGATGTTCTTAGTGATCGTCATCATGGAAACTACATGGAAGCATGTAGGCCTTCCATTTTATAACTCTGTATATCCTATTCATTTTTAGTTATGTTTTTATGGATAGTCATAGGCTGCACTGCCCAATAACTAAATGTGCCCATTTACATTAGTTAAAATTAAGTAAAACTCAGAATTCAGCTCTTTAGTTATACTATCCATGTTTCAGGTACTCAGTAGCCACAATTCTGGGATACAAAATGCTCTGACAGATTATTTGTTACAGACTCATTTGGTAGCTAAACCTGACCTGACCTGAATGGACATTAAGTTATTTATACCACATAGAATGAATATTCATACATTTCACTTTAAAAATACACCACAGAAGTATTCATGAGATTATAGGGCACTGCCCAACAATTAATGAGGTTACATTAGTTTAATGAAAACAAAAACTAGGTAGTCTAACATCTATTAGTTATATGATCTTTGAAAAATAGCTTTAATTTCTCTGAGCCTCATTTTCCCTAATTTGTAAAATGAAGGTATTAATAATTATCACATTCCCTTTATCTACTTTATAGTTATTTTGAAGATACATTAAGATAAGTTTTGAAAATATTTTATAAACTATAATATACAGATTGTTATTAGGAGCAAAATAGATTTGATTTGGGGCACCTGGGTGGCTCAGTGGGTTAAGCCTCTGCCTTCGGCTCAGGTTATGATCCCATGGTCCAGGGATCAAGCCCCACATCGGGCTCTCTGCTCAGCAGGGTGCCTGCTTCCTCCTTTCTGTCTGCCTCTCTGCCTACTTGTGATCTCTGTCTATTGAATAAATAAATAAAATCTTTAAAAAAAAATAGATTTGATTTGACATAGCTCACTTATGTTTCTCTTGTGGTTTTAATTCTTAGATTGGGGCTGCTAGTCGTATACCTGGAGTGACCCCTGCTGCCATCATCAATCTGCTTCGATTTGTGAAGACTTCTCAGCAAAGACAGATGGCTGTGCATGAATTGCCCAGAACTGATCAATCATTATGTGATACAGACAGACTTGAAGAGAGACAGTTATAGCTTTATATTCATAGATGACTTTTAAGTAGTACAAGAGTATAGATAGGATATAAGAAGTATTTATATTTAGCACCTATTAAAATAAACTTACTAGGTTATTATGGATTTGTCACTAATTTATAAAGAGGGCAGAGATTATAACTGTGCTTTTTTATGTATCTGAGAAAAGTTATAAAGTCTTTATCAGGGGCACCTGGGTGACTCAGTTGGTTAAGCTACTGCCTTCAGCTCAGGTTATGATCCTGGAGTCCCAGGATCAAGTACCACCACATCAGGCTCCCTACTCGGCAGGGATTCTGCTTCTCCCTCTCTCTCTCTCTCTCATTCTCTCTCTCTCAAATAAATAAATAAAATATTTTAAAAATATATAGTCTTCATTAATCTACAATGAGCCTATTAATGTAACTGCAGTATTCATCAGAGAGATAATAGTGGACCCACAACTAAACCTGAAGAAAAATCTCAACTTCTCAAAATCTCATGACCTGAGCTGAAGGCAGATGCTTAACCGACTGAGCCACCCGGGCATCCCATGGCCATGATTTCTTAACACTAAAGACAAATCCATAGTAACTGACTAGTGTTTCCCTGTTTTTAAGTCAGAAGTGACAGAAAAACTGAAATGTGCTGGCATTTCTCTTCCTCTTCAGCACTTCGATTCTGTGTTGTCACAACATTTAGGGTGGGATGACTGCCTGGGTCCTTTGGCTGGCTGGTTCAGACATCTCAGCCTTTCTGTGTAGGCTAGAGGATGAATACAGACAAGCAGACCAGAGAGCCTTGCTTATCCCTGGAAATGTCAACTCGTATCTCTGGAATCAGTCAAGGGAGAAGCTCCCATGTCAGCTTCAAGCCAAAGCAGATATTTAAGACAGCACCAAGGGCCCTGAAGTCACTCTGGCCATAGGTCTATGTGTTAAGCCTGATTATGGGTGTGAGGCAGCCAAACACCTTATTGCTATAATCAGATATGGCTACTTGGATGTAGCTCAGTTTTCATGTTTTGTCTAATTTTAGTCTTTCCATTAAAGTAGTCCATATCAGTAGCAAGTAAAAAGTATTTGTAATATTGGATCATTTGGCAATGATGAATTCTTTTTGATACTTGATTTAGTAATTTCAAAAAGTGGTAACTTTTACTTTAGTTATGGCTATTCTGGGCAGAATTCTTACCACAGAGGCCATATTGATTACAATACTACATTATATTTCATTATTTTTTAAAAGATTTTTATTTATTGGGTGCCTGGGTGGCTCAGTGGGTTAAACCTCTACCTTTGGCTCAGGTCATGGTCTTAGGGTCCTGGGATGGAGCCCCGCACCGGGCTCTCTGCTCAGCGGGGAGTTATTTATTTATTTTTAAGATTGTATTTATTTATTTGACAGACAGAGATCACAAGTAGGCAGAGAGAGAGGAAGAAGCAGGCTCCCCGCTGAGCAGAGAGCCCGATGTGGGGCTCCATCCCAGGACCCTGAGATCATGATCTGAGCTGAAGGCAGATGCTTCACCCACTGAGCCACCCAGGCGCCACACTATATTATATTTTAAAAAGGCCATTTTGCACTACCTGTTTAGCACCAGACGGGAAATCACTGTTTTAAAACTTTTTCTGGTTAAGGACACCAGGGTGACTCAGTTGGTTAAGTGCTCCATGTCTTGGGATCATGTACCACATCAGGCAGGAATCCTGCTGCTCCTCTGCCTGCAGCTCCCCCTGCTTGTCTCTCTCTCTGAAAAATAAATAGAATCTTAAAAAAAAAAAAAAAAAACCTTCTTCTGGTTAAATACAGGAGTAAAAGCAGTGGTGTTTTGGGGGTGCTTAATGAATGGAATATAACAAAATTTATCCTGAGGGAATGAAAAAAAATTTTTTTTTAAAGATTTTATTTATTTACTTGAGAGAGAGACAGTGAGAGAGAGCATGAACGAGGAGAAGGTCAGAGAGAGAAGCAGACTCCCCATGGAGCTGGGAGCCCGATGCGGGACTCCATCCTGGAACTCCAGGATCATGACCTGAGCCAAAGGCAGTCGTCCAACCAACTGAGCCACCCAGGCATCCCAAGGGAATGAAAAATTCTTAAATGCTTTGCAATGTTCTTGATAGCTGTAATTTTGGACTAGTGACAGTACACACATATTAAGAAACAAGTTTTATGATGTGATTCCATTATAATAGTAACTGTCTCACTGAAAAATGTTTGATGGAAAACATTTGTTTTAGGTTCTGCCATTTGGTTTAGGATCTTTATAATTTAAAATATGTTAACTTTTACAAAATTACCTCACTTAAAAAGACTGTTCCAAAACAGCTTATTTACCTTCTGGTGCTGCTTTGGATCATCATGCTCTAGAGGAAAAATTAGCTAAAAATGTACGTCATAGCAACCTCCCCCAACAGGGCGCCAGGGTGGCTCAGTTGATTAAGCATCTGCCTTCAGCTCAGGTCATGATCTCGGGGTCCTGGGATCAAGCCCTGAGTCAGCCTCCTGCTGAACAGAGAGTTTGCTCCTCCCTCTCTCTCTTCACTCCCCCACCAACCCCACTTGTGCTCTCTCTCAGATAAAGAAATAAAATCTTTTTAAAAAAGGAAAGAAAGATGGGCGCCTGGGTGGCTCAGTGGGTTAAGCCGCTGCCTTCGGCTCAGGTCATGATCTCAGGGTCCTGGGATCGAGTCCCACATCGGGCTCTCTGCTCAGCAGGGAGCCTGCTTCCCTCTCTCTCTCTGCCTGCCTCTCCATCTACTTGTGATTTCTCTCTGTCAAATAAATAAATAAAATCTTTAAAAAAATAAAAAGAAAGAAAGAAAGAAAGAAAAGAATCTTCTTCCAACAATGACAATAGTCAGCCTCCAACAGAAGTTGGCCACACTTGTGATTTCCCCTAACCACCACAGACTACACTGCCTAGTAGTTAGAAAAGCTATGTACTAAAGTTCATTTCAACAGGAACACCAAAATTTGAAAAAAGGAAATAGCAAGGAACACAAAGCATTTATAAAGTCATTGGTTCCGGGAGAGAGGGAGGATGAAGACAGGAACCTACGCTAAATTAAGCCATTATAACCTTGAATTGTGACATTACCTCCTGTAGCCAGAGTTTGAATTTTATCATTTTAAAAAATATTTGGTCCTTTTTTAGTTTCAACCTAGATTAGAATAGCCATGGCTTTTTCACTTCAGAAATTTCAACTAGAAGAATGCCCTGTCCAGAAGTGGTGTGAAATACTAGGAAGTCACCAACAGACACAAGATGATTCTGAGCTGGCAGAGCTGCTTATCTTGGAGGGCACACAGTAAAAATAACCTGTTCCTCTTAGGCTCCTTCTTTATAATACTTTTATTATTGCACTTCCTTCATTCTACCTTAGTTTTTAGTATCTGTCTTATCTTAATCTCTTAAAAAATATAAACCTCATGAATGCTTGTAGTGCCATAGTTGTAGGTACTCAGGGCATGGTTTTTGTTTGTTTGTTTTGGGAGAGAGAGCTAGAGAGAGCATGAGAAGGGGAGGATCAGAGGGAGAAGCAGACTTCCCACTGAGCGCGGAGCCTGCTGTGAGACTCAATCCTGGGACTCTAGGATCATGACCTGAGGCAAAGACAGTGGCTTAACCAACCAAGCCACCCAGGCGCCCAGGGTATGATTTTGAATGAATGAATTTTACTAAAGGCAATAGGTGACAAAACTAAAACTTAAGTGAGTAATTAAATGGGATAAAAGTGTTTGACACAAATATTAATAACTGTATACTTTTGTGCTTGCCTTTGTCTCCATAACTCTTCTGTCTTCATATTCTCTTCAGCTTCCTTTCCTCCCTGTCTTCCTGTTCTAGCTCTGTTTTTCCTGTTCCTAATATGAAACTGAAGTTTAGTTTTATGATACTCATTTATGAGACAGATTTTTAGTATTTCCTAATGTAAGAGCCAGGTGAAAGAAACCAGAGAATGAAAAGGCAACTCACATAATGGAAGAAAAAAATCATGTATCTAAAAACAGGTTAATATGCATAATATGTAAAAGACTCTTACAACTCAACAACAGCAACAAAAAAACCCACAAACAACCCAATTAAAAAATGGGCAAAGGGCTTGAATAGATATTTTTCTCACAAGATATACAAATGGCCAATAACTAAATGAAAAGATGCTCAAGTTTACTAGTCCTCAAAAAAATGCAAATCAAAACCACAGTGAGGGGCGCCTGGGTGGCTCAGTGTGTTAAGCCGCTGCTTTCAGCTCAGGTCATGATCTCAGGATCCTGGGATCGAGTCCCACATCTGGCTCTCTGTTCAGCAGGGAGCCTGCTTCCCTCTCTCTCTCTGCCTGCCTCTGTGTCTACTTGTGATCTCTCTCTGTCAAATAAATAAAGTCTTAAAAAAAAAAAACCACAATGAGATGGCATCTCACACCTATTAGGATGCCTATTATCAGATAAACGGAAAACAAGTGTTGGCAAAACTGGAGAAATTGGAAACCTTATGCACTGTTGATAGAAAAGTAAATTGGTACAGCAGCTATGGAAAACAGTATGTCAGCTACCTCCACCAAAATTAAAAGAACTACTGTATGATCCTGCAATTCCACTCCTAAATATATACCCAGAAAAACTGAAAGCAGGGTCTCAAAGACCCTGTTCAAGGGTTATGTTCATAGTAGGATTATTCACAATAGCTAAAAGGTGAAAGCAACCTGTGTCCCATCAACAGATGCATGGAATAAGTAAAATGTATATAAATACAGTGAAATGCTTTTCAATCTTAAAGGAAATTCTGACATGTTACAACAAGGATGAATCTAGAGGACATTAACACTAAGTGAAGTAATTCAGTTAAAAAAGCACAATATTCTAGGATTCCACTTAATTTTTTTTTTTAAGATTTTATTTATTTATTTGAGGGAGAGAGAGTGAATGAGAGAAAGCACGAGCAGGTGGAGTGGCAGAGGGAGAAACAGGTTCCCCCTCCTGCTGAGCAGGGAGCCTGACTTGGGACTTAATGCCAGGACCCTGGAATCATGACCTAAGCAGACACTTAACCAACTGAGCCACCCAGGCACTCCTAGGAATCCGCTTAAATGTGGTACCCAGAGTAGTCAAATTATCCTAGAGAAAAAGGAGAGTAGTGACTTGGGGAGGGAGGAATGTGGAGTTATTATTTACTGGGTACAGAGTTTCCGTTTTTGCAAGATGGAGTTCTCGAAAAGGATGGTAATGGTTGCACAACAATGTGGATGTACTAAATCCCACTATACACTTAAAAATTGTTAAGATGGTGAATTTTGGGGGGGCACCTGGGTGGCTCAGTGGGTTAAGCCGCTGCCTTTGGCTCGGGTCATGATCTCAGGGTCCTGGGATCGAGTCCCACATCGGGCTCTCTGCTCGGCGGGGAGCCTACTTCCCTTCCTCTTTCTCTGCCTGTTTATTTCTAAAAATATACCTGAGACATTATAAAGAGAAGAAAATTAAGGATCAGCTGAGGAAAAGGCAGATTACACTTAAATGTTAAACTCCAGCTCTGAGCTTCCTGTCAGTGGCTTATTTCTATCTCATCAAGGAGACCAAGAAAAAAATGTTTTCCTATTACTAAAATCTAAAAGAGGGGCACCTGGGTGGCTCAGTGGGTTAAGTGTCTGCCTTCAGCTCAGGTCATGATCTTGAGGTCCTGAAATTGAGCCCCGCACTGGTCTCCCTGCTTAGTGGGAAGTCTGCTCCTGCCTCTCTATCTGCCCCCTGTCCCCAAACTCTTGCTCTATCTCAAAATCTTAAAAAAAAAAAAAAAAAATCTGGGGCACCTGGGTGGCTCAGTGGGCTAAAGCCTCTGCCTTCGGCTCAAGTAATGATCCCAGGGTCCTGGGATCAAGCCCTGCATCGAGCTCTCTGCTCAGCGGGAAGCTTGCTTCCTCCTCTCTCTCTCTCTGCCTGCTTCTCTGCCTACTTGTGATCTCTGTCAAATAAATAAAATCTTAAAAAAAAAAAAAAATCTAAGCTTTGGGCATACTTCAATGCCTCTCTGGACAAACATAGGTTGACACTCTATGCTCTTAAGCCCTAGGGAAAGGATGCATTTATTTTGATCTAGAACCTCATTTTGACTGTCACTGACTTCTAAATCAACATTCTCAAACTACTGGCTGCAATTCATTAGCAAGCTATGAAAACTTTTGTCATAGGTAATAAAAGTAGTATTCTCTGGCACTTTGGTTTCAGTACTTCACATACAAATTATATTTCACCAATTTTAGGACTTACCTTTTTTCTTTTATCATCTCTAAATGGTTGTATGTTCTATAATCAATAGTATCTTAAAAATTGGCAGCATTTGTGACTTACAACTGAAAACATCTTAGATGTAATGAAATAGTGTTATACTGTGTTGCAATAGAAAATATATCTTTCTATGGATCCTAGTCAAAAAAGTTTGAAAAAGACCCATTTGAAAAGCATTATTCCCTAATGGGAAATCCCCAATATATTAGGATTTTTTTTTTTTTTTAAGATTTTATTCATTTGAGGAGGGAGGCAGGGAGAGAGAGAGAGTGCATATGTGCAGAAGCAGGGAGAGAGCCAGAGGGAGAGGGATAAGGAAACTCTCTGCTAAGCTGGGAGCTCAACATGGGGCTCATTCCCAGGATCTGGAAATCATGACCTGAGATGAAGGTAGATCCGTAACCATCTGAGCCACACAGGCATCCCTGTATTAGGATTCTTTAACGTGTGTATTTCTCAAAGTAGGAAAAACTTACCAATCTCTCCCTATGCTATAGCCTGGTTAGGTGATGTGATTAAAGTATAATTGCAAGTTGCTGTTGGGCATGGATCTCAGGTATTCCCACTTCACAATACCTTTCTGCCACTTTTATTTGTTCCTCCTAAGGACCAGATGTCCTTCACTATATGAAGTTTCTCAAGCTCTCCTAACCCATCTCTTTCTTGGGCTTAACCTTCAATTCCCTTCCACTTCACCCTTTGTAGCCTATTTCATGCTAAGCATTTATGGAGTTGCCATGCTTAATGAATCATTACAGCACTCAATCTAAGTGTTATTTCAGAGTTTAGAGGCTATAGGGGAATTTAGAATGTGAATTTCACTCTGAACAGCACTCCTTTAAGATTTAAAATATTCTTCATATACTTGAAGACAATAATACTTTTCTAGTGTTTGCTAGGCTAAACAACTATTTCTCAAATTCAGTGCCTCATAATTCACATTTAGTCTTTATGTTGGTTGCTCTTTGGATTCTCTTTCAGAGTTGGTCTACACTATTTAAAACACTACAATCAAAATTTAAAATAATACGTTAAGACACATAAAAAATGGACTATCTAAACTTAAAAGGAAACATTCTAGACTGTATGTAAGAAAACACCAGCACACATGCTATGTTTCAAGCAATGAAAAGGACACTTACTGAATTTTCTGTATTTCTAACCTCACAAAGAACAACCTAAAAGTGGGAGGGAGGGCAGTTTAACAAACTTCAGAGACATATGTCAGAGCTTTGAAGAAAAACATACAAGAACAGTTACATAAAATATGAGAAAGTAAAAAAAAAAACAAAACAAAACAAACAAGAAAGTGCATTCCAAGAGACACATTCCCTAATCTCAATATAATGATTTAGCTACAGGGACACCTGGTCGTTCAGTTGGTTAAGCGTCTGCCTTCAGCACAGGTCATGATCCCAGGGTTTTAAAGATATTATTTATTTATTTGACACAGAGAGAGAGAGAGAGAGAGAGAGATCACAAGTATGCAAAAAAGCAGGCAGAGAGAGGGGGGAAGCAGGCTCCCCGCTGAGCCGAGAGCCCAATGCGGGGCTCAATCCCAGGACCCCAGGATCATGACCTGAGCCGAAGGGAGGAGCTTTAACCCACTGAGCCACCGAGGTGCCCTGATCCCAGGGTTTTGGAATCGAGTCCCGCATCAGGCTCCCTGCTCAGCAGGGACCCTGTAAGGTTTTACAGGCGAGATAATCATGACACCAGGTGAGGTAGGCACAAGGAAAGATTTATTAAAGATGCCCTGGGGCGAGGTTCCATGACTCCAGAGAGGAGAAGTCGTGCCGGGAGGGGCTTGAGTGGGTCTTGAGTGGGTCTTTTATCTGGGTTAAGACAGGGAATAGGTTCACAGCCATATAAGGTACGGTATTCAGGGATTGGAGGGTTGGGGGAGTCCTGATGTTCTGGTTTCTGGCATAGGTATTGGGTTACTTGTGGAGATGTGACCTGGGCATACATCCCTATGGTGGGAGAGTCAAGAGTTAGGAAAGGTGGGGGGACTGGAAGATGGTGGCCCGGTGGTCATTTCTATTGTTTCTCCTGTATTCCCAGAGCCGCCCACCCAAAAGACCCCACTTCTCTTCTGCCTTTGTGTCTCTCTCTTACCCTCTGTATCTCATTAATAAAAAATCTTTAAAAAAAAAAAAAAAAAGAGAGAGAGAGAGAGTCTAACTCTTGGTTTTGGCTGAGGTTGGGATCTCTGTGACATGCACTCTAGGCTCAGTGGAAAGCCTGCTGGAGATGATCTCCCTCTCCCTCTGCTCCTCCCCCTGCTCACACAGTCTTTCTCCCTCAAATAAAATCTTCAAAAAAACAAAAAAATTAGCTATAAGGAAATGTTTCCTCTACCCAACTGAATAAAAATCGCCTCATTTCTTGTTAGACATTTACTGAGTTGCCAGCTCTACACAGAAACATGTAGGAGGCTCAAGAGAGATGTCCAAAGGGTCAATCACGGTTTGACAATAGCTAAAGAGAAGGGCTGCAGGTCCAGACTGGTTCATGCCCTTCCCTTGTTGCTGTGATACAGCTGCACCCCTTATACTTAAGTGGTTCTAGCCCAAGCCTCAGAAAATGTTGCAGATGTTCTCATAAGAAGGCTGAGAGAAGCACTTCCTCAGTTTGGGCAGCTCCAGAGAGCCCAGGAATTCAAAACTCAAATTGCTTATGTGGCAACTCTGCAGTTTATCATACAACCAACTAGAATATTCCCCTAATCACATGATTTTACTGAAAATTTAACCAAGTCATTTAACCTCTAGAAACCACATTTGCAAGATCATACCATAATAGACTCGGTACAGAGTCTATATTGTCATCTTTGCTGCCAATTACTCTTTAGAAAAATGAAACTACTTACTTTTGACTTATGTCTATTTTCAAATCTAATCTCCTTTATGCAAGCATTAACCTACATTTTAAACAATGTCTCAAAAGAGATTATGTTTCAGGGAATAACCAGATTGCATGTTGATATTTTGATGACTTCTGGATATAAATTTTGACAAAAAGCTAGAACAACTCAAACTCTTAGGTAAGTCATGATTGGTTAAAACTGAAATTTAAATTCCTAGTACAGATTTTACTTCCATCTTGACTGACCTTATGTGACACAGCAAATTATTTTTGTCTGCTGAAAAAAGGAAAGTAAATTTAAAGCTATTACTTATTTTACTTTGCTTTTACCAAGCATTTGGCAAAATTTTCATCATGATTATCTTATGATCAAAATGGTGAAATATGACCTAGATTATTAAATATTAGGTGAATTTGCAATTGGCTGGACCATCATAATCAAAGAACAGTTCTCTAGTATAATACCTCAGGTCTTATTTCTGGACCTCGTTTTTTTTAGTAATTATCAATAATTTAAGTAAAACTACAGAAATACAAATATTAGGGCGCCTGGGTGGCTCAGTGGGTTAAAGCCTCTGCCTTAGGCTAAGGTCATGATCCCAGGCTCCTGGGATTGAGCCCTGCATTGGGCGCTCTGCTCAACAGGGAGCCTGCTTCCTCCTCTCTGCCTACTTGTGATCTCTGTCAAATAAATAAATAAAATCTAAAAAAAAAAAAAAAAGAATGTAGGACCTTTAAAATATATATATAAATATCATAAATATCAGATGTATAAAAAACAAAATCCACATTTTTATTTAACATGCTAGATAGCAGGCTCCAAATTCAAAATTACCATGAGATACAGCAGAGATAAATGTAAACTCCCAACATGTAAGTTTTTAAAACTAACCAAAACAGTGGTGCCTTGGATTGGATCCTGGAACAAAAAAAGGCCATTAATAAAAAAATTGATGGAATCTGAATATAACCTGGAGATTAATAGTAACATCTCAATGTTGGTTTCTTAGTTTTGACAAATGTACTATGATAGTACACAAGGA
Source organism: Mustela nigripes (assembly GCF_022355385.1). Lineage (NCBI taxonomy): Eukaryota > Metazoa > Chordata > Mammalia > Carnivora > Mustelidae > Mustela > Mustela nigripes. Next base: position 35,282,902 of record NC_081561.1, on the reverse strand, counting down.
TAACATTAAGGGAAACAAACTAGGTAAGGGTGATTACAGGAACTCTTTATCTTATCTTTGCAACTTTTCTACAAATCTAGTTACTCCAAAAATGAAAGGTTTTTTATTTCTAAAAAAAATCACAAAGCAAATAATTTAAAGGAGATTTAAAATAAAATTCACATTTGAAAAATCAGGTGATAGGGTGCGTGGATGGCTCACTAGGTGAAGCATCTGCCTTTAGATTCAGGTTATGGTTCCCTGCTCAGTGGGGAGTCTGCTTCTCTCTGCCCCTCCTCCTGCTCCTTCTCCCTCAAATAAATAAAATATATATATTTTTAAGGGTTTTTAAATAAATAAATAAATGATCCGGTGATATTTGTTGACCATAATCCAGAATAACCACCAAGTTGCTTTACAGCAACTGATCTTCCAAACAACTATAATAAGAACTAACTTTTATTATTGGCTCCTTACAATAGGCCAGGTACTGGGTACAGAGTCTATATTCACGAACTCATTTCATCTTCACAACAATCCTAAGAGATGGACAGTATTAGGCCCATTAGTCAGATGAATGAAAGGGACAGTTTTCCCCGCTTAAACTACTCTGATCATCCAGTCCAAATGAACCATTTTGGGAAGCTAGATCCAAATAAGGTGACTTATCTCTATAAAATAAAAGCACACTCTATATTAAGAGACCACATCTACATCCACTTACCAGCCACAGTTATAATATACTTAATTTTGGTGCAAACACTTTAAAAGCTATAAACTGGGGTGGGGGGGGGGGGCTATAAACCCAAAAGGAGAATGGCATGGAATAGAATCTAGAAACCATGCAACCCAAGGTTAAGAAACAGCTATTAACTAGTGTTTAGCTCAGACTGACTAAAGCCTATTAATTGGAGATACCTGGCTGGCTCAGTTGGAGGAACATGTGACTTCTGATCTTAGAGTCCTCAGTTCAAGCCCCATGTTAGGTGTAGAGATTTACTTAAAAAATTTTTTGTAAAGGGCATCTTAGGGGCACCTGGGTGGCTCAGTGGGTTAGGCCTCTGCTTTCGGCTCAGGTCAGGATCTTAGGGTCCTGAGATTAAGCCCTGAATTGGGCTCTCTGCTCAGTATCCCTCTACTTGCCTCTTTGCCTACTTGTGATCTCTCTGTTAAATAAATTTAAAAAAAAATTTTTTTAAGGGCATCTTAAATTAGTGGTTCCTATAAATAGAATGAAATAGTTCAATTATCCTAAAGAAGGCCTAAGTATATTAAAATTTACCAGCAAGGAGATATAATGAATTGAGAAAAAAATGATCAGCAGTAGGATGAGTTAGGAGCCACCCTCTATCTGCATCAGTCTGCCAAGTCTAATGAGGGTATACCTGCCCTCCTAAAAAGGCTGTTGTGAGGTCTCTGCCTCCAATATGTGATATACACATTGATGAGGTAATCAAGTAAAGAGTTCAAGGAATATACTTCAAAATTGATTCGAGTAGATTAAAAAAGGATTTTGATTCTTTAGATTTTTCTGATGTCTATGCAATTGTTATAAGGCTAAGACTTAGACATGTATGTCTAAGAAGGGGCGCCTGGTGGCTCAGATGGTTAAGTGTCTGCCTTTGGCTCAGGTCATGATTCTGGGATCCTAGGACTGAGCCCGGCATCAGGCTCCCTGCTCTGTGGGAAGCCTGCTTTTCCCTCTCCCTCTGCGGCTTCCCCTGCTTGTGCTTGCACTCTCTTGCAGTCAAATAAATAAAATCTTTTTAAAAAATGTCTTAGATGGGGCGCCTGCGTGGCTCAGGGGGTTATGCCTCTGCCTTTGGCTCAGGTCATGATCTCAGGGTCCTGGGATGGAGCCCTACATCAGGCTCTCTGCTCACCAGGGAGCCTGCTACCCCGCCCCACCCCCAGCCTACTTGTGATCTCTGTGTTGAATAAATAAAATCTTTTTTTAAAAATGTCTAAGAAGTGCACCTGGGTGGCTCAGTGGATTAAGGCCTTTGCCTTCCGCTCAGGTCACAATCCCAGAGTCCTGGGATCAAGCCCTGCATCGGGCTCTCTTCCCGGAGGGGAGCCTGCTTTCTCCTCTCTCTCTGCCTGCCTCTCTGCCTGCCTGTGATGTCAAATAAATAAAATCTTAAAAAAAAAAAAAAAAAAGTCGAAGAAGTAATGTTTTCATATTTTTCAGTAACTCCTATTTGTCTTTCAGATCTCCATTATTCCTGACAAGTAAGTACCTTCTCTAGACAATCCAAATTGTGTTCCTTTTACTCTTCTCCCTCATAGTATCCTTTCCTTCATAGCATCATCACAACTCAGAATTACCTACTTATTTATGCTAATCTCTACCTCCTCCACTGGATTATAAACTCAAAGGGCAAGACCTGTCCATTTTGTTCACAGCTCTATCCCCAGTGCCTAAAATAGTGTAACTTTGTAGGCACAATTTATTTTATTTTTTTTTAAGATTTTATTTATTTGACAAAGAGAGAGATCACAAGTAGGCAAAGAGGCAGGCAAAGAGAGGGGGAAGCAGGCTCCCCACTGAGCAGAGTCTGACATGGGACTGAGCCCCAGATCCTGAGATCATGACCTGAGCCTAAGGCCGAGGCTTTAACCCACTGAGCTACCCAGGAGCCCTCTAGGCACAATTTAAAAAAAAAGTCCTTCACTGAGCTATAGAATCTAACACTTCCCTTCCTTAAAAAAATTAAGCACAGCAAAATAAAGCTAAACTTGAGAAATAGATTACTAATGATTTAGTCACTTTGGAAAACGTTTAGCAGTTTCCTATAAAAGGCATACACTTGCCATACAATCCAGTGATCCCACTGCTAGGTATTCACACAAGATGAAAACCTATAGTCATACACAAACCTACCTGTGAATGTTTGAAGAGGCTCAACTGATAACCTTCTGAAACTGGAAATCAAATGTCCCTCAGCTAGGAATAAACTGTCCCATTAATAAGCAACAAATTGCAGGGGCAGCTCGGTGGCTGTCAGTTACATGCCCAACTCGTTTCAGCTCGTCTTGGTGTTTGGCTGGGAGTCTGCTTAAGATTCTCTCTTCCTTGGGGTGCCTGGGTGGCTCAATGGGTTAAGGCCTCTGCCTTCGGCTCGGGTCATGATCCCAGGTTCCTGGGATTGAGCCCCGCATCGGGCTCTCTGCTCGGCAGGGAGTCTGCTTCTCCCCCTCCCTCTCTCTGCCTGCCTGTCTGCCTACTTGTGATCTCTGTCAAATAAATAAAAATATTTAATTTATTTACTCATTATCTATTTATTTATTGTTTTTAATTTATTTCTCCCCCAGCTTGTGCCCCTACACTCTCAAATAAATCTTTTTTTTTTTTAATTTTTATTTATTTATTTGACAGAGACAGAGATCACAAGAAAGCAGAGAGCGAGGCAGAGAGAGATGGAAGCAGGCTCCCTGCTGAGCAGAGAGCCCGATGCGGGGCTCCGAGCCATCCAGGTGCCCCTCAAATAAATCTTACATGTTAAACAGATGAATCAAATTCATCATGTTAAGTGGGAAAAAAAAAAAAGACTCCAAAGACCTATATACTATACAAACCCAGGTATGACATTGCTGCCAAAACGAAATTACAGGGACAGAAAATAGATCAGTGGTTACCAAGACTTACAGGTAGAGGAGTGTGTTTACTACGAAAAGGCATGGGGGAATTTTGGTGGGGAGGAATTTTGGTGAGGAAGATGATGGTGGAACTATTCTATTCCTTGATTGTGGTAAACCATCTGTCAAAACTTAAAGAATGCTTGGGTGGCTCAGGTGGTTAAAAGCATCTGCCTTTGGCTCAGGTCATGATCTCAGGGTCCAGGGATCAAGCTCCAAGTTGGGTTGGGGCTCCCACTCAATGGAGAGTTTGCTTGCCCCTTCCCCCTGCTTATGCTCTCTCAAATTTTTTTAGGATTTTAATTACTGGGTGGCTAATGCCTGGGTGGCTCTGTGGGTTAAGCCTCCGCCTTTGGCTCAGGTCAAGATCTTGGGAGTCCTGGGATCGAGCCCCACATTGGGCGCTCTGCTCAGCAGAAAGCCTGCCTCCCCCACTCTCTACCTACTTGTGATCTCGGTCAAATAAAATCTTGAAAAAAAAAAAAAAGATTTTTGGCGGGGGTTGGGAGGAAGAGGACACAGGTAATGGGAAGGGCAGAGGGTAACGAATGGCAGACTTCGCAATGAACAGGGAACCTGATGCAAGGCTCAACCCAGGATCTGGGGGATCATGACTTGAGCTGAAGACTATCAACTGAGCCACCCAGGTACCCCTCAAATAACATCTTAAAAAAAAACCTCCCAAAATTGTATGAAAGGTTGAATTTTAACAATATGTAAATACTTTTACAAGGTAAGGGAAAACCTTTAGATTGCTTAGTAGTTTCCTATTGTTTTTGATTACTTGGGAATAACATTAACTTAGCATTACCTTTGTTATCATGAGGTCTCTCTCACAGAAACCAGAGCTCTAAACTCTTGAAACCCATGTGCCCTTTTAAAGGCAGTCCAATGTCAATGCCACTTTCCTTAAATCACTCATTTTTGCTAGTAGTTGTTTAAAAAACAAAGGAACTTGTGGAGCAAGCATGAGGACATTAGAAAGAAAGAAGTGAATTGGGGGAAATCGGAGGGGAGGGGGTTTGGAGGTTAGGTGAGCCTGGTGATGGTTATTAAGGAGGGCACATATTGCATGGAGCACTGGTTGTGGTGCATAAGCAATGAATCTTGGAACACAAAAATTAAGAAAAGGAACAGGGGCGCCTGGGTGACTCAGTGTTAATTTAAGCCTCTGCCTTCAGCTCAGATCATGATCCCAGGGTCTTGGGATCGGAGCCCCGGGCTCTCTGCTCTGCAGGGAGCCTGCTTCTCCCTCTTTCCCTGCCTGCCTCTCTGCCTACTTACTTGTGATCTGTCAAATAAATAAAATCTTTTAAAAAAAGTAAAGTACAAAATCATATGGTCCCTCCCAAAGATTTCCATTGGATTAGGGAGTCAATTACCTTTCAGGAAAATATGTGGCAGTTTCATCAATTTTTTCCCTCTTCAAAAAAATCACTAAGACCATGTATTTGTTAGGCTTCAATTCTAGTTTTAAGTCAAGGAAATTCCCAGACTTGCAAATAATGGGAAGGACTCTGATACCACCTACATGGAAAACGATCTATGCATTGGTAGTGAAAGGTATTATAAAACAGGTTATTAAAAAAAAAAAAAAACCACACTTCAGGAAGGTAAACAAAAAAGGGTGAAACGGTCTTACTCCTCCTCTCAACTAAAACATGCACCCCCCCTTCCTTCCAGGACACAGAGCTCATTGTTGACCCCCTGCAAGCTAGTGGTTAACTCCAGAATGTTAATCTTAACTTTCAGTTGACTAAACCTCTGCATTTTGTGGTAAAAAATGAGGTAAACATTTGGCTACCAATCTTAAAGTCTATCAAAAATGTCACATTAACACACAAGAAATTGTCACCCTTTTTCTAGAGTTGCCCATTTCAGGTAACGGAGTACACAAAATCTATTTTGCATTGAGCGGTCATCAACCTGCAAAAGTTCAACTTAATACACATGAAATCCAGTTTTTTAATATTTATGTTTATACCCCATACTGAAAGCTACTAAAATCAAGGACTCTATCTGTATAGCCAATAACTATTAATGGACAGGACTCAACTAACCAGATTAATTCTCATGCTCTTGTGAGGTAAATGACAGCAAGGGTATAAAAAATTGAGCTCTGATCTGTCTGAAAACTTATTTTAGATTGCATATTCCGAGCATTGGATGACTAACCAAAATAGTTTTCTAAAAAAATCAGATTATGCTTTACTGAAAAATGTTTTAACTCCTAAACCAGAAAGTTTTTTGGTTTCAAGTTCTGAAATCTCACCAGAATTCCTGGGACAAAGGTCAACAAGCTCCCATCTAAGCTTCCTTACAAACATGGGTAATTCAGCAGCTGGCCAATTTAGGACATGAAGGTCAAAGCATCCGTTTGGGGCATTCTGGCTCAATTTTCAATTCAAACACAAAATGCATTTAGTATAAAAAACTCAAAAGAGCTCAAGTAAGATGCTCTATCTCTTTAATTTCAGATTTCAAACTAATTTGTAGTGACCACCAGTAGATGGTGCTCAAACCAAGGTCATTATCTGTATTGAGTCTATAGAGTTAAGCACACTAGGCAAGCTGAACTTTCCTGGACACTACCCCCGCTCCTTCCTATCCTTCCACTTAGTGGGATGAATTCTCTGGTTTGGTTTTAGGGCATGGAACAAATCCCTTCAAGCAAAGCATCGTCCGAAACTTATGCCAGCTACCATTTACTGATTTTTAAGAAAACTTAGGTCATCTCTAACACTAAATCCAACAGCACATTTGCACAGACAAGTAAAAAATACTTGAAGTTGCAGACAAAACCTTTTATTAGTTTATTTACAGGCCTTATCAGTGCTCCTGGTAGTATCATTAAAAGACCATTTTACCTTAGAAAATGCCCATCTTTTCAACTGTAGTCATTTCCTATTGCCTATGGTTGCTATAGTACGCATTTCACTCAGCATTGTTTACCTACCAGGTTATCCTCTGCTTTTTGCCTGATAGTTACCTGATAAATTCCCCTTTCGTTAAGAAAAAAGCCTACTCAAGAGAACTAAGTTCAAATGGTCGATTGTTTTTTCATCAAATGCACCAGTGCTGAGATTTGCCAGCTATCTATTGCCAAAAATTAGATGGTTATCACCCAAACACTAGAAATTTATTACTATATGCAATTATAAAATCACCACAGTAATCTTTAAGATCTTTTTACATCCTGTTCATTACTTCCAACTATCATTCAATACTCCGTTTTTGGAATGACACTTGGAAAAACCTCCAAAATAACTTCAAACTAAAAAAAAGCTTACCCTACAACTCCAGTCTAAATTTTAGTATCTGACCATCACACCTCTTCAAACTGGGCTTGATCTCCAGTTCCCTCTTCACCCCAAACTTGCTCTTTTAAAGATGAAAATTCCTATTTTAAGTGGATTTCTAGTTCTTATGGGACCGTAGAAAACTTCTAGACTTTTCATCTAAAATCTGGAGAAAAAATTAACTACCATTAAGAATGTCACCAAATGCTTCTTTTAGGTACTTTAAACTACTTTACAGTATTTATAAATGGGACATTAAACATTCCAGTAAGTGGGAAATTAACATGTGACAATGTATCAAGTTTACTCCATAGTGATAGAAGTTTTATATGCAACACATTAACTTTGGTATATAGAACTTAACCTGTTTATAGTACAGACTGTCTTGTGGTCATTCTTTGCTTATGTAAATTGTGTTGCACTAAACGACTTCTCCCGTAGCTTTCTTTTTACTATGTACTTTACCATTTCCTTCCCTTAGACAAAGTGAAGACTCCAAGATCCCACCCAGGAAAAAATGTTACCTGAAATTTCAGTTTCAGCATATAACCTTAGAAACAGGATCTGTGCAACTTACCCTTTTACTTAATAGTACAAGGTTACAGTGTTGACCAAAAGAAAACACAGATTTCTCATTAAACTTTTGTTTTAATGGGTCTCAAAATTCTGTGACAGATTTTTGGTCAAGTTGTTTCCATTAAAAAGTACTGATTTTAAAAACTAATAACTTAAAACTGCCACACACACACAAAAAAACAAATGGTCCACAAAACATTCTCCTTTCCTTCTGAAGGTTTTACGATGCATCGTTATCATTAACCAGTCTTTTACTATTAAACTTAAATGGCCAATTGACACAAACAGTTCTGAGACCGTTCTTCCACCACTGATTAAGACTGGGGTGGCAGGTATTGGGGATAATATTCATTTAGCCTTCTGAGCTTTCTGGGCAGACTTGGTGACCTTGCCAGCTCCAGCTGCCTTCTTGTCCACTGCTTTGATGACACCCACAGCAACCGTCTGTCTCATGTCACGAACAGCGAAACGGCCTATGAAAACAAATTTTAGATTACCATCAGATTCTACCAAGCAATTTTTTCCCAGCTTCAATAATTTCCTAATTACACTCAAGTCCTCCTTACCCAGAGGAGGATAGTCAGAGAAGCTCTCAACACACATAGGCTTGCCAGGAACCATATCAACAATGGCAGCGTCACCAGATTTCAAGAACTTGGGACCATCTTCCAGCTTTTTTCCAGAACGACGATCTATCTTCTCCTTCAGCTCAGCAAACTTGCAAGCAATGTGAGCTGTGTGACAATCCAGCACAGGTGCATATCCAGCACTAATTTGGCCTGGATGGTTCAGGATAATCACCTTTAAGTAAAGATTTATATTTAGTAAGTCTCAAAAGACAAGAGTCTGGCAGTAAGAACATTGCCACTTTAAAAGTTGTTACCTGAGCTGTGAAGCCAGCTGCTTCCATTGGTGGGTCATTTTTGCTGTCGCCAGCCACATTGCCACGACGAACATCTTTGACAGATACGTTCTTGACATTGAAGCCCACATTGTCCCCAGGAAGAGCCTCACTCAAAGCTTCATGGTGCATTTCAACAGACTTGACTTCAGTTGTAACGTTGACTGGAGCAAAAGTGACCACCATGCCAGGCTTAAGAACACCAGTCTCCACTCGGCCCACAGGGACAGTACCAATGCCTAAAATATTTGACAAGTGTGGTGTCAACTACCTTATTGTGAAGAAAACATGGCAACCTACACAATTACGTTCTGATTAAGAAATATTCAACTTACCACCAATTTTGTAGACATCCTGGAGAGGCAGACGCAAGGGCTTGTCAGTTGGACGAGTTGGTGGCAGAATGCAATCCAGAGCTTCAAGCAGTGTGGTTCCACTGGCATTCCCATCTTTACGGGTGACTTTCCATCCCTTGAACCAAGGCATCTAAAAACAAGATTGCCCATTAGCGTTCCCCAAAAAGAGTTGTCATTTAACGTCAAAATTTGACACATCACTTTCTCTAAAAGTCTTGACGTCACTTACATTAGCACTTGGCTCCAGCATGTTGTCACCATTCCAACCAGAAATTGGCACAAATGCTACTGTGTCGGGGTTGTAGCCAATTTTCTTAATGTAGGTGCTGACTTCCTTAACAATTTCCTCGTATCTCTTCTGGCTGTAGGGTGGCTCAGTGGAATCCATTTTGTTAACACCAACAATTAGTTGTTTTACACCCAGTGTGTAAGCCAGAAGGGCATGCTCACGGGTCTGCCCGTTCTTGGAGATACCGGCTTCAAATTCACCAACACCAGCAGCAACAATCAGGACAGCACAGTCAGCCTTTAAAAAAAAAAGACCTACCCCGTTAAGTGTTTTTCCAAAAAATGAACTCCCCCCCTTTTCCGATGGAGCATTTAAATCTAGTGATTTTCTAGCTATTAATCCTACAAACCTGGGATGTGCCTGTAATCATGTTTTTGATAAAGTCTCTGTGTCCTGGAGCATCAATGATGGTCACGTAATACTTGCTGGTCTCGAATTTCCACAGGGAGATATCAATGGTGATACCACGTTCACGTTCAGCTTTCAGTTTATCCAAGACCCAGGCATACTTGAAGGAGCCTTTTCCCATCTGTAAGGATTAAGAACAGTTACTATGTAACTAAACATAACCATACTTCAACCTGAAATCCATTACTCCCACTTAAGCAAACTCTCAACTCCATTTTACAGCTGTTAAATAGCTTTAACTTACTTCCCTGAGTTATCTAAGGGAACACTAATTTATTCCACCCTAATTAACACGTTCAGGTATTAACTAGTGCCTAGTTTGGGGCAGTTAACACTTGTTGGCTTATTTGAACTATCTTTCTCCTTATGGTTAAGGTTAATGTACCTACCTCAGCAGCCTCCTTCTCGAATTTTTCGATAGTTCTTTTGTCGATCCCACCACATTTGTAGATCAGATGACCAGTAGTGGTAGACTTGCCCGAATCTACGTGTCCGATGACAACAATGTTGATATGAGTCTTTTCCTTCCCCATTCTGGTTTAGGATGAGCGGTGGTTTTCACGACACCTAAATTGAAGGTGGGTTAAAAAAAAAAAAAAAAACCTTGAAACTACGGTTGCAGACTTGAGAATAAGCCACGACCCAAACTCGCAAAGGGCAAATTCCAAGGAGAATTACAATCAGTGCCAAGCTGGCCCAACTCTCGTCTCCACCCACTAAGCGTGGGGCTAACTCCACCGCATAAAATCCCCCCCCCCCCCCCCCCCGAAGGCGGCCTGCTTCCAAGGCGTTGAGGAGAAACCGAGGTGCCAAAACAGTGCACGGTACACCGTGGGGTCACAGGAAGCAGCGGCCGAAGAGGGAAAGGCCCTTTTCCTTTGTGTGGGTGACTCACCCGCCCGCTCTCCCGGGCCGCCGCGTCCTCCATTTTGAGCTCCCTGCAGTAGGGCCGGAGAGCGGCCATCTTTCCGCGCACGCAACTGGTGCTGAGCGGGCCGGCCTTGCCGCCCGGGGTGGGGACCGCATATCGCGGCGCGAGGCTGGGCACCAAAGCCGCCCGGCCCACTCCACGAGCCTCCCCCGCGTCCGACTCGGAGGCCACGGCTCGTGGGCCCCCCTCCCCCGCCTCGTCGTACATGTGCGCCGGGACGAGAGGGCCTCGCCGCCGCCCTCCGCGCCTCGCGGCGGCCCCACACCCCAAGAACCCGAGGACCGCGGAAGGCCCACCCGGTTGAGATCCTGACCAACCTCCGCCAACCTGTGTCGACGGGAAAAAAACCATAGCGACTTTTTCTTAAAAGCTAGACGTCTGGACTTAAAACGACTGTTTCCACCGAACAAGGTGCGGCCGAACTCGCACGCGGCCGCCACACCAGCCAAGCCAGGCCTCAAACCAACCACGAGGCGAAGAAGGTCCTAAAAAACCGCAAGGCCTCGAAACTTCCCACCCACTCACAACCCTAAATTCGGGGTCAAGAACATCGGAAAGTAGCTCGGTAGCGCGGCAGTTGCTAGAAGCACGCGAGGGCCGGAGCCGGCTCTGAGAGGCCAAGCCCGCGGAAGCCACACCCGGCACTCACCTGTGTTCTGGCGGCAAACCCGTTGCGAAAAAGAACGTTCACGGCGGCTACGGCACTTATATACGGTCCTCCCCCACCCTCGGGGAAGAGGGCGGAGCCAGCACACGACACCACTTTCCCAGTTTACCCCGCGCCAACTCCATCAGGCACCCGTTCAATCGCCGTCCCCTCCCCCTACGTCTCGGGGACCGTGGGCGATGTACGCTCAGCCCACTGAAGAGCACACATCGCCTCGCGCATGCTCCTCTCGACCCCGATGACGACGAGAGCGAGTGGGTGGGGAGGCGAGGACGAGCCATCCTTCGGTTCTAGGTTAGCGAGAGTTTAACGACGGTCCCTGGGATTCCCCAAGGCAGAGGCGAGTCCTTCTTTGTATGAATTACTCTTAGCTCCAGCTGAGGAGGGTGGGGGCGGCGAGGAGGCGGCCCGGCGGGGAAGTATAGAGTCTTCCCTATACGGTTCCTGGTTTAACTGCAAAGATGCTGTGGAGATTTGGAGTATTCTTCTCCTTGGCCATAGCCCTCCAGTTTTTAGCCTAGTCCTCCCGAAGATCCGGGACAGTCCCTTTGAGCCGCTTCCTCCGCTCGTCGCAGGTCTGTCCCGGGCTGGCTCCTCCCCGGTCCCTGCCTTCAGATCCCCTCCGGGCTACAGAGAAGTACAAGGCCCGGGCACTCAGGGCCACGAGGGTCGGAGGACGCAAAGGGCCGCCTTCACAGCTCGAGAATCCGTTAAGGGGTTCACCTCGGTGGCGGTGACCAGTACGAATATGATCTTGGGCTGGCCTCTTGGCTTTTTCCATTTAAAGCCCGCTGCTTTGATCGAAGCCCGTACCACACGTTCACCCCATATGGTACTCCAGACGTCTGGTTTTTCAGTTTAGAATAGATTCAATCCCACACTTTGCCTTTTAACTCTAGTTTTATTACGCTATAAAAAGACCCTGTGTGTGTCTACTCTCGTGGTGCATTTTCTTTCCAGTGTACACTCATTTGATTGCTAGAATGAGAAACCTAAAAAGAATTTTTTCAGATTCAGTCTTTCCACATGATCTCATGTAGAAACTAAGATCTACAGCATCAAAAAGCTTATCCACCCAATTAACTATCCCCAACACTTGCTGTGAAATCACTCCTAAAAAGTAGCCTATTCCATTTAAATAAATGAATTCATTTTCTGTCGTCCTATTGATTTTAAGTAAATTTTAGCATAAATCGAGGATGAAACCAGCTGAGGCCTTTTTGGTTGACAATCAGGGCAGACGGAGAAATACTCCTTTCAAGAAAGAACTTTTATTTTTAATGAGCTAGTTACTATATCAGTATGTCTCTTCCATGTGTGGAACATCACTGCAACTCCTCCAGCCAATCTATTAACAATTGCTTGAAACCTTCTATGTGTCCAAGGCTAAGGGAAGTTCTGTGGCATGTGCAAAAGAAAGACTTCCTTTTGGGGAGGAACCCACAATCAATTTGGAAGAGGAAAACTAATATAAAAAACAACTGGGAAGCAGTTAAAGGCAAACTTGTATGGTGCTTACTTACTTTCTATTTCATTGTAGAATAGCTTTCAGTTACTTCTCACCACCCAAATCCTTTTTTTTTCTTTGTAAATAAAATAAGTCTTTCAGAATAGCCTTGCTATATATTTTTGTTTTGCCACTCTTTGTAGATATAAATTTCTTTTTTTTTTTAAGATTTTATTTATTTATTGGACAGAGAGACCACAAGTAGGCAGAGAAGCAGGCAGAGAGAGGAGGAAGCAGGCTCCCCACTGAGCAGAGAGCCAGATGAGGAGCTCCAGCACCCTGGGATCACGACCTGAGCCAAAGGCAGAGGCTTAACCCAGGCGCCCCTGTAGATATAAATTTCTAAAAATAAGTTTTCTTTATTCATTAGCAGGTATCTAGCTTTCTCTTTTTAACTTTGAGTTTTCATGAAAGAAACTAGGTCATATTTAAGGTAACTTAGAAATTCACATAACTAATCTTTTTCCAGCAAAAAGCATTTTCTGTGTCTTTATTTCTAGCTTCTTTCCTTTCATAAATTCTTTTTTCACATTTCATTTTCCTAGTGCCCTTACCCAGTCATATACATGTGAAATAAAATCATCTTGGTGTGCTAGTCAATGTTTGTAATATAATAAAAATGTAAGAAATACCAATTAAAATCAGTCACTACCAATAGAACAATGCAAATACCTCTGCTCTTATTTCCTTGGAAATATTAATGACTATTCTCTTTGAAACTGAATTCCCACAATTGGTCATATTTGTACATCATAGTAATATGAAATGTACCCTGTGTTATTCAGATTAAGATTAGAATGCTACACTAGATTTATTATTTTCTTTTTTGTTTTTTAATTTTTTTAATGATTTTATTTATTTGACAGAGCACAAGCAGGGTTAGCGGGGGAGGGGGAAGCAGGCTCCCCACTGAGCAGGGATGCAGGACTAGATTCCAGGACCCTGAGATCATGACCTGAGCTGAAAGCAGTCACTTTAACTGACTGAGTCACCCAGGCATCCCTAGATTTATTATTTTCCATGCTTTCTTAAGCAAACCTCGAATGGTTTAGGTTTGAACATTATTGGAGATAATAGTAGGTCATATAAATATTTTAACAGGAATAGCAAATTTTGGAAAAGTAAACAAAGGGTTTACATGAGGGAAAGGAACAAACACTAAAGAAGACTAAAAGTTGAGTACTTGAAAGCTTTACATGGAATCCAAAATTGTAGTCAACCGTTAATCTAAGAAAAGTCAAAATAAAAGTGGATACTGGTAAGAGGGGAACTATCAAAGATGATTTCCATTTAATAAAATAAAAGTGAGAAAAGTGACCTCTGAAATCTGCACAATTCATTAAAATGTGACATTGCAAACAAGTATTTTTATACAATCCTAAAATTGTAATAATTGAAGATATGTGTACTTTCAGTTGAATTATTGTTTGAAAATAGGGACTTACTATAATTCTAACAGTATTTTTTTTAAGATTTTATTTATATAGGGACGCCTGGGTGGCTCAGTTGGTTAAGCAGCTGCCTTCGGCTCAGGTCATGATCCCAGCGTCCTGGGATCGAGTCCCACATCGGGCTCCTTGCTCAGCAGGGAGCCTGCTTCTCCCTCTGCCTCTGCCTGCCATTCTGTCTGCCTGTGCTTGCTCTCTCCCCCTCTCTCTCTCTGATAAATAAATAAAAAAAAATTAAAAAAAAAAAGATTTTATTTATATATTGGAGAGAGAGTGAGCAAGAGAGAGAAGGAGCAGGTGGAGGGGCAGCGGGAGGAGAAGCAGACTTCCTACCGTGAGCTGGGAGCCTGATGTGGGGACTTGATCCCAGGACTCTGGGATCACAACGGGAGCCAAAGGCAGTTGCTTAACCCACTGAGCCACACAGGTGCCCCTAACAGTAATTTTTATAGATATGTTTGTATATTCAGCACTATGCTGGGCACTGGAATTCTTTAACGGATGCACACAAACATTTCCACAGGAGCTTGTAAAAACTACCAACTCCTGACTCACCTTTTAATTTTGCTAGTATTTCCTCCTTACAGTTTTTTAGGATGGTGGGAAAAAAAATAATCCAGTATTGCAAATAAAGTAACAAAATGGTCCAAGAATGTTCCAGGAGCAAATAAAGACAGCCGAACTTGGCATTATTATGCCTAGGAGAGAAAGGAAAATTAAAAACGTATGACTCCAAAGCCATCCCAGATTGTAGGCAAGTTTTCTCCAAGGTCCTGTGATTGCAGGTAAGTCTATAAAGTATATAAGGTACTTATAAATACCTTATAGAGGATCCTTTTAAAAATAGAATCTAAAGAAAAGCAAGATGATACATAATGCCTTAATTTCTATCTAAGTAACCTACTGGGCACCACTGACTAGTTGCTCTTATTCATGTCGCGATAATGGTCCAGACTTTTGAAGTGTGGGGGCATCTCGTGCTATATTGCGAATTAGATTTAGATAGTAGCCGCAGGCCTTTTCTCGGAGGGCAGAGGTGCCGGACCTTTTCGCCTTGGTCCGGGCCAGAGCGCAACGAGAACGCGAGTCTCCGGGAGTCACGCGCAGCTCCGGGCGCACCCAGATTCAGAGGAGGGGGGATTAGGGTGGCGCCGGTAGTACGCCGCGGTTCCCGGCGGCGAGGAGGACACCGGAACGCCTTTCCTTGGCGCCCGCTCGCGGGGCCGAGCGACCCGCGCTGGCTGTGTGAGGGGACACCTGTAGGCAACCCGGGACCCGCGGGTTCGGGTCCCGGCAGCACAGAGCCTATCCCGGCCCGCCCCCGGACACGCCCCCACCTTGAGGTCACTTTCTTGGATCCTCTGACTGCGGAAGAAAGCGCGCAGGAGGAGACAGAAAACCCCACGTGGCTCAGGGTGGGGGTCGGTTCTCGTTACCTTGGCGTGGCCACTGAGGCAAATATCCTGTATTTTAAAAAGCCGTTTTCCCTAGCCCCCGTGTTTTGAGCATAATTCCAATGCAGTTTCTCTCCCCACGACTTTATAGCAGATACGGTATGCCCTTTACTAACTTGAAGTTAAAAGGGTAACAGTAACATTGTTGAGATTGGTAAATAATAGTTTGGGGCTGTAATCTAAGGTCGCATTTTGTTTAAGATTTTCCTTGAAGTTGTTCATACCATTTACAGTAGCAGACTGTTAAAATACATTGTAGTAAACATCTGTATGACCCCTCTTAGGGGGGGAAAAGGATTTTAATTATTAACTTAGTAAAGGGGTGAACTGCAATAGTTCTTTGATATCTATAATTGTGGTTCACCAAACAGCTTTCAGTATTGGCTAATCACTCTGCTATTGGGCCTAATTTAAAACAGCTTTAAGTAATTACATTTTGCTGTGGCTTGACTCTTTTTCATCTTGCCTGTGCCAGGTGAAAATGATCTTTAAAGGGGTATTTTAGAATATGATTAAACTAAGGAATTATTTGGATTGAGAATCCAGGTAAAATGATAATTTTATTTACAGATGGGGAACTTACAGGCAACTGATAGTGTATAGATAATAAGCAAATGCAGACATATATTCTTTTTATTATTTTTTATTTTTATTTTTTGAAAGATTATTTATTTATTTATTTGACACAGAGAGATACAGCAAGAGAGGGAACACAAGCAGGGGTAGTGGGAGAGGGAGAAGAAGCAAGTTCCTGGCTGAGCAGGGAACCCAAGGGAACCCAATGCCAGCTGGATCCCAGGACCTGGGGATAATTACCTGAGCCAAAGGCAGATGCTTAACAGCTGGCCACCCAGGCACACCAACATATATTCTTTTTAAAAATTTCACTTTTTTGCACAAAATAATAAAATACAATATATCATGTTGCTTCCTTTGCTTAATACATCTTGCAGATCTTATGAGTGCTTTAGGGCCCGGCAAAGAACATTGGAAACCCAGTAATCTGCCCAGAGTGCTATCTGTAACTTTTACAAGCAGGTCTAGGCAGCCTAGAAAATGAAAATAGGAGTGGCGTTGAGTCAGAAAATCAGGGATTCAGTGGTTGACCTGCTGCTTACATATGTGTGAGCAGTTCTTGGCAGTTCTTGGTTTCTCGGTGCATCTGTAACATGAGTCTGTTTGTCATTTATATTTAGTGCTTACCTCACAATTCTAATATGCAATGACATGAAAAGATAAGGGGGCGGGGGCGCCTGGGTGGCTCAGTGGGTTAAGCCGCTGCCTTCGGCTCAGGTCATGATCTCAGGGTCCTGGGATCGAGTCCCGCATCAGGCTCTCTGCTCAGCAGGGAGCCTGCTTCCTCCTCTCTCTCTCTGCCTGCCTCTCTGCCTACTTGTGATCTCTCTCTGTCGAATAAATAAATAAAATCTTTAAAAAAAAAAAAAGAAAAGATAAGGGGGCATTCAAATATCTAGGAAAGATGGTGTTTCTAGAAGCTTTTTGGAGAACACCTGCCCTCAATTGTTAGTGTTATAACACTAACCTGACTCAGTAAAGAATATGAACTTATTAGAATCTTTTTGTTTGTAAAATTTTGAAATAGCTAATACACATACATGGTGAAACATTGTGCAGATGTTATACAGTGAAATGTTAACAAAAAATCAATTTAAAAAGTCTGAAGACTATGCCAAGAAAATTAACTAAAGCTATTTCTACAACTGTTCTCATGATTCTAAGAGCAGTGCCCCCTGGAATAAATGCTCTCTCATTCAGTATGAAAAAATAATATTCCCTCACTATTTTGAGAATCTGCATTTTTTAAGCAATATACACTTTCAATATATCTATGTCTTCATAGGTAACATAGTGGAAAGAACACTGGACTAAAGAGCTGGAGTCTATTCCTAGCAATTTTATTTACTAGTTGTATGATCTTGAATACATCATCCTTGAGCTCATTATGCTATCATATAATATTTAATAATACCTATTCACAGAACTGATCATAAGAGGGCCACTTGGATGGCTCAACAGTTAACTGGCTTCCTTTAGCTCAGGTCCTGATCCCAGATCAATCCCTGCATCAGGCTCCCTTCTCAGCGGGGAGTCTGCTTTTCCCACTCCCTCTGCCCTTCCCCCACCCATGCTTGTGCACTCTCTCTTCCTCTCAAATAAATAAATATTTTTAAAAGAACTGATGATAAGGATTAAATGAGATAATGTATCTGAAGATGCAGACTATTTTTACAAATGTTAATGCTCATTTTAATTAGAAAATAATTATTAACTCTTTCAAAAAAAGCAAGAAAAATCTGTTCAAAATATAGAGGAAATATACCCATGTCATTATTCATCCTAATGACTACTCTTTGGTCCATTTCATTTAAATATTAGAACCACATAGATTCACCAATACATAGGACATACACTGTGTGTGTTCTCTAAGTGGCAGGGACTTTTGAATTATGGCATTCATTATATGTTGGTAATTGTAGAGGACTTCAGAGGTTAGTTTTTATTCATCCAACTATCAAACATTCACTGAGCCTAAAGTGTGTGCCAGGCACTTAGCTAGACACTGAAGAGAGAAAACACTCACTGTTCGTGTGTGCAGCAGAGCCCTGGACAGGGAGAGAAGGGACACTAACAGAGTTGTCTCCAGGGGAGTGTGAAGCACCCACAGTGCTTTTGAGCACTCACAAGGGACTCAGACCGGGTGAGGGGAAGAGGACAGCAGCCGGGAAATCTCAGAGTCCAGTCTCACCTTGGCTGGTTAGGAACTGTGGGAATCAGCCAGTGAAGGACCACACGGAGGGGGTGATATTTTGGGTGACTGCCTTAGAAAAGAAGATGGGATGAAGAGTCTGCTCCTCTGCAGATAGGAGCAGAGAGTGAGATAAAACTGTTTGGTATTCACTGAGGCCCCCAAGGAACGTGTGTGGAATAGTGGGGCTTCAAAGACAGACAGATGTGGGTGCCAGTCTGGCGTCCATCACTTACTGGCTCTGGGCAAGGTATTCGGTCTCTTTAAGCTTTGGCTCTCTCATCTGTAGAAAAGAAGCCAATAATACCTACCCCATAAGACTGCTATGAATATTAGATAAGAAAATGGTTTTTTTTCACTGAGTTAGAGCAGTAATTGTCAGGGAGTTGTTTGTTTTTACCCATTGTCTATAATGTATAGCACTTTCAGAGTGAGGCAGCTCTGAAGTCAGAAAGCCTCCACTCAAATCCCTGTGGGCTCTCCCACTGCTAGCAAGGGGATGTTTGGCAAGTGATCTAACCTCTTTAAGCTCAGATTTCATATCTATAAAGTGCAGACAATAATAAATAACATCTGCCCCAGAGGATTGTGGTGAAGATTAAATAACTCAATCAATGTAAACTACTTAACCCAATGCCTTGGCACCTGGTAAACATTCAATAAATCTTAATTGTTGCTTGTTATTTTATTTTTTCTTATTTGGGAGTCTTCATTAACTGGAATCTTGTCATAGATTGAAGTTTCCTTTCCAAGAAAATGCCACAATTGCCTCGCTCTCAGCTCTGTGTTTAGCATCCTTACATTTTAAGTTTGCTTATTAAATTTTCTCATAGTCCCTTTTCTTGAATCTTAAAGATGTCATGTTTTGAATAATCGTAAAGTTAGAAATGTTAAAGAAAACAGTTTTTCTTTAACTTTGATTTCTTAGAATTAAAGGTAGCATAAACCATCACTCCTAATTCTAAAGCCCTGTCACATCCTTGTACTTTCTAAGATTAAACATACTGCATCTTTTAAAAAAGAATTAGTATAGTATCTTTGAAATTATTATTATCTAATCTCTGTTTTTCTAATACTATCTGCTTTTTGTATTTGGTGTTGTTGCTTTAAAAACATTTTTTTAGGGTGCTTGGGTGGCTCAGTTTGTTAAGAGTCTGACTCTTGGTTTTGGCTCAGGTCGTGATCTCAGGGCTGTGAGATTTAGCCCCACAATGAGCTCTGCACTCAGTGGGGAGTCTGCTAGAGATTCTGTCTCTTCTTCTTCCTCTGCCCCTTCCCCCACCCCTCCAATAAATAAATTAATAAATAAATCTTGTGTGGGGGGGAGCAAAAAAAACAAATGAACAAATTGAAAGTGTTCAGAGAAAGATAGGGGAACACATATATGGAAGCAACAGCTGAAATGACTCTGAAGATCCATCAAAAGGATGGAGGCAAGGAGGTAGAGGAACATTATCTTAAAGTTCTGAAAGAAAAAAAATGATCAACTGCAAATTCTCTATCTAGCAAAAATATCCTTTATGAATGAAGGTGATAAAATCATAATGAGATTCTACTACACACCCACCAAAATGGCTAAAATTTAAAAGACTGAAAATACCAACTTTTGGCAGACGTTTGGGACTCTCACATAGCTGGTGAGCATGTGAAATGGTACATTCTCTTAGAAAAACAGTTTGGTGGGGCGCCTGGGTGGCTCAGTGGGTTAAAGCCTCTGCCTTCAGCTCAGGTCATGATCCCGGGGTCCTGGGATCAAGCCCCACATCGAGCTCTCTGCTCAGCGGGGAGCTTGCTTCCTTCTCTCTGCCTGCTTCTCTGCCTACTTGTGATCTCTGTCTCTCAAATAAATAAGTCTTCAAAAAAAAAAAAAGAAAGAAAGAAAAACAGTTTGGCAACTGTTTTTAACTCCTAACAAATTAAACATGCATTTATCATATGACCATCCTTTGCACTACTAGGTGTTTATTCAAGAGAAATGAAAGCACATGTCCATACACAGATGTGGGGCCAAACACTCATAGCAGCTTTATTTGTAGTCACCAAAAATTGAAAAAAGCCAATTGCCCACCAACAATTTCAATAGAAAACTACTCAGCAGTAAAGAAGAATGAACTATAGATACATGTAATACCATGAATAATATTCAAAATAATTGTGCTGATTGAAGCAACAATCCCCAAAAAAGAATATATTCTGAATCATTCTTCATTGATATAAAATTCTAGAACATACAAATTCATCTGTGGTAACAGAAAGCACATTAATGGTTACTAGGGGATGGGAAAGGGGAAAAGGAGGATAGAGAAGAAGGATTACAAAGAGATACAAAGAAACTTTGGGAGACGATGAATATATTTGTATTCTTGATTGTGATGATGGTTTCATGGGTGAAAACTTGTCAAATTGTATACTTTATATGCAATATCAGATGACAATCATACCTCAATCAAATTAGGAAAAATAGAGAAAAAAACCCCAACAAACTAGAAAGGAAACAAAATAAATAAGTTTTTAGATATATATGTGTATGTATATATATCCTAATATATATATATGTATATATATATATCCTAATATGTACAAAAACTAAGAGAATTTGTTGCCAGCAGATTTGCCTTATGAGAAATGCTATAGGATATTCTTTGGGCTGAAGAGAAATAATACCAAATGGAAAGTCAAATCTTCAGAAAGTAATAAAATGGAAATGATAAATATCATTTAATATAAAATGGTTAATATAAAAGACCGTCTTTCCTCCTAATTTCTTTAAAATACATAAAGCTACTTAAAGCACAAATTTTGAGATGCCTGGGCAGCTCAGTTAGTTAAGCAGCTGCCTTCAGCTCAGGTCATGATCCCAGGATCCCAGGATGGAATCCCAAGTCAGATTCCTTCCTCAGTGGGGAGCCTGCTTTTCCCTCTGCCTGTTTCTGCCTGCTGTTCCCACCTCTTGTGCTCTCTCGCTCTCGCTCTCTCTCTGACAAATAAATAAAATCTTAACAAAAAAAAAAAAAAAAAATTTAACGTTACCTTATAGGGTCCATAATATATGTAGATTGAGTGCATGTAGCAATTACAGTGTAAAGGACACGTCTAGAGGTGAATGGGCCTATGGTGTCGCAAACCTTTTAAACTGTACAAAAAGCAGATATTAACTCTGTGTGGATTGTGAAAAGTTAAGTATGTCTAGTGTAACCCCTATGGCAAATACTAAAAACATAACACAAAGGGATAATGCTAAAAAACCATTAGATAAAGTGAAATTCTTAAAGAATTTTTAAACAACCCAAAAGAAGAGGAGCAAAAAGCAGATGGGACAAAGAATACAAATAGTAAAATGATATGCATAAATCCAACTTTTTTTGTAATCACAATAAATGTTAATGGTCTAAACACTCCAATCATAAGCAGAGTTTGTTGGAATGGATAAAAAAAATAGCAAGACCCAAGTATATGCTATTTACAAGAGACACATTTTATTTATTTATTTTTTAAGATTTTATTTATTTATTTGACAGAGAGAGATCACAAGTAGGCATAGAGGCAGGCAGAGGGAGAGGGAGAAGCAGGCTCCCTGCTGAGCAAGGAGCCCAATGTGGGGCTCAATCCCAGGACCCTGGGATCATGACCTGAGCCGAAGGCAGAGGCTTAACCCGCTGAGCCACCCAGGCATCGTAAGACACATTTTAAATATTAAAAAACTGTTAACTTATTATGTGAATAGAATTCATGTATTTTAGCAAACTGGAAATGACTTTTTTAGTTTAATTTTTTCAAAAGATTTTATTTATTTATCCTACAGACAGAGTTCACAAGTAGGCAGAGAGGCAGGGAGAGAAAGAGGAGGAAGCAGGCTCCCTGCTGAGCAGAGAGCCCGATTCGGGGCTCAATCCCAGGTCCCTGAGATCATGACCCGAGCTGAAGGCAGAGGCTTTAACCCACTGAGCCACCCAGGCGCCCCTGGAAATGACTTTTAAACTTTGCATATCTCAATCACTGTACCTATAAGACAGGAAATAATTATACCGTCCAAGATTGTAGTGGTTAAAAATAATTAACTGGTGGGAACCTGGGTGGCTCAGTTGGTTAAGTGTCTGCCTTCAGCTCAGGTCATGATCTCTGGGGGCCCGGGATGGAGCCCCATATCAGGCTCCCTGCTCAGTGGGGAGCCTGCTTTTCCCTCTCCCTCTGCTGCTTCCCCTGCTTGTTCTCTCTCTCTGTGAAATAAATAAAATCTTTTTAAAAATAATTAAATGGTTATAATGGACTTTGCAAATACTGTATGGTGACATTAACATTTCTTATAATAATAATTACTCAATATATATTATTTTACCATAGTCATTCCATTGTTCCACTCTGAACAAACTCAACAATGTTTAATGTAAACTGTAAGGGCCTGCTTAGCAGAGCGAGCCATTTTGTTGTTTACGCAGTAAACTTAGATTGACCCTGTCCCCACAGAGGAACTTACTTAGAAACAAGTCTGAGAAACCAGAAAAATATGACTGACCAGCCCCTAATAACAGAGCCCATATACCAGGACATGTCAGGTCAGGGGGAGGTAAGAGAGCCCAGAATACAAGGATGAGCCAAGCCAGGTGGAGATATCCGATCAGGAAAGCACCTCCCTAACCACCCAAGAATGTGGGCTCTGACTCTTGGGCGCCAATTCTGACCAGAGTGATAGGCTAGTTCAAATAACTACTATAGGGTAGTATTGTAGAATTGTAATTCAACTGGCCACCTGTGTGTGGCCAGGCTTAACCACATGGCCTTTACTCTATAAAAGTTAGTCTGTGAGGCTGGGAGAGGTCACCTCTTTGCAAGAGACGGTCCTGGCCGGTCAGTTTGATTCTTGATGCTTGGCATGAAATAAAGCTTTGCTTGACCTTCGCTTTGCATCAGTCTCGCTCCTTTGACTGTGGACCCAACATAAACATTTTCTTTTTTTAAAAAAAGATTTTATTTATTCATTTCACAGAGAGAGAGAGAGAGAAATCATGAGCAAGGGGAACAGCAGGCAGAGGGAGAGGGAGAGAAGCAGGCGCCCTGCTGAGTGGGGAACCTGATGTGGGATTTGATCCCAGGATTCTGGGATCATGACCTGAGCTGAAGGCAGACAGTTATCTGACTGAGCCACCCAAGTGCCTCCAAATTAAGTTGGCTTCCATCAGATTCTTCCTGTGGTTGAAAATATTTTATTCTGACACTGAACTTCAGCAATCAAATGAAGCAGATGAGAGCCAGCCAGCAGAAGGAATCTATTATTAGATTCCTAACCTGAAGCAAAAGTTGTCTGCAGAAACCCTCTTTAGATGTCCTCATGTCCACTGTATGACAGGAGTGTGGAAGAAGATTAAAAAACATGCAGCTACAGAATGGAACCTGTAAGCCTTAAGGGTCAGAATGCTTAATTGGAATTAGAAGACAGGATTTCTATATAGGAGAAATGCAATTTGTCTTGGTTAATCATAAAATGAAGCAATAGCACAGGAAAATTTTGCTCACACAACTTTTTGTATGGCACAAATAGCCACAGGAGTTCATAAGATGAGCAAAGGAGAGGGGTGCTTGGGTGGCTTGGTGGGTTAAAGCCTCTGCCTTCGGCTCAGGTCATGATCTCAGGGTCCTGGGATTGAGCCCTGCATCGGACTCTGTGCTCAGCAGGGAGTCTGCTTCCTCCTCTCTCTCTGCCTGCTTCTCTGTCTACTTGTGATCTCCATCTGTCAAATAAATAAATAAAATCTCCATGCCTACCATGGGGCTTGAACCCACAACCCTGAGATCAAGAGTCATATGCTCTACCCATTGAGACAGCCAGGTGCTCCTCTTGTTTAATTTATTTAGATTTGTCTAGGAGTGACAGGTTGCCCCAGCCCGGAGGACAAGGAACATCCCTAGACATCACTGTTGTGATATCTGCTTAGCAAATAGAGAATGACACTTTCATGTGACCCCCCACCAAAAAAAAGCGGGGGGGGGGGGTAATTGATTACACCCATAACTGAGATTGGCCAAGAAACAACTAGAGGGTGGTAAGGGCTGAGGGAGCTTGACAGAACAAAGACGTGCCCCTATTTCTTCATCTATCTCCTCAACCCCTTCATTGATTATCCCTTTATTCAGCAATCATAGCATTTACTAAGCTCAGATCTATACCAGAACTGTTCTGAGTGTTTTACGCATGTTAATTAAACTAATCCTTACAGTTACCCTAAGGGTTCGTACTGTTATAATACCCAGTTTATAAATAAGAAAACTGACAACCATTTCTTAAGCATTATTGCTCAGTGGTCTTTGAGAAAGAGCTGACAATCTTTTTAGAGTCACATAGATAATGTTACAAAAATGATACAATTTTCTAAATCGTTTTTGACATATATCATCATGATGAAACAGTATTTAAGCAAAATTACATACGCTGTCCTAGAATTAGGGGAAGTGTTGCATATAATACATGTTAGGACAAAGTCAGTGCTAAGCAGGAGAAATGAGCCAAGTGCTGCGCTGCGGGGAGGAAGCCAGAGGAGTGGGAAGAGCATGGTATTGGGGCTGGAGAGATGTGGGATTGAATCAGGTCTCTTAGGCACCGTACATAAGCATCAGTTTTTATACCTGTGAAATGAAAGTAACAAAGCCTCTAGCAGTCTTCTCTGAATTCCCCACACTGGGCTAAGTGCCCCCTGCTGTGCCTCTCCATCACATTTTGCAATGTTTGCATATCATTTGCCACATTGAAAGTATTTTGGATAGGACCATCTCTTCCTTAAATTATAAATTCCTCAGGGCAACAGTGTCTGAGGGTGTTCTCTGTTCCCCAAAAGCAGAGTGAACCCCCCACTTCTAGTTAAATCTGACTGGCACCTCTTGCTCTCTCTAAAAAAGCAAAAACATTACCTCCCCCCACAAACTCCCACAAGTCTTTGCACATTTAGCTGTTCCTAAATTATCTTTTGCAGTTATTTAAGTAAGCATGGAATTGAACCCCTGAGGTTAAGAGCAGGGGGCTCCTTTTAGAAGTGAAAAGATAGATTACTGAATCGAAAAATAACCAGAATACACATAATAGTAGTGTAGAAAAAGTATAGAAAGTCAAGCTGAAAATTGCAAACAAGTTACAAAAGTAGGGTCTCATACTGTTGATCACATCACTTTGAGGTTCTAATGGACAGGATTAGAGATTGTAAAACACGACAATTATAGTCACTAATTTCTACGCCAAGGCAATTTTTGCTTTAATACGTTGAAAAAATTTTTTGAAGTCCAAAGTTAAACTCTTAAAGCCACAGAGAGTTTCTTCTATAATGTCCCACTAGAAATAAGGGGAAACATTTCCTTCAGATAGAATGCTCAGTTGATTGGTAGAGAATCAGAACATGGTTTTATCACAGTACGATGTAAAGCACAGATTACTGAAATGCAAATGTCTGCATGAAATAACTGATCTCAACATAAATGGGTTGCTTTGTTCTGGCTTATGGTTATTCCCATGTTGTCTTTTTGGGATTTATCAATGACCCCTGAGTACTGCTTAAAGATTTCAGTGAGAGCAAATGAAAGCACTTGGCATGTATTGAAACAATAATCTCCCCTCCCCTACCAAACAATACTTTTCTTAGGGAAGGCTGCTTTAAGCAAATCGACGCAGGATGATAATCTACAGACGTGGAGAAGGTAGAGCCTCCAGGGACTAGATGAATCCTCACACCATCCTCAGGGACACGAGTTTCTTTTACTCTACACATACCGTAATTAGTTATATAGGTGGCTATTTTTAGAAGCAAGCTCTCTTTTTACAAAAGGATTTTCTTTATTATGAATGCCTTTCCCTCCTTGGCTCTCTAACCCAGCATTAACAAACAGGCCCAGGAAGGACAGTCGTGTCCTACAACGCAGGGTTTGCAAATTTGGACTCCCTACTGGATCACATTAAGATTCACACATAGTTCATCATGATATATGCATCATCTTCGATTGGTGATGTGACCATGATTACTTTTAAGGACTTTTTTTTTTTTTAGCAGTTGTTATTGCTGTCTTAGGTTCACAGTAAAATTGAGCGGAAGGTACAGAGATTTGTGGTATATGGTCCCCTCCCACACACAGCTTCCCCCAGTATCTGTATCCCCCCACCAGAGTGGTACATTTGTGGGTTTCTAAAATATTTTTATTAAAAAATATGTTTTTATATACTTTTAATATTTTATTTTTTATTTGACAGAGAGAAAGAGGGCATGCTGAAGAGAGCACAAGAGGGAGAAACAGGGGATGCCTGGGTGGCTCAATTGGTTAAGCCGCTGCCTTCGGCTCAGGTCATGATCCCAGGATCCTGGGATCAAGTCCCACAACAGTCTCCTTGCTCAGCAGGGAGCCTGCTTCTCTCTCTGCCTCTGCCTGCTTGTGCTCTCTCTCCCCGCCACCCACCAACAAATATATGAATAAATACAATCCTTTAAAAATTAAAAAAAAAAAAGGAGGGAGAAACAGGCTCCTCACTGAGCAGGGAACTCAATGAGGGACTTAATCCCAGGACCCTGAGATCATGTCCTGAGGCTTAACTGACTGAGCCAACCAGGGGTCCCTGGAGTGGTACATTTGTTACAATTGATGAACCTACATTGACGTGTCATTATTACCCAAAGTCCATACTTTAATCAGGGTTCCTTCTTGGTGTTACACATTCCATGGGTTTGGACAAATGTTTAATGACATATATCTACCATGATGGTATCCTACAGAGAAGTTTCCCTGCCTTAAAAGTCCTCTCTGCTTTGCCTATTCATACCCTTACCCCTAATCCCTGTTAAGCTCTGTTTTTTTTTTTTTTTTAACAGCCTCCATAGTTTTGCCTTTTCAGAAGGTCATAGTTAAAATCATACAGTATGTAGCATTTTCAGATTGGCTTCTTTCACTTAATAAAGTGAATTTAAGTTTCTTCCATGTTCTTTCATAGCTTGATAACTCATTTCTTTTTAGGGAAATTATATTTCATTGTCTGGATGTACCACACTTTATTTATCAATTCACTGTCTGAAGGACATCTTAGTTGCTTCCAAGTTTCGGTGGACCATGTTTTTTGTACTAAAAAATAAGTAATTCAAGTAAGCAACATTAGAGATTTTAAAAATATATATATTTTTTGGGTCCCTGAGACAAAAAATAAAAGTTAATACCAGTGGATTTGAAAAGATATTCTGCCAAACTCAGGAAAATTTTGACTCTTTCAAAATAGATATTTATATCTAGAAACAACACTTGGTTAAGCACAAGTAAGCCAAATTTCAGTAATTTTGTCCTAGTCTGAGAGCATTTAAGCACAAAGATCAGTATTAAGTAATGTTCCTAGACTGTTTTGATAATGCTTGATAAACAAAGGGAAATTACACTGGTAGATTGTTACTTTACTCTAAATTTGTTGAATATAAAAGAAATACCAGGGCGCCTGGGTGGCTCAGTGGGTTAAACCTCTGCCTTCAGCTCAGGTCATGATCTCAGTGTCCTGGAATCGAGTCCCGCATCTGGCTCTCTGCTTAGCAGGGAGCCTGCTTCCTCCTCCTTTCTCTCTCTGCCTGCCTCTCTGCCTACTTGTGATCTCTCTCTGTCAAATAAATAAATAAAATCTTAAAAAAAAAAAAAAAAAGGGCGCCTGGGTGGCTCAGTGGGTTAAGCCACTGCCTTCGGCTCAGGTCATGATCTCAGGGTCCTGGGATCGAGTCCCACATCGGGCTCTCTGCTCAGCGGGGAGCCTGCTTCCCTCTCTCTCTCTGCCTGCCTCTCTTGTGATTTCTCTCTGTCAAATAAATAAATAAAATATTTAAAAAAAAAAAAAAAGACAAGAAAGAAAGAAGAAAAAAAAAAGGAAGTACTAACGGACAAGGAAAGTTATTAAATGAGTGAGAATATATGGTAATGTTGTACCCGAGTTTTTCTGTCCGAGAGAGACCACCAAGGAGCCAACACCGTTGCAATCACAGGAGGGTTTATTTAACAAGTTTAAGCCTGGGCCCGAGTGTACCTGACACAGCAGAGTAGGGACTTGGACCCCAAGCTTAGTTAAGGCAGGGGTATTTATGGGTTCCTGTTACTAAAGCAGGATGGGGATTCCTATTACTAAAGCAGGGTGGGGGTCTCTGGAACCAAAGTAGGGGGGGGTTCTTTTTATTAAAGCAGGGTGGGGGTCCTTCGATTTAAAGTAAAGTAGGGGAAAGTTTAGCCCTTGGGGACAGGGGTCTGAGATGGCTGCCGGAGCTAAGATGGCTGTACTTATGCTAAGGCTAAACTTGAGGTGGGATGGCCTTAATTTTTCTCAGCCTCCACAGTAAGGGAGAGAATATGGGAAAGTAGGGACTCATATACTTTTGGTGGGGCTGAGAATCAACGCAGTCTTTTTTTTTTTTTTTTTAAGGCAATTTGGAAAACTTTTCTAAAATTTTAAGTAGCATACCCTTTGATGAAGTTTCTAGATTTGTCCTATATAAGATACACAAGCGCTACATGTAAAGATGCTGACAACATAGCAAATGAAGAAAACAATTTGCAGTAATAGCAGTGATCCCTTTAAATATAGACTTGTATAAAACCAAAATATCTCGAAGGGTTTCTCCAAAATGTGTTAAGTGATTACCTCCTCAAAGTGGGGATTGGGGTTTTACTAGTTTTCTATTACGGTATGACTATTTACCAAACTCAGGAACAGAAACTAATACCTAGTGCATTATTTTATAGTTTCTAGAGGTTAGAAGTCAGGCTGGAGTGCCTTGGTTCTCTGTGCAGAGAATCACAGGCTGAAATCTAATTGTCAGCCAGGTGGAGATGTGGAATCCACTTCCAAACTCATTCAAGCTGCCTGTGATTTAGAATAAGAAATAGTGATTTAGATTTAGAGTAAGAAATAGTATTTGGTCTCCATCAAATCTCTATCACAGAGCTCCTAAAACCCTTGGAATGAGGGTTTTAGTAAAGAGAGCAGTAAGGATGCCTTTTGTTATGTTAATAAGGTCATTCTTGGACCTCGCCTCTGGGTGGGGGCTGGTTGCCAAGAGACAAATCACGTGTTTAGAGGGTTGGAACTTTTAGTCCCACCCCTGTCCTTCAGAGAAGGGCTAGGGCTGGAGGTTGAATCAATCACCAAGGGGGAAGGATTTAATCTGTTGTGTGATGAGTCCTCCATAAAAACGTAGAAGGATGGGTTTTGGAGTTTCCCAGTGCAGGTAAATTTGGGGAAGAGTGTTGCACTTGGGAGGGGGTATGGAAGCTTCCCATCCTTTTCTTATACTTTGCTTTGGGCATGTCTTCCATCTAGCTCTTCCTGAGTTATATCCTTTTATAATAAACTGGTAATCTTTTATTTTATTTTATTTTATTTTATTTTAAGATTTTATTTATTTATTTGAAAGACAGAGATCACAAGTAGGCAGAGAGGCAGGCAGAGAGAGAGAGAGAGGGAAGCAGGCTTCCTGGGGAGCAGGGAGCCCGATGCGGGGCTCGATTCCAGGACCCTGAGATCATGACCCGAGCCGAAGGCAGCAGCCCAAACCACTGAGCCACCCAGGCGCCCCTAAACTGGTAATCTTTTAATACATTTCCCTGAGTTTTATGAGCCACTCCAGCAAATTAATTGAACCTAAAGTTAGGGGTGGGGGTTGTTGGAACCTCCGATCTATAACCATGGGTCCGAAGCAGAGGTGGTAATCTGGGCTTGCGACTAGCATCTCAAGTTGGGGGGTACAGTCTCGTAGGAATGAGCCCCTAACCTGTAGGATATGATGCTACTCCAGGGTATAGTATATACACAATATATATATATTCTTCCGGAATATATACATATATATATATTCTTCCGGAATATATATATATATATATTCTTCCAGAATTGAGTGCCTGGCTTGCTCAGTCTGAAGAGTGTAAATCGCTTGGTCTCTGGATTGTAAGCTCAAGCTCTGCATTGGGCAAAGAACTAACTTTTCCAAAAAGTGGGTGGGGCGCCTGCCTGGCTGAGTCAGTGACTAACACATGACTTTTTTTTTTTTTTTGAGGGCGAGAGGGGGAGTAAGTCAGACAGAGGGAGAGATCATCTGAAGCGGAGTCCACACTGAGCACAGGGCCAGGTGCACAGCTCCATCTTACGACCTTTGGGATCATGACCTGAACTAAGACCAGAAGTCAGGTGCTTAACCAACTGAGCCATCCAGGCACGCTCCACAGATGTAACTCTACACCCAACCCCATGTTGGGTGTAGAGATTACTTAAAACAACAACTTAAAGAAAAAAAAAAGAATTGTATTGAATTGTAGGATAGATCTCCAGCTGGTGTCTGAGAATCGCTTGGTGGTGTGGGGAAAGTACACCCTGGCCCCTCCTGCCCGCCCCCGGTCATGGGAGTTGGCAACCAGTCTCTTTACAGGTAGAATTACGCTTACTTGTAAAACGGAGGTTCCATTTAAAAAATATATATTTTATTTATTCATTTGACAGAGAGATCACAAGTAGGCAGAGAGGCAGGCGGGGCGGGGGGGGAAGCAGGCTCTCTGCTGAGCAGACAGCCCCATGAGGGGCTTGATCCCAGGACCCTGAGATCATGACCTGAGCTTAAGGCAGAGGCTTAACCCACTGAGCCACCCAGGCGCCCCATGAGGTTACATTTTTTTGCTGCCAGTCAGTGAGGGCTGCTTGCTCTTAGCTCCCAGAAGCTGTCCACATTCTGTGTCAGGTGGTCCCTTCCATCAGGTGTGTCTAATTCTTCTCATCTTGTGAACTTCTCATTTCCTCTTCCATCAGCTGGAGAAAACTTTGATTTTATTTATTTTTAAAGATTTTATTTATTTATTTATTTGACAGAGAGAAATCACAAGTAGATGGAGAAGCAGGCAGAGAGAGAGAGAGAGAGGGAAGCAGGCTCCCTGCTGAGCAGAGAGCCCAATGCGGGACTCGATCCCAGGACCCTGAGATCATGACCTGATCTGAAGGCAGAGGCTTAACCCACTGAGCCACCCAGGCGTCCCACAAGATTTTTTTTTAATATAACCATATGGTAACCAACTTTTTAATCATATAACCATAAGAATATAAAGTTATTTCCATTTTAAAATTTAAAAAGATTCATACTGGTCATAGACCAAAACAGCTAACAGAGTTTGTACTGGTGCCATTTTGGCTAATGATAGCTCTTTGCTGTGGTTGTAAATATACATCTTGATAATGCGTCATGGCCAAGATATGAAACTATGAATGCATTTGAGAAGAGTGTGGATACATTCCTGAATGGTATACACACAGATTGTCAGAAGCACTGCAAGTAGGTAGCATCAAGGGAGGAAACTCATCTGAAGATTTAGGTTACAGCGTCCTCGGACTGGCTGGAAGCAGGTCTCACACTTTTCCTATAGCTCTTGCCTCTCGTCTGTCAAATGAGGGCATTAGACCAGATGAACCCTAAGATCCATGTGTTTTGCTCAGACCTTTTGAGATTGGTGCCATCGTTTCTAACAAAATTCTCCTAGTGTTAACCGTCCTAAATAAACATGAGCTGGAAGGATTATTAGCCTGATGCTGAGAGGTGGGTTTTATGTGTTTTTGAATTATCAGCATGTTCCAGAAAGGAAGGATTGACACTGGATTAATCTAGGAAAATAAAGTACAAATAAAATATTTGGGGGCACCTGGGTGGCTCAGTCGGTTAAGTGTCTGCATTTTACTCAGGTCATAATGCCAGAGTCTTGGGATCAAGTCCTGTGTATGGCTACGTGCTCAGTGGAGACTCTGCTTCGCCCTCTGCCCCTCCCTGTGCTTACGCTCTCTCTGTCTCTCTTTCTCTCTCTCAAATAAATAAATAAATGAATAAAACCTCAAAATTTAAAAAACAGGTAAAAACAAACAAAACAAAACAAAACAAAATTTGACTGAAAACCAGAACGAGCGGGTCAGACACCAAGAACTCCAGGACTTTGGAAGGTGATAAGGGAAGGAGTCTCTCAAAGGAGTCCTCACAATTTAAAGGTCTGAAGAATACAAATTTTAAAAAAAATTTTATTTATTTATTTGTCTCAGAGAGAGAACACAAGGGGAATGACAGGCAGGAGAGAAGCAGGCTCCCTGCTGAGCAGGGAGTGGGATGCAGGACTCAATCCCAGGACCCTGAGATCATGACCTGTGCTGAAGGCACATAACAGACTGAGCCATCCAGGCATCCCTGAAGAACATGGATATTTTTCATCCCATTCAAAGGAAACAGGCTTCTTCTCAGTCAATACCAAGTAACCCACTCTTGC
The DNA here is from genome assembly GCF_022355385.1 of Mustela nigripes. NCBI lineage: Eukaryota > Metazoa > Chordata > Mammalia > Carnivora > Mustelidae > Mustela > Mustela nigripes. The sequence goes on along the minus strand of NC_081561.1, from coordinate 35,250,410 downwards.
TCAGGAAGAGAGAATGTGGGGGGGAGGGGAGGAAAAGAGCATGTGTTTGGGTCATTTCATATTTTTTATATGTAGGTCAGGAAGCAAAATCCCTAAGTTCAGGGTAACACACAGCAAAAACAAACTGCTAAACTAGATTGATTTTGCATTTTCTGTTCTTTTCCAGCAGGTCTTTGCTTCCTGAAAGGAAGGGCTGATGCTGATTAATTGACAAAAACACATTTGGAACGATAAAGTACTTCCCACACATTCCTGGCCATCCAGGCACTTAGCAGTTGACATTCTTCTCTCTCCGACACCCACCTCCCTCCTCAACAAGGTCCGAAGTCCTCATTAGGACACAACAAAATCCTTATCCTTGCTGGGGTCAGGAGTCACGTTTTAATAAATAAAACATCTGGGGTGCCTGGGTAGCTCAGAGGGTTAAGCCTCTGCCTTCGGCTCAGGTCATGATCTCAGGGTCCTGGGATTGAGCCCTGCATTGGGCTCTCTGCTCAGTGGCGAGCCTGTTTTCTCCCCCCACCGCCCCGCCCCCTGTCTGCCTCTCTGCCTACTTGTGATCTCTGTCTGTCAAATAAATAAAATCTTTAAAATAAATAAATAAATAGATAAAACATCTTAATCTAATGAAAAGAGCTGGGGCCTGGGAGTCAGTGATTTCAGACTCTCCCATTAACTACTTCACTCCTTCATTTGCTAAATGTATTATTGAGCACTTACTGTGTACCAGGCATGCAGAAGGGAATCAAGCCAAGTCCCTGTCCTGGAGATTTTTTTCTAGTGGGGGGGGGAGATAGACAGTAAAGAAGTCAAGGTAGAGTTTGGCAAATGGAGATGAGAGCTATGGAGGAGATTGGGGAGTGTGGCAATGGGGGTGAGGTAAGGGGTTCTTAGAAGTGACTTATATCAGAATCACCTAGGAGTAAGACTCTTGTTAAAATACAGACTGAGGGGCACCTGGATGGCTCAGTGGGTTAAAGCCTCTGCCTTCGGCTCCAGTCATGATCCCAGGGTCCTGCAATCAAGCCCCGCATCGGGCTCGCTGCTCAGCGGGGAGCCTGCTTTCTCCTCTCTCTCTGCCTACTTGTGATTTCCGTCCGTCCAAATACATAAATAAATAACAAATAAAATAAAATACAGACTGATTAGGGGCGCTGGGGTGGCTCAGGAGGTTAAAGCCTCTGCCAGGGTCCTGGGGTTGAGGCCGGAAATGGGCGCTCTGCTCAGCAGGCAGCCCGCTTCCCCCGACCCGCTGCCTGCCTCTCTGACTACTCGTGATCTCTGTCTGTCAAATAAATGAATAAAATCTTAAAAAAAAAAATACAAACTGATCCAAAACAAAAGAAATCAAGGCAATTTGGTGTACACTCCCCCCGAGTTTCCGATTCAGTAGGTCTTCTGTGGGGACTTGAAAAGCTGCATTTCTGTCCAAGTTCCCAGGTGACGCTGATGCTGTGGGTGCAGGGACCATACTTTGAGAACTACTGGGGTAGATCATCTAGGATGTCCAGGGAAGTCGTCTTTAATACTACGATACATATGCAGGGACCGAAGTATTCCTTGTAGACAACAAAAAGCAGGAGCCCCTTGGAGTTTTTGAGAAATAGCAAAGGGGCCAGGGTGGCCAAGATGGGAGTAGGGAGGGGAGGAAAGAAGATCACACAGGCTTGATGACTAATGTAAGCACTTTGGTTTTTATCCCAAATGAGGCAGAGAGACAGGAAAGGATTTTGAGCAGGGGACTGATACAGTCTGTTGAAAGTGTTAGGCAAATGTAAGGTATGGCTCTCCTTAGCAATGATGATGACTTTTAGCACCTTGTGATACAATTCATACTTATTTCTTCTTTTGGATTGGTAAATGCATGGCAAGGAAAGCAAGGAAGGCCTGAAATTGTTTTGACAATTACTACAGATGCCAAAAAATTCCTCACCCCTTCTGCCATGTGACGATGCAATGTGAAGATGGCTGTCCGTGAGCCAGGGAGCTGGCTCTCCCCAGACACCAGATCTGAGGTCACTTAGATCTTAGACCGCCAGCCACCCGGCCTGTGAGAGATACCTTTCTTTCTTTTACAAACCGTCCAATTATGGTATGCTGTTACAGCAGCCTGACTTAATACAACAACATACTGAATTTTATATTTTTTTAAGATTTTATTTATTTATTTGACAGTCAGAGATCACAAGTAGGCAGAGAGGCAGGCAGATAGAGAGATGGAAACAGGCTCCCTGCTGAGCAGAGGGTCCAATGCGGGCCGATCCCAGGACCCTGAGATCATGACCTGAGCTGAAGGCAGAGGGTTTAACCCACTGAGCCATCCAGGTGCCCCCTGAATTTCACATTTTGAATCCTATTTATAGAACCCATTTAACTGAATGTTGATAAACAGTTACTTTTTCCCTCAAAATAGTTTACTTTCCTGTGCCCCATTAGATTTTAAAATCTCCAAAGGTAGGGGCCATATGTGCAGATAGTGTGTATTTTGCACACAAAGTCTTATTTACGATTGTTTCTGCATCCTCTGTGCCTCATATTCTTTTTTTTTTTTTTTTTTTAAGATTTTATTTATTTACTTGTCAGAGAGAGAGAGAGAGGCAGGCAGGCAAAGGGAGATGAAGACTCCCCACTGAGTAGGGAACCTGATGTGGGGCTCAATCCCGGACTGGGATCATAACCTGAGCTGAAGGTAGATACTTAACCAACTGGGTCACCCTGGCACCTCTGTACCTCATATTCTGTGAGGCATAGTAAGTCCTCAGTTGTTTTTTAGAAAGATGAATGAATGAGGGGCACCTGGGTGGCTCAGTTGGTTAAGCATCTGCCTTTGGATCAGGTCATGATCCCAGGCTCCTGAGATGGAGCCCCCACATTGGGCTCCCTGCTCAGTGGGGCGTCTGCTTCTCTCTCTTTCCCCTGTCCATTCTCTCTTCCTATCTCTCTCTCTCAATTAAACAAATAAAATCTTAAAAAAAAATGAATGAATGAAATATTTGTTTCTACATAGAACTGTACATCAACAATGAAACCACATTTGTATGAAGAGTTTCTTTTGCCCATTTTTTTATTTGATTCTCTGAATATTCCTGTTGGTTAAGATCAATTATTTTCTCTTTTTGTTGTTGTTGTTGTTGTTGGAATATAGTTGACACGCAGTGCTACATTGATTTTAGGTATACAACTTAGTGATTGGACAAGTTTACGCATTACGCTGTGTCTACCACAAGCAAAGCTACTATCTATCCCGGAACATTGCTATTACAATATCATTGACTATATTCCCTACTCTGTGCCTTTTATCCCCAAGACTTTTCATTCTCTTTTTCAAAGGAGGACAAAAAGGCCCTAAGAGGTGAAGTAGTGGGACGATGCTGTATGGCTGGTAAGGAGCTGAGGTGGGTCTTCAGCCAGTCCCGACATCAGAGCCCAGAGTCTTTCCACTATATCATGCTCCTCCATCACTGAGCTTATGTGAAGGATAGTGTTTACAAGTTATTAAAATGAAATTGTCTCTGACAGAAATGTTCTAAAGTTGAATTATGATGATGGTGTGCAATTCAGTAAATAAACTAAAATCATTGAAACCTGTACTTAAAATGAATGAACTTTGTGATTATATAAATTATTTCTCAATAAAATTGTTTTATTTTATTTATTCATTTGAGAGAGAGGGAGCAGGAGCAGAGGGAGGGGCAAAGGGAGAGGGAGAAGCAGAAGCAGAGCAGGGAGCCAGAAGCAGGGCTCGATCCCCGGACCCTGGGATCACAACCTGAGCTGAAGGCAGACACTCAACCAACTCAGCCACCCAGGTGCCCCAATAAAATTTTTTAAAAAAATAAAATTATCTCAACTACTCATCCCTCTTCCCAAATCATTGTAAATCTTTTGGCAAGATGCCATTAAAATCTCAAATTCCTTTCTAAAGCCCTCAAGTCACTAAGTTACCATGTTTTTATATGGATTAAGATGATCTCCTTGACCAAATTCTAGCCACACTCACCTGGGCCCTCTATTCAACTAGACCTCAACCTTGGTCTATAAAGGCTTGAACAAAATACTAACATCTTTCTTCCTTTCTTCCTTCCTTCCTTTCTCTTTCCTTTTTTTTTTTTTTTTTAAGATTTTATTTATTTATTTGAGAGAGAGCATGTGTGAGGGGAGGAGCAGAGAGGGAGGGAGAGGACAAGCAGACTCTGTGTTAAGCATAGAGGCATGCTTGGGCTCCATCCCAGGACCCCAAGATCATGATTGAAGCTGAAATCAAGAATCAGACTCTCAACCCACTGAGCCGTCCAGGCTCCCTAATACTAATATATTTCTAACAGCTCAGGGTCACATCCTTAGGATGACCTTGCCTCCCCCTTAAAGTGCCTGACTGAGAAAACTCAAGTCTGCTAAGAGAGTTTACTATTTGTTGCAGCCAACACCTGAAGATAATTCCCCTGTCTCCTGGCCTCTGTGGATGGGTAGGAGCCTGGCTTCCATAAGAATCAGCTAATAGGGTGCCTGGGTGGCTCAGTGGGTTAAGCCGCTGCCTTCGGCTCAGGTCATGATCTCAGGGTCCTGGGATCGAGTCCTGCATCAGGTTCTCTGCTCCGCGGGGAGCCTGCTTCCTCCTCTCTCTCTCTCTCTGCCTGCCTCTCTGCCTACTTGTGATCTCTCTGTGTCAAATGAATAAATAAAATCTTAAAAAAAAAAAAAAAAAAAGAGTCAGCTAATAAAGCCAGAGGGGTTTCACATGGACCAGCCCCCCCTTTCCTACATTTTGTAATTTTTCACTTCTCTGACTCTACTGAATCTTCATTCACATCCCTCCCTATTCCTTTATTCTCCGTTTAAAATGTCCAGTCACCTCTGTACAAGTTCAAGTTTAATTCAGTTCACACTGAGCTCTTCCTAAAGATTTTATTTATTTATTTGACAGACAGAGATCACAAGTAGGCAGAGAGGCAGGCAGAGAGAGAGGAGGAAGCAGGCTCCCTGCCGAGCAGAGAGCCCGATGCGGGGCTCGATCCCAGGACCCTGGGATCATGACCCGAGCCGAAGGCAGAGGCTTTAACCCACTGAGCCACCCAGGTGCCCCGCACACTGAGCTCTTTCTGATTACAATGGTATATCACTGATTAAAATGTCCTTACCTCTTTAATTAGTGCCCAACTTGTTCATCTTTGACAATATGTGCAAAGAATATACATTGTCTCACATATACAGTTAATTTGATTTACGCATGGGCATCCCGTCATGTTTAGTGACATTTTAAGTCATGACTGTGTTGCTAGAAATCACATGATTACTTTTGAGTTCCCAAAGCTGAAATAACCTCTTTCTAAGAAAAAAATAGTGAAAAAGAAGTTCTTAGGGCACCTGGGTGGCTCAATTGGTTGAGCAGCTGCCTTTGGCTCAGGTCATGATCTCCAGGTCCTAGGATCTAGTCCCACATCAGGCCCCCTGCTCAGCAGGGAGTCTGCTTCTCCCTCTCATGCTCCCTCTCTCTCATTCTTTTGCTCTCAAATAAATAAATAAAGTTTTAAAAAAAAAAGAAGTCCTTAGACTCCAGCAGGGAGAAGAGGATATCATTCATATTGCTCTGACCACTATTTTGCTTCTCCATGTTCCTGATTTATTTATCGTGTACTTTTTGGGGGTTTGTTTTTTGGTCTTGGTGTTAATTTGTTTTGTAGTTTGTGGTTCTAAAGTTTGAGTTTGAGAATTGAAGAGTAATTGATTACTACCTCAAACAGGATAAAAATAGCCATGAAGAATGATCTTGAGGAGGTTAAGTATCTCGTCTCCCTTCTGTGCTGTACAGAAAGCATAGGGTCTTATACTTTCCTCATTGAAAATAATTAAATTTTTGAAATAACCCAGAGGGAACTTTTTAAGGGGTGGGAGAGTAAGGTTTATTGTGGTTAAATATATATAACATGATATTTTCATTTTAACATTTCATAAGTATACAATTCAGTGGCATTGAATACATCCACAATGTTGGGTAACCATCCACTATCTATACCTAGAAGTTTGTTTGTCTGTTTGTTTGTTTGTTTGTTTGTTTTTAAAGATTTTATTTTATTTTTTTATTTATTTGACAGAGATCACAAGTAGGCAGAGAGGCAGGCAGAGAGAGAGGAGGAAGCAGGCTCCCCGCTGAGCAGAGAGCCCAGTGCAGGGCTCCATCCCAGGACTCCTGGAATCACGACCCGAGCCGAAGGCAGAGGCCTTAACCACTGAGCCACCCAGGCGCCCCTACCTAGAAGTTTTTTGTCATCTCCCAACAAAAACTCTGTACCCATTAAACAACAATTCTCCCCTGGGGCTAATAAACAAAAAACAAAAAACAAAAAACAATAACAATTCTTCCACCTGCTTCTCTCCCTAGGTCCTGGTAACCTCTATTCTTTCTACCAGAGAGAGCATTTTGAATACAAGATTCTTATTTTATTTTCAGTTTGTTTGTTTGTTTTAGCAATCTCTACACCCGGTGTGAGGCTCGAACTTACAACCCCGAAATCAAGAATCGTGTGCTCTTCTGACTGAGCCAACCAGGCACTCTTTAAAGACTAGGTTCTTATAATTTAAGTTTTGAAACTGTTCAGGAAAGCATTTTTATGTACCTTATCCTTAGGGGTGAGTCTGACATTTACCAAGCCTTTTATACACTGTATTCTGATGTCAAAGCTGGCAAAACGGCTGTGCATGAGATGCGTATCACGGTTGGCCTTTGGTCTTCAACCCTGGTTCCTGACACAGCTCCTAAGCTCTTTGGGATTTCCTGGGTGGAAGGATGTTTTCTGATCTTATTGGGAAATACCTGGTGGGCTCCTGGAGAGCTTCAGCACAAGGGCTGGTTACCAGAAAGACCAAACCACAATTAGAAGGTGGCACTTTCGGCCCCACCCCCATCTGGGAAGGGGAGAGGGGCTGGAAATTGAGTTAATGATCATTGATTGTTGTGATGAAACCTTCATAAAAATCCAAGAAGTTTGGAGACCTTGCTCTATGAATCTCTTTAACTGGCTACTCATCTGTATTTTTTACCGTAGCCTTTATAATAAGCCAGTAAACTAGGATGCCTGGATGGCTCGGTCATTTGGGCATCTGCTTTTGGCTCAGGTCATGATCTCAGGGTCCTGGGATTGAGCCCCGTGTCTGGCTCCCTGTTCGTTTGGGAGTCTGCTTCTCCCTCTGCCTCACTCCCCAACTCGAGTTCTCTCTCTAGCTTGCTCTGCTCTCTCTCTCTCTGAATTAAATTTTTAAAAAAAATTTTTTTTTAAATAAATAAATAAAAATAAACGAGTCAACTTAAGTAAGTGTTCCCCTGAGTCCTTTGAGCCATTTTAACAAATTATCAAACCCCTCAAAGGTTTATGGAGAACTCATCTGGCTGGTTGGCGTCTGAAGCTGGAGGCAGTCTTGTGAGACTAAGCACTTAATCATGGGATCTGATGCTGATTCCAGGTAGATAGTGTCTGGGTTGAACTGAATGGGATGGGAGGGTGTTCAGCTGGCCTCAGGAAAACCCACATATGTGGTGTTAGGGTGAAGAAAATGCAGTGTAAGAGTGAAGGAAAATGGGGCGCCTGGGTGGCCCAGTTGTTGGGCATCTGCCTTTGGTTCAGGTCATGGTCCCAGGGTCCTGGGATGGGGCCCCACATTGGACTCCCTGCTAAGCGGGAACCTGCTTCTCCCTCTCCCACTCTCCCTGCTTGTATCCCTTTTCTCACTGTGTTTCTGTCAAATAAATATATAAAATCTTTTTTAAAAAAAGGTGAAGGAAAATGGGAATTTGTTCTCAGACATCAAATAACATGAAAACAACAACGTATTATTTGGAAGCCTTTTTTCCCCTATATCATTTACTGTGGGCTGTTTAAGGCCAAAGAACATATTAATTTCCATCATTGGCTTCTATTCACATCCTCTTGGCCAGTTCTTCATTTCTCCCTCTAACATGTTGAGTGCCACACAGAAGGCTATGAGAATGTTTGACTACCGCAGCAGAGGACTGAACCTTCATCGGCGGCCACCCCCATGCTTGTGCTATGTGGTCCTGCTCCTAGTGGGTTTTTTTCTCAGCCATTCCCAAGGAGAAGTTTTCAGAAAACATTTATCATGACAACTTTCATATGTCTTTAAAACTCAGTAGCTCAGTGGGTTAAAGCCTCTGCCTTCGGCTCGGGTTGGGTCGTGATCCCAGACTCCTGGGATCGAGCCCCCGCATCGGGATCTCTGCTCAGCGGGGAGCCTGCTTCCTCCTCTCTCTCTCTCTGCCTGCCTCTCTGATCTCTGTCTATCAAACAAATAAATAAAATCTTTAAAAAAACAAAACAAAACAAAACTCACAGGCCCTATTGCACCTCCAAGAGCCCCGGGGTGGACCACAGGCCCCTCCCTTCCTTGGCGCCATGTGGAAAAAAAGCAGAATCTTACTTGATTGCATGAAATTCAATAGTGAATATTAACAATGTATTAAGAATAATATATTTTACGTTAAGTCGTTTATTGAGCTCAGCGTATACCTCTTTTGTAACCTCTACCAAAGGTTGGCAAAGGACCTGAGAGGAAGTGTTTTTGGCTTTGCCGGCCCTGTGGTCTCTGTTATACCTAAGCAACTAAGTCACTGTAGTTCCCTAGCAGCCATAGATGATACAGGAATAATGAGTTTGGCTGCGTCCCAAAGGACACTGAAAGTAAAATTTCATATAATTTTCATGTCAGAAAAAGTTATTCTTCTTTTGATTCATTTTCAACTTTTTAAAAATGCTAAAACCTCTCTTAGCTCTCAGGCTCAACCACACTGAGCAGTTGGATTTGGCCTGTGGGCTCCAGTAGTTTCCCCACCTCTGTCCTCTACTAATATATTGTTTGCACTGAGGTCTTGATAGCTTATTCAGACCCAGTGAGTTTCACAGTTGATGAAATCCTAACACTTCATTACGATGTCATGTTCCACTCATATTTGAACAGTGAAAGTTCTGATCAAAAAACAAGATCTTACTCAAGTTCTTGTCCTTTAAGATAGGACTAGAAACTGCACTTGAAGGAACAGCCTTGCTCATTATTCTTTTCCAATAACTCATTTTTTGAAGTTACTCACACCATGGGTCCCCCATTAGGCATGACCTCATCCTCTGTACCCTCCAAATCCATTCACACTTTAACCCACTTAATCACTTTTCAACTTTATCTTCATCAGTGTTGAACTACCCCAGTACAGGAAAAGTAGTTTTGTAATAACCTCATTAAATAGCTAAGGTTTTTGTTGGTGGTGTTTTCTTTTTAAGCTGAAACATTACTCAATTTGTGTGGCTTATGTTGCAACAGGGAGAGTTTGGTGAGTCAATATGACCTCATGAGTAGCTTTCATTAAAATTCAAACTAGTTGGTAATTTGGAGAATGAGAATACAATAATATAGGCAATTGGAGTTTACTGCCTATTGAGTGCTTTGCTAGGTTCCGTGGAGACCGAAAAGAACCGTACCTATAAGGAGCTTACAGTTCATTGGGAAGGATAAGATGAATGTACAAGAAACCACAATGAATTCATTATTAATTCATTGAGAACTCCCAGTTGCCACAACTAACTGCATTATATATCATATCATTTGGTGCTAACATAGAGCAGGGATAATTTCTTCTTCCTACTACCCTCCTAGGTTCTCAGGCTTGAGCCCTGTAAATTAGACCGACAAAAGGCAGACTGACAGGAGGAAAGCCTGCAGGTTTTATATAACTCCATTTGTGTATGACATGGGAGCCTCGTAAAGAAATGAAGGCCTGAAGAAACAAAGCTAGGCATTTTTATACTAGGTTTGATAAAGAGTGGAAAGTTGGAGGAAAATGTCATAGGACAAAAGAGTATGAGCTTAGCTGAGTGGGGCAACGTGGCAAGGCCTGTTCAGATTCCTCTCTACATTCCTCTGCCTTTGAAGATAAAGATAGTCCTTTCCTTCCTTTTCAGGGAGGGTGCTTCTTGCTGGAGGGTCTTCTGACTTGCTTCAGGGAAGAAGGGGTTGGTCAGAAAGTCTTTATACCTGCTGCTTCTGGAACTCCTTCAGTTTGAAATATTCAGTAATGCTAAGGCGCCACATTTGGGGGTAGTATGCTCTGAACCCTGTCATTTGCAACTATTAAATGAGTTAGTGTAACCATTTCACAGGTGAGGACACTGAGGCAATGAGAAAATTTTTTCAAAAGATTTTATTATTTATTTGAGAGAGAGAGAGAGAAAACATGAGCAGGAGTGGGGGCAGAGGGCGAAGCAAGCTCCCTATTGAGCAGGGAGCCCCAAGTGGGGCTCTATCCCAGGACCCTGAGATCATGACCCTGGTTGGGGGGGACCCAGCTGTTTAACTGACTGAGCCACCCAGGTGTCCTGGCAATGAGAAATTTTTTTTTATATAGATTTTATGTATTTATTTGAGAGAGAGTGCTAAAGTGAGAGAGATCAGAGGGAGAAAGAGAAGCAGATTCACTGCTGAACAGAGAGCCCGATACGGGGCTTGATCTTACGTCCCTGAGATTGTGACCTGAACCAAAGGCAAAGGGTCAATTGACTGAGCCACTCACCTGCCCCAGCAATGAGAAATTTTTAAAAAATCACTCAAAGTGGCAACTCACAAGTGACTGACTCCAAAGCAAATTCTTTTGCCCCTTTACCTCTCAGATTATCTAGTTTAATCTCCTGATTAACATGGAGTTAACACAGAAAAAAAACTCTATTAACATAGAGTTAACATGGAGAAAATAACTTATTTCCGAATTGAATGACCTATGAATAGCTTTGCTAGATTCACTTTACTGAGAATAATGTGTTTAGGCAAAAAGGTCATGCTGATAGAAGTTCATGCCAGACAACCAGTCCTACAGGAATATGTTTCATATGGAGCTAAACACTGTAAAGAAAACACACCTATGTTAAAATTAGAAACATTTTATCTGGTGGCGCCTGGCTGGTTGGCTCAGTAGGAAGAGTAGGCAACTCTTGATGTTGGGGTTATGAGTTCAAGCCCCACATTAGAGGTAGAAATTACTTCAATAAATAAAAATAAACTTAAGAATTTTTAAATCTAGGGCGCCTGGGTGGCTCAGTGGGTTAAGCCGCTGCCTTCGACTCAGGTCATGATCCCAGGGTCCTGGGATCGAGCCCCGCATCGGGCTCTCTGCTCAGCAGGGAGCCTGCTTCCTCCTCTCTCTCTGCCTGCCTCTCTGCCTGCTTGTGATCTCTCTCTGTCAAATAAATAAATAAATAAAATCTTTAAAAAAAAAAAAAGAATTTTTAAATCTAAATTTAATTACAATTTTAAAATAAAACTACAGTGCTAGAACCCATGAAGGAAGGTAGACATGTGATTTAATGCCTGCATGTTTGCAGAGATCATTTAATTCAGTCTCCAGAAGACATGACAAGAGGCCTCTAAGTTTTGTTTATTGGTGAATGGAAAGAAACCAGAATGTCTCCTACTTAGATTTTTTAAAGTCTTGGCTCCTTTTATTGAGGTCTATGCTGATAGCATTATCAATAGGTTAAGGCCAAGCTGCCGCCAAGATATTCAACCAGCCTGCTTAGTACTATGCTACATACTCAAACTCTTAGGAATTAGAATAAAGGGCTCAGAGGATGACCATCCTCTGAAGAGCTTTGTCCAGAGAAATAGTGAGGTTAGGAAATAATACTTTAGGCACAGAAAGGACAAAGAGGAAGGGAACCCAGCCTAGGGGAGGCTAGCAAAACTCATCAAGATTATGTTACCACATGGTGTGATTCACAGGTAACAAAGTACTTAAGTTATTTTTCCTTTAAGTTTATTTATTTGTTTATTTTGATAATCTCTATACCCAACTTGGGACTTGAACTCATGACCCTGAGATCAAGCGTTGCATGCTCTTCTGACTGAGCCAGCCAGGTGCCCCTGTACTTAGGTTATTCATTTTATTTATTTATTTATTAAAGATTATTTATTTATTTATTTATTTGACAGAGAGAAATCACAAGTAGATGGAGAGGCAGGCAGAGAGAGAAAGAGGGAAGCAGGCTCCCCGCTGAGCAGAGAGACCCTTGCGGGACTCGATCCCAGGACCCTGAGATCATGACCTGAGCTGAAGGCAGCGGCTTAACCCACTGAGCCACCCAGGCGCCCCTAGATTATTTTTTTTTAAAGATTTTATTTATTTGTCAGAGAGAGAAAGAGAGCACAAGCAGGGGAGCAATAGGCAGAGGGAGAGGGAGAGGCAGGCTCCCCGCTGAGCAAGGAGCCTGATAGGGGGCACTTGATCTCCAGGACCTCAGGATCATGACCTGAGCCAAAGGCAGACACTTAACTGACTGAGCCACCAGGTGTCCCATTAGGTTATTTTTTTAAAACAGATCTTCTGGGGCACCTGGGTGGCTCAGTCAGTTAAGCTTCTACTTCTGCTCAGAATATGAGCCCTGGGGTCCTGGAATGGAGTCCTACTTTGACCTCCAACCTTGGCTCCTTGCTCAGCGGGGACTCTGCTCCTCCTTCTGCCACTAGCTCTCTCCCTCTCCTATGGAACACCCCCTCCTACACACACACACACTCTCTCTCTCTCAAATAAATAAATAAAAGCTTTAAAAAATAAAATAAAATAAATCTTCTACTGAGTGAGAGGATATGGGAATTCTCGGTACTATCTTGGCAAATTTTCTGTGAATCTAAAATTATTCCAAAATACAATTTAAAAAAATCTTTTTTTTTTTTTTTTTAAAGATTTTATTTATTTATTTGACAGAGAGAAATCACAAGTAGGCAGAGAGGCAGGCAGAGAGAGAGAGAGGAGGAAGCAGGCTCCCCGCTGAGCAGAGAGCCCGATGCGGGACTCGATCCCAGGACCCTGAGATCATGACCTGAGCCGAAGGCAGCGGCTTAACCACTGAGCCACCCAGGCGCCCCTAAAAAAATCTTTTAATAACATCTTCACTATTTCTCGCTTCCTTTGGTGGGGAGGTATGAAGCAACTCCCTTCCCTAACAATGGTTTCTATAAGCTCCAGGAAACCCTACCAGGCATTTACCATTAGAAGTAAAACCATGGGAAAGTACCCCAACAAGTAAACCATCCTATGTGTAAACATTAATCAGTATCTGTTCCCACTTGGGAATGAATTTTAGTTTTCTGGGTGTTGTTGTTGTTGTTGTTGTTGTTTTTTAAGATTTTGTTTATTTATTTGACAGAGAGAGAGATCACTAGTAGGCAGAGAAGCAGGCAGGTGTGGGGGGTGAGGGGTGGGAGGAAGCAGGCTCCCTGCCAAGCCGAGAGCCCCATGCGGGCCTCGATCCCAGAACTCTGAGATCATGACCTGAGCCGGAAGCAGAGGTTTAACCCAGGCGCCCAAATTTTAGTTTTAATTTTATTTGTATTGTTAGTGTAATGAACTTTTTCTAGCTCATCTATAAAACAGACTATTAAAGATTCCATTATTTACATTTTTAAACAATTTAGGCCTTATGCTAACAAGGAAAGGGATAGGGTTATAACAGACACATTCTAATGACTTACATAGGTAAAACCCAAGTATTTCCTTGAGATCCAAACCTAACAGAAGAGCTTAATTACCAAAGTGAAGTCTTTAGAGAATTTCCAACTCTTTCCAGTAAATGATTTACAAAGAGATAAACCTTTGTTAAGGGTAAATGAACATTTATTTACTGAGGCCCAAGTGTTTTACAAATGCTGTCTCATTTCATTTTCAGAAAAGGGCCTGGTGGTGTGATAGCTATTTTCCAGTTTGCTGAGAGAGAACAAGGATTCAGGGACATTAACCTTTTATAGATCTGCAGCTAATAACAGGCTTGGATCCTCAGTCTGACAGATTCCAAAGCCTTTTGCCACCCCCCACAGGAGGTTTAACAAGAACTGTAACACTATCCTCCTTATCTGAAATGACATTCTTCCTCCGGTCTACACTGGAGTTCCATATATTGGTATCACTTTTTGGATATGTTAGAGAATGGTGTAATTATGGAAACAAACTAAAGCGAAAATTCTTGATTCGTCCTCCATTTTATGACTTTAGTATCCAAGAACAAAAACAAAACAAAAACAAAAACCCAGCAGTTACACAAGACAGAAAACAAATTCTCAAATAAACTGGTAATGCTAAGTATGTCCCACAGAAAATTAATGCAAAATGTTCCTCAGGAGAGAAAAAAGCCCTTTTTTGGTGAAATAAGTTTGAGAAATTTGGCATACTATCTCTACTGGGATATTAGCACTGGACATTAGCTTAGTAAAGGCTCTGATAAGTCCTATAATCAAAAATCTTTTGGGGGCGCCTGGGTGGCTTAGTTGTTAGGCATCTTCCCTTGGCTTAGGTCATGATCCCAGAGCCCTGGGAACTCCCACATCTGGCTCCCTGCTCTGCAGGAAGCCTGCTTCTCTCTCTCCCACTCCCCCAGCTTGTGTTCCCTCTCTTGCTGTCTTTCTGTCAAATAAATAAGTAAAATCTTTTAAAAAAAATTTTTTTTCCCCCATCCCACTGTTGTGCCCAAGTTTTTGCGTCTGAGAGACCACCAAGGAGCCAAGCACCGATGCAATCACATGAGGGTTTATTCGACAAGCTTAAACTTAGGCCCCAGGATAGCCGAAACAGCGGAGTAAGGACTTGGACCCTGAGCTTAGTTAAGGCAAGGATATTTATGGGTTCCTGTTCCTAAAGCAGGGTGGGGGTCTCTGGAACCAAAGCAGGGTGAGGGTCTTTAGAACTAAAGTAGGGTGGGGCTTCTGGAAGTAAAGTAAAGTAAGGAAAGCTCAGTCCTTGGGCACAGGGGTCTGAGATGGCTGTACTTATGCTAAGGCTAAACCTGAGGTGGGATGGCCTTAATTTTTCTCAGCCTCCATACCACCGAAGTGATTGCTAAATTTTAGTGCCATGCAGTGTTTCTTCTTCTTCTTCTTCTTCTTTTTTTCCATGCAGAGTTAAACTGAGGTCAATGACTAATATACATTAATATTACCCAGGATATAGGCTTACACTGCAAATTTTGGAGCCTTGCCCAACCTCAGATCCATTGGGTAACAGTCTCTGGGGAGTGGCCTGGAAATCTGCCCATTGAACCAGCTTCCCCAAGTAATTCTATATACTTTCAAGCATGAAAAAAAAACAGTTGGTATTTTTCAATTCTCTATCCACACTTCTAAACTCATGCTTTCCCGCCTCTGTTGCTAAGAACTCTCACCATTGATCACTTTGGTGGAACTTTGTGGGCAGCCTTGAACTCCAGGTTGCTAGGGAAGCGAGAGTTTCCAGTTTAGAAATGCAAATAATATCAGTCACCGGAGTTAGGCATTCCAGATCACTCCTAAATGCAAACCGGCACAATTCCTTAGCTTTTACCTTTCATTGTTTCAGTTGGCTCCTGGGACAGATGAATGTACTTGGCCTTGTTAGGTAGTTGAGAAGCTTTCAACACTTACTAATGCCATCTACGATATAAATGTTTTCCACCTCTCCTTCCCTTTCATCTGCTTTCATTTTTTCTTCCTCTTTAGGGTCCCTTTTTCCTCTCCAGAAGTCCTAGAAAGTGATACGCTGAAATGTTAACATTGGTTGTCTCTAGTTAATCGGGCTTTTAATTCTTAAAAGAAAAGGGGATTTTCTTTTTCTTTCCCCCTACTTTCTACTTTCAGGTTTGTCAATGTTAAATCAGTCAGTAACATTGTGTATGACGGGGCACCTGAATGGCTCAGTTGGTTAAGCGTCTGACTCTTGGTTTTGGCTCAGGTCACCTTCTCAGGGTTGTGGGACTGAGCCCCATATTGGGCTCAGAGCTCAATATGGAGTCTGTTTGTCCCTCTCCCTCTGCTCTGCCCTCCCTCCTCCCAGCCCGCATGCGAGCATGCTCTCTCGCTCGCTCTCAGATCAATAAAATCTTAACAAAACACACGTGTATGAGAATGGAACTATCTATGGAGGGAACCCCCAAACCACCGGCCACTTAAAAGGAGGGGGAGCAATTGCTTTGTATCTTTGTGTTTCTTCACCTGTTAAGTGTATTTTTTGAAAACAGCAAAGGAAAATCATAACTCTTTCTTTAGTTGTTTCTCTCTCTCTCTCTCTTCTTCTTTTGCCCTATTTCCCTCTTTCTCTTGCTGGTCCCATCTTCTCCCCCCAGCTGTGAATTCTGTTAGGGAAGCAGCTGGATGGCACTTGCTGGAATGAAAGACTCACTGTCTGGTTTCGCTCTGTAAGTATAGACCACACTGCATTTATGTATAGCCTCTTTCTCCTGGAGGATTGAGATTCCTCTTTATTATTCCACTGCTATTTTTAACATCCCTACAGGGTATGGAGAAAGCCAGTCCTTGCATCTTTGAGCCTGTCCTAAATCTCCGGTTTCCCTTGGATCCTATAACACAGATCATCTGCAGGTGGTTTAAAGAACGTGGTCTTAGAAAATAATTTCATTTCTTTCTTTCTTTCTTTTTTTATTTTTTTAAGATTTTCTTTATTTGTTTGAGACAGACAGAACACATGTTGGGAGGAAGGGACAGAGGGAGAAGCACACTCCCCACTGAACAAGGAGCCCCATGTGGGGCTCAATCTCAGGACTCTGGGATCATGACCCCAGGGGAATGCAGTTGCTTAAAGACTGAGCCACCCAGGTGTCCCAATATTCATCTCCTACTAAAGGAGCCAGACCTCTGTTATGAAAGGCCTTGGGGAAAGCAGGAAAATAGGTGTATATTGATTTGTTTGGGGGGAAAGGTCTTATCCTTGTCTTCATCCTCTAGGCATGAATGAAGAAAGCCCCAGAGCGTGACCAGCGCAGGACCTCCCGGCAGAGGCGAAAACCCCTGCAGGCTCGGATGCTCCAGGCTCTCAAGCCCCGGGCCAAGCGGCCTTGATAATTTCCCTCATTGCTCTAGAGACTGTTAATTTTTCAGTCAGTACTTGAAACCAGGCTCTAATTGTACACCGAGCGCAGAGGGAGAGGCTCAATCAGCCCCAGGAGAAGGCGCTGGTTGGCCTTGACTGTCACCAAGAGGGCTGCCGGCTGCCCTTGAGCTGCTCTTGAGAGCGGAAAATGAACACCCCGGATGCGAAACCGCCGCAGCAGCCTTGATGTGCCTTTCTCTGTAATAGGGAAATTAACGTGGACTCTAAAGGTAGTGCTCATTTTTAGGTATATGGGTATTACTGTAGCTCTCTCAAGCCAAGGCTTTTCCTAGAACAGTGTGAAAACCTCATTGAAGTATTTTGAACTAGTACTAACAGCAGAAGTCCCTTGAGTCTTCAGAAAAATGGGAAAATCGTTTTAGGCCTTTTCACTCTGATATGTAGCTATGGGGGTACATTTACATTATAGTTGTTCCTCTTTTCTAAAGGGCTTCCCCTCTATCAAGCTACTAAGGGTAGAGATTTCAACCACACTTGCCCTCAACCTTCTCTTGATTTGGGATTACTCTTTTACATTAGAGGCTAGTGGGAGAGAGTTCAGTGACACACAGAAAGTTTGTTTTATTTTTATTTATTTTTAAGATTTTATTTATTTAAGAGAGAGAGAGTGAAAGCACGAGATGGAGACAGTCAGAGGGAGAAGCAGACTCCTGGTGGAACTAGGAGCCTAATGCAGGACTCAATCCTGCGACTCTGGGATCATGCCCTGAGCCAAAGACAGTTGCTTAACAAACTGAGCCACCCAGGCACCCAGAAAGTTAGTTTTAATCTGGGTTTTAGGTTGATAGGAATAATTGCAACTTGAATTGCCCAGTATGCTTATAAACCGAAAGTAGAGAGATTGGAAGCCTCACTGTTTGCTACATTTATATGTAAGAAAAAAAACCTAAGTGAGACCAGATCTCTAATCAATAGTAACTTGTATGCTGACTTGTTCCTGTTAAAAGAACTAAAGAGTAGCTGAGTGAACTCTCTGGTGTTCCAATTCTTTTTTTTTTTTTTCCTTAAAGATTTTATTTATTTATTTGACAGAGAGAAATCACAAGTAGATGGAGAGGCAGGCAGAGAGAGAGAGAGGGAAGCAGGCTCCCTGCTGAGCAGAGAGCCCGATGCGGGACTCGATCCCAGGACCCTGAGATCATGACCTGAGCCGAAGGCAGCGGCTTAACCCACTGAGTCACCCAGGCGCCCTGGTGTTCCAATTCTTAAAAAGAAATCCATAGGCCCCAAATGGCGTCACTTAACCGAAGTCACCAAACTGGGGCTTAATACCTAATCTAATTGCAGTTTCAACCTTCCTCAGAAATGTAGTCTTAACTATTGTCAGTCAAGAATTTTCTGATCAGTGCCAATGAGGTAATCTGTTACTGGGGCCTTCGGCATCCCTCAGTGGAGGATAAGTAATTCACCTAGTAAGAGTAGTTTCCCCCCATCCCTGCCCTTTCGCCTAAGGGAAAGTGACCTTGCCTGGAGCAATTCTTTCTTTTCTTTCACTAATAATAGTCTTGTCCCCCTCCTTCCTATAAAAACCTTCCATCTTGTACTACTCCTCTAAGCCCTCTCTACTTGCTAGATGAGATGCTGACCGGTTCTTGAGTTGTTTAAGAAAGCCAGTTAGATATTCAAATTTACTCAGTTGAATTTTTTCTTCTTTAACAGAAAGAACGGCTACGGGTGTCCTCCGCCCGCCTTAATCCACCCAGCATGTCCGCAGGCAGTGTCCTTCGCATTTTCGGAAACACAGAGACCAGGGCCTTCATGGGCGTGGGCTGACGGCACTGAAGGAGACAAGGGTGAACATGAAGTGGTAAGTATTTTAATACGGCATTAATGGGCTGGCTACATCCCCCTTTCTCAAAATAGGTGATTTCTGGGCACCTCAAGGACAAGATGACACGCAGTGCATAGGACTGAGCTGAGCAAGCTGTCTTGTTCTACCCAGCAGAGCTGCCATGAACGGGGAGAAAAGCCACAGTCCCTTGGGCAGGGGTGGGAGGGGGCGGGGGGGGGTGGGGGGGGGGGATGGGGATGGGGAAGCAGAGCAGACCTGGGGGCCACGGGAAGCATTTCACCTCCATGGAAGACAAAGGCTGATTTATTTTATGTATTTTTTTCTCCACTGATTCTTTTTTTTTAAAGATTTTATTTATTTACTTGACAGACAGAAATCACAAGTAGACGGAGAAGCAGGCAGAGAGAGAGGGAAGCAGGCTCCCCGCTGAGCAGAGAGCCCGATGCAGGACCGGAACCAGGACCCGATCCCAGGACCCTGAGATCATGACCTGAGCTGAAGGCAGTGGCTTAACCCACTGAGCCACCTAGGCACCCCTTCTTCACTGATTTTGACCTGTGCTGTCACGGTTCTCTTCTTTTTCCATCCTCATTTCCCACTCAATTCCTTCCTATCTCCTCACTAAACAAAAACGATAAATGTGCCGTGCTTGAAGTCCTAGACTGGGCTGCGCAGCAGGGGATGGGCTTGTTTTGTAAGGTGCTAGAATCTAGTGTTCCACTTGGTCTTACTTTCCTCTGGACAGAAAAATATAAGGCAAGCCTCCCACTTTCTATCCTTATCTCTCACTTTCCTTGTCTAAATCGTTGTTCGAATGGTAACCAATTTGACCTAGAACCTGATTTTTCTCCATGTTGACTCCTGGCATTAACGAAATGAACAGAAACGCAACGTTCCATTGATCTAGGATCCATGGCATTGTCACAGAAACCAGGAAAAGCCCCCAAGTAGTATTGGAACTTTGAAGATTTTTTAAAAAACATTACATGGTTGTAGGCCTAAAACATTCTGTGAGGGAGATACTCTTGTTGGTCATTTTAAATACCAGGGAAATGAAGATGTGAGGATTGAGGTGATTGTCTAAGTTTTCCGCAACACAAAGTGCCAGAACGAAGATTCGATGCTGGTCCTTGACTCTCAGTCCTGAACCCTGCCCACACCACCATCACTGCTAGGTTTTTCAACAGACAGTACACATGACAAAATACCATGTTTCCTTTTCTTTTTAAACCACTTAACCTTTGGATTAACCAATCTCCTGCTGTCTTTTGCTTTGTGTTTTCATACCATCCTGTCCTCCAGAGGGGGAATGCTTACATTCTTTGAGTAACCTCTGTACCTAAGCACCCAAATGCTATGTTTAGGGACAGATACTTTTACTCTTAACAAGAAAACTCAGTGGCTATTTCAGGTGAAAAAGTGTGCTTTGTCAGCAGATAGAAATGGAGAGAATCAGGCACCCAAAGGTGAAATAAGAGAGTGAGCAGTTGGGGCACATGGGTGGCTCAGTCGGTTGAGTGTCTGCTTTCCACTCGATTTCATGATTCCAGAGTCCTGGGATCGAGTCCTGCATTGGGATCCCTGCATGGCCAGGAGTTTGCTTCTCCCTTTGTGCACAATCCCACTTGTGCTCGCTCTCTTTCTCTCAAATAAATAAAACCTTAAAAAAAAAAAAAAAGAACGAGCAGTTTCTAGAATTTTCTACTTCTCTCCTTCAAGAACTGCTAATTATTTTTGCTTATAACCGTAATAGAAATGAGAGACGTTCCTTTTAAAAAAAAAAAGCAACACCTAAAAAACACTTGCTTTATTCTTCAAAGTCTCCTCTTAAATTTCTAACCCACTTTCACCCAATTTCTAACCCTATTTCTGTTACTGGGATGAGCAGAGGCAAATTTTATATATGATAATTATAGTTATATAATTTTCTGTGCAAAATTAAAAATGGCTTGTAGTAAAGTCAAATTCAAATAGCTAAGGATCAAAATCTCAGGAAATGCCCTAATCCAGGCACTCCTTTACCTTTGTCTTCCTGATACTTGTCTGTTGCATTTCAGAGGGAGCAACTAAGTGTTGGTGCTAACAGCTCAGGTTTCATCTCTAAAGTTTAGATTTTCTAAATCATGGAAGCCTTTAACATTTTAACCATTGACCCCAGACATTTGACAAATATCTCTTTGTAACTGGAAATTTATCATGGCTACTTAGAAAATAATCATGTCCACAATATTGTTCACCTGCCACTGAAAATTTTCAGAGGGACTGAGTTTATCTAATAGTGCATGAGTACCTAGTATAGCCAGGAAACAATCTGGGTCTCCTTAAGAACACTCTAAGGGCAATAACCTCAGTGATCTTATCAGGTGGATGGGCTCCTGGGTGGCTCAGTCAGTTGGGCATCTGCCTTTGGCTCTCCATTTGTGATCCTGGCGTTGGATCCAGGCCAGCGTCAGGCTTCCTGCTCAGCTGCTGATCCCTCTGCCTTTGCCTCTCTCCCTGCTTGTGTTCTCTCTCTCTCTCTTAAATAATTAAATTAAAAAAAAAAAAAAGAAAGAAACATACGGCATTTCCCTTCTGTGACTTATTTGTCAATCAGGAAAATGCAAAGACAGTATGTATCTGAAATTTCGTGATATATTTGAGAGGGTGGAAAGGAATGATAATTATCATGGTGAAGAATAGTTACATCTGTTGTAAAAATCTTCAAAATACTGAATCAATGTTCTTGAAAAGATGGGATGGATTCCTCCAAGAGGGAATGAATTTCCTGTTAATGGAGGCATTCTAAAACAAGAAAGATAATCAGTTGGCCAGGATGTTAGAGGTCGATGAATAGTATTAAAAAAGAAACAACAGATCCAAAATGGAGTCACTTGTGGTAAGACCCACACCAACAAACCAAGACTTAATACCTAACTTAATTACAGTTTCAGCCTCTCCTCCAGAATGTGACCTTTAACTAGTCAATCTGGAATTAACTGATTAGCACTAGTGAAGTAATCGACCCCCCCCTCCCATGAGGGGCTCGATCCTATGACCCTGAGATTATAACCTGAGCCAAAGGCAGACGCTTAACCGACTGAGCATCCAGGTGCCCCCTGCAGTATGAGTCATTGAGTTCATCAGGGACAAGTAATCACTAAATTTAAAAAAAAATGTGCCTGTAATCTATCCCTTTTAATAATCCATTATAAATCTTCTCAAGATTTATAGTCAAACTCAGTAATGTCAATGATTATTTGAATTTGGTTAAGAGTAGAAAAGAGGGTGCTCTCCTGAAGTTAGAAAATGGGAATGGGTCTTATCAAAATTAGGCTTACAGAGGGGTGCCTAGCTGGCTCAGTGGGTAGAACATGCAACTCTTGAGTGTTGATCTTTAGTTCATGAATTTAAGCCCCACGTTGGGCCTAGCGCTTATGTGTAAAAAAAGAAAAAAAAAAAAAAAAAAAAAAAAAAAAAACTAGGCCTATAGAAAAGTGCCACCAGACATTTGGAATTTGTGATACAGATCCTGGGTTTTAATCAATGATTACAGGTAAAACCATCTTTTTCTCCTCCTATAAAAGGGGAGAAATATCTCTCAGTGTTTCTTACTCTGTGACCTATCCAAATATCCAAATGGTTTAGGTAAACATATGCTCCAAGAACTAATAAATCAAGATCTCTGGGATGGGACCCAAATCTGCATTTCAATCAAATACCCCAGGAAGTTTTGATACCAAGATTTGAGAAAGCTACATCTAATCAGTAAATAAAATGTATTCGACATTAGTTCTGCTTTGTCAAAAACTATCAGTTTTTAAATTATTTAAGTGATTTTTGACAAAGAAATTGCTTTGAAATTTGTCACATAATAACCTTTGTATCCTGGGACATCTGGGTGGCTCAGTCAGTTAAGCATCTGCCTTCAGCTTAGGTCATGGTCCCAGGGTCCTGGGATGGAGTCCCACATGGGGTTCCTTGCCCAGTGGGTGGCCTGCTTCTGGTCTCCCTCTGTCTGCCACTCCCCCTGCTTGTATGCACTCTCTCGCTGACAAATAAATAAATCTTAACAAACAGGGGTGCCTGGGAGGCTCAGTGGGTTAAAGCCTCTGCCTTCGGCTCAGGTCGTGATCCCAGGGTTCTGGGATTGAGCCCCACATCGGGCTCTCTGCTCAGCAGGGAGCCTGCTTCCTCCTCTCTGCCTGCCTCTCTGCCTACTTGTGATCTCTGTCAAATAAATAAAATAAAATAAAATAAAATAAAAAACAAACAAAACAAAATAAACCTTTGTATCCTGAGAGCCTAGTGTAGTATTTGATTTTTGTTTGTGTGTGCAAAAAGGTGATTTTATTAAAGCACGGGGACGGGACCCGTGGGCAGAAAGAACTGCCTAAAATAGTGTTGGATTCTTAACAGATGCTCTTAAATAGTAAATAGATATTTGTTGAATAAATGCATGAATGGTCTTATGGATGATCTTCTTGGAAATAAAGTTGATTCCCAAATTAAAATGGACAAATACGACTAAGAGTTATCTTTAGGTCTTCTAAAAAGTACCAACATGGACATACTTTGCTGCCTTGACAGGGCAAATGCTATTTAAATAATTACTAGCCAAATTCATAAGATATGGTATGGGAGGCTGTGTGCAGGAAATGGACTATGGAAAACAATCATAATCCTAAGGTCAGTTTTTTGGAGGAGACAGAACTGAACTGAGTTCTAGATGCTTAGTTTATAATAAGCAAAGTGGAGAAGCAAAGCTATTTCAGGGAGGATAAGTGTCACCTTAGGCCAGAAACAGTGGGACAGCTGCTTGATTAAGCTGAGAATGGGAAGTCTCAGGGAATAAAATGGGGAAGGGAGTGAGCTCAGATCATGGAGAGCCGTGAAGGTCCACAGAAGTATAGACTTGACCCAGTAGCAAATAAGGAGCTGCTGAGGGTTTTATAAGGTGAATAACCTGAGGAAAATAATGTTTAAGTAAGTTAGCTGGGAAATGCCAATAGTAAAATTGGTTTCCTGCTTATTGGGGGCCTGATCTGTGCCAGGCACCAGGCTTGGCCAACAGTCCTAAGAGAAAAAGAGTTACTGTTCTCACTTAACAGTATTATAAAATGAGACCGAGAGATCAGGTGCCTGGTTGAGCGAAAGAGTTAGTAAAAGGCTAAGCAGGTATCCACACGTGGGTCTGTGTCCCCCAGATTTTCTCTTAAGAGCAGGTATTGATGAAGTATGGTGCACCAGCCAAATCCAGCCCACTGCCTATTTTTATACAGCCCTCATGGTAAGAACAATGTTTACATTTTTAGAGGGGAGGGGAGGAGTGCTTGGGTGGCTCAGTTGATTAAGCGTCTGCCTTTGTCTCAGGCCATGATCTTGTGGTCCTGGGATTGAGCCCCACAGTGGGCTCCCTGCTCAGCGGGGAGACTGCTTCTCTCTCTCCCTCTGCTGCTCCCCTGCTTGTGCGATCTCTGCCTCTGTCAAAGGAATAAATATTTAAGAAGTGGGGCGTGTGGGTGGCTCAGTTGGTTAAGCATCTGCCTTTAGCTCGGGTCGTGATCCTGGAGTCCTGGGATCAAGTCCCACATTAGGCTCCCTGCTCAGGGGGCAGTCTGCTTCTCCCTCTGACCTCTCCCCTCTCATGTTCTCTCTCTCTCTCAAATAAATACATAAAATCTCAAAAAAAAAAAAAAAAAAAAACACCTCTAAGAAGTGATTAAATAAAAAGATAGGGGGAAAAGTCAAAAGAAGAATAAAATTCTATAACATGAAATATTCTATGACGTTCACATTTCAGTGCCTAAATAAAGTTTTATTGGAACATAACCACACCCACGAAATTACCTGTCAGTCTGATTTCATGCTACAATGGCAGAATCGAATAGTTGGACAGAAACTGTTGCCTCCAGAGCCTAAAATTTTACTATCATGTCCCTTACAGCAAGTCTATAGACTCTTGCCATAGAGCTTTGCTGCTCTAAGTACAGTCTCTAGAGCAGGAGCAAGGAGTGTCATCTGGGAGTTTGTTAAAAGGGCCGTCTCAGGCTCCATCCCAAACCTGCTGAATCCAACTTTGCGTTTTAGCAAGCAGGAATGATTTGCATGCACAGTCAAGTATAAGAAGCACTGTGATACAAGTGTGCTGTCCTGCCGAGGGCTGGAAGAGGGTGAGTCTAGCAACAAGGACAGTGGGTGGTTTAAGATTAGAAGACAGAGGGGAAAGGGGCAGGGTTGACAGACATTTGAAGAATGTTTGCCATTTAACTGTGCACAGGCAGCCACACATTCCTGCTTGAGGCCTTTGGGATTCCTGCATGTAAATATGCGGAGAATAGAAAGCCATATGCAAGTTAACATACAAATCTGCACCACTTCTTGTAATTAAAGTGTGTATTGCTGTGGCATTTTGAAGAAAGCTGAACAGGAGAATAATTGAATTAGCTTGTATGCAACTTCCCATCTCCAGTCTCCATTTGTGATTTGCAGACAGAGAAAGGGCTTTCTGACACCAGCAGGAGTGCCCAGTTGCACTAGAAATTGGTCTGATGCATTGCTGTGGGATTGTTTAAGAGATGGTCGAATATTTTTGCTAAAGCATTTTTGCAAATGGTAGAATAGTGAAGAAGTTGGTGTTACCTGCAGTCTTCCCTCAAACATACTCTGCAAGGAAAAGTAGAACTCTTCCACTTTCTAATTGGCTTTTTAATGATGAAATTCCAAGAAGAGTTTAATGCCCTCTAATTTGAAACTACACTGAAGTTTAGAGCAATACCCTGTTACTACATGCCATTCAACATCACAATATTTCCATTCTCTGAGACTATAGTCCCAGTTTTTTTTCTAGAAATTAACAAACTAAGGACAATTTTGCATTTGTTCAATTAATGAGGAATGTGTGGCGCCCCAAGATGTACAGATAAATAAGGCAGATCAAAAGAGGTTGAATTCAAGGAGTTGACAGTCTCAAGGGAAGATAGGCATGTCGCGTAACAGCAGAACGACATTTGGGACCAGCACAGAGAATGGAACAAATGACTGAATGGAAATGGCTGAGAAAGATACAGAAAGTTTATTTGAGAAACTTTTATTTTAAAGCATCTATCTATACTTTTAACCTTTTTCTTTTTAAAGATTTTATATATTTATCAGAGAGAGCATAAGCAAGCGCACAAGCAGGGGAAGTAGCAGGCAGAGAAGGAAGAAGGCTCCCCGCTGAGCAAGGAGCCATTCCAGAATCCTGGGATCATGACCTCAGTTGAAGGCAGATGCTTACCCAAAGGAGCCACCCAGGGGTCCCTACTCTTAACTTTTAATTATGGAAAAGTTCAAACATGCAAAAGTAGAAGGAATGGGAGACTAATTCTTCCCCCATCCCCTATTTTCCTAGCACGCATCCATCAGATGAAACTATTTGCTTTTTACTTAAAAGATAGTTTATATATGTAAACTCATGCTCTCTCACTCTCAAATAAATAATATATATTATATGTGTGTGTGTGTGTGTGTGTGTGTGTGTGTGTGTATACAAACAAACGGGTATAAGCAGAGGGAGCGACAGAGGGAGAGGGAGAGGGAGAAGCAGGCTCCAGGGTGAGCAGGGCCCTTGATGCGGGCTTGATCCCAGAACGCTGGAATCATGACCCAAGCTGAAGTCAGATGCGTAACTGATGGAGCCACCCAGGCACCCCTATATGTAAAATTTTAATTCCAGTATTTCATTATCAGATTCAGTGATTTAAGAATGCATGCAAGTCTTCTTTCATCTTACTCCTTATCATCCCTTTCTACTGAAGTATTTTGAAGCACATGTCAGACATAACATGATATGTTATGGGAAAGTGATATGTCTTTGAGATCAATTTCTAAGGATGCCTAGGAGCCCAGCACCCTGAGACAGAGGCTAGGGGGCCTCCAAGTGGAACATTGCCAGGAGGGCAGGAGACAGGAAATTGCAGTCCAGATCCCTCTGGCTCGAGGGAGGAATTTTATAGATATTCATGGGAAATAAGGTTGAAAGGAGAGGTAAGCTAGAATATGTAAGCTCTGTGAGGGCAAGAACTGTGGTTATCTTCTTTGTCCTTGTACACCTTGAGTCACCACAGTGCCGGACATGGAGTGGTGCTCAAAGGCTGTGGAAAGAATACGTCCTCGAAAATGAAGGCAGATTAGGGTGGTTTTAGAAAGCTAGGGTGTTGCCCGTTATTCTGGAGCCATTGAATTCGTTTAATTAATTGGGGAGTGGGTTGTCACGTGATTAAATGGTGTTTCTGGAAGATGAATTCAAACAGAAGCAAATATATTTGTAAGTAGGCCGCGTTCCACGTGAGGACTGGGGCTGTGGGGCCTTAGCAACCACCGGACTCTAAGCAGCTCTCAGCTGAGTCTGCAGAAATCATTAACTTCATGGAAATTTTTCTTTTTTTTTTTCCCTTTTTTTAACTTTTTTTTTTTAAAGATTTTATTTATTTATTTGACAGATAGAGATCACAAGTAGGCAGAGAGGCAGGCAGAGAGAGAGGAGGAAGCAGGCTCCCTGCTGAGCAGAGAGCCCAATGTGGGGCTCGATCCCAGGACCCTGGAACCATGACCTGAGCCAAAAAGGCAGAGGTTTTAACCAACTGAGCCACCCAGGCACCCATCCTTTTTTAACTTTTAAAACAGTGATACTTAAAGACCAGTTTCAGGGGCTCTTGGGTGGCTCAGTCGTTAAGTGTCTGCCTTCTGCTCAGGTCATGATTCCAGGGTCCTGGGATGGAGTCCCACCCACATCCAGCACCCTGCTCAGTGGGGGCCTGCTTCTCCTTCTCCCACTCCTCCTGCTTGTGTTCCCTCTCTCGCTGTGTCTCTGTCAAATAAATAAATAAAATCTTAAAATAAACAAACCAAAACCCAGTTTCATAGCATTAACCTCAGGATAAGGTAGTAAAATAAAGCATGACAAAAAAGGCATGAAAAATATTTTTGAAGTCCTCTATAGTGGTAGCAAACAGCAATATTTCCACAAAATATTTAAAAATACAAGCTATGGTGGTTTTTTGTAATGTGATTTCCTCCTACCTTGAGGGAAGCAGGATAACTGCAGTGATTCCTGGGAGAGCCACCTCCTGCGGTGTCCCTGGCCTGGGCTTGGTTCCTAGGGGAAAATCAGGTTTCCTGGGCTCAGTCAGCTTTGTGGCAACTTGAGTTTGTGCAAGATAGCAGGATATAAAGCACATGTAGTGCTTCAGTTTGCATTCATATGGTCTGTTACACATACCTGGAAAAATTGCTTAGAGGTTGGTGACGTGTGGGTAAGCTGAAAGTTGAGCGAGATGAAGCCAAGCAGACGGGACCAGCAGTGGGATGGACAGCATTTGGACTGTCAAGGGTCGTGCATTGAGGTAGAAAGTGGATTCTTGCAACAGGCCATTTGGGGATGCCTGGTTCCAAAGGCATCTTTATCCTGGAGCTCCTGCTGGTGCTTCCAGCACCTTAATTAAGCAAGCCTTACTCCCACTGCGGGTCTCGAACTCACAACACTGAGATCAAGAACTGCTTCCTCTACCAACTGAGCCAGTCAGGCGCACTTTACCAGCACTTTGGTGTGGAGGTTTTCATACCTTAGGAGGCATCCACATCACCGAGAGTCCAGGTCAAAACAGAGATTGCTGGGCCCCAGAGTTTCTGATTCTGTAGGTCTCAGTGGGGCTTGATAATTTGCATTTTTATGAGTTTCCAAGTGGTTTTTATTCTATTGGCCCCTTTGAATATGATGACTTTCTCTTTTTTTTTGAAGTTTTACTTATTTAAGTAATCTCTACACCCAACGTAGGGCCTGAACTCACAATCCTGAGATTAAGAGTCAGAGTCAAATGCTCTTCCAACTGAGCCAGCCAGGTGCCCTCCCTCTTATGTTTTCAGATGATTATTATTTTTTTGAGTAATCTCTACACCCAACATCAAACTTGAACTCAACCCCAAGATCAAGAGTCACATGCTCCAGGGGCGCCTTGGTGGCTCAGTGGGTTAAAGCCTCTGCCTTCGGCTCAGGTCATGATCCCAGGGTCCTGGGATCGAGCCCCACATCGGGCTCTCTGCTCAGCGGGGAGCCTGCTTCCTCCTCTCTCTGCCTGCCTCTCTGCCTACTTATGATCTCTGTTTCTGTCAAAAAAAAAAAAAAAAAAAAAGTCACATGCTCCACCAACTGAGCCAGTCAGGCATCCCAAATATAATGTCTTTCTTAATAAACCATCTGTCTTAGAGATCAGACCTAGAAACCTCGTAGCTTGCCAATAGTCACAAATCATGTTGAGGGCCAGTTCTGCATTCTCCCAAGCTGCTCCCTGTCCTGAATCCTGCCAGGTTTAAAACATTGAGAAGAGGTTATTTCCTAGTCATTTTGCACTATTATGTTTCTCAGTTTATGTTCATGTTTAATGCAATAGTTGAATGAGTATGTTTTTAGATAGAAGAATGTCCTTATAAGCCAAGAATACCACTACATAGGTTGTAGGATAATTTCAAGGAATGCATAGTTATAAAATGGAATAATAGACGGTTCTCATAGTTGGACTACTGTCTGAAAGCAGGTGGTTGAATCCTGCGGGCTCCGGGAGAATTCAAGGTATAGCTGATCTTGCTGTACCTCCTCATTACGTAACTTGCCATTTTCTCTGGCTCCCCGGGTGTTGCTTTTTTCCCCTCTGCTCAGCTTAATACACACACTGGCTTTCAATATCTGGAAGGTTTATGGGAACAGGGCAATTTGGGAACAGAATGTCAGGATTCAAACAAGGCATGATAAGCAAGCAGGCTTTCAATCAAGAAAGTGTTCCATCATTGTAAAATTACTACCTCTGTATTGAGCTTGCTCTAAGCTCCGGAAACCAAGGACTCAGCAGGGCCAAGGGCCCCAGCATGTTGGCCCACCTCTGTTGGGCAGACATAACCAGCATCTCCCTGTTGAACTTAATGGGTGCTTGGTTAGATGATTCTTCTTTGGGTGTCTGCATTTTACTTACCATTTGGCTATAAGTTCCTAGTGTCACATAAGCAATGATTTAAAGTACAGCTTTGTTGTGTCATGTACATTCATTGTGTCATTCATTTGTTAGTCTCAGCTACTCCTTTGCTAAACATAGATTCAGTGTCAAGGTGCCACACTCTGCGTTAGAACCACAAAGATGAGTATGTTATAGTTTTGAACTGCTAGGGGCTTTCGGGGTCCTAGAGACAAGACAGGGAAGCAGCTAATTCCAGAGATATGAAGGTTTTGTTTGTTTGTTTTCTCGAGAGGGAGAGAGGTGGAGAGGGAGAGAGGTGGGGAGGAGCAGAGGGAAAGGGAGAGAGAATCTGAAGCAGACTCCACACCCAGTGTGGAGCTTGATCTCACAACCCTGTGATCAGGGATCAACTCAACCGTGAGTTGAAATCAAGAGTCAGGCACTTAATGGACTGAGCCACCCAGGTGCTCCCAAAGATGTGAATATTGAAATGGAAGTATGTACAATAACCAATGGAGTAAGGAGTGCTCAGAGAAATTCCCCAGAGGAGGTGACAATGGACCTGAGTCTTGGCAGATGAATGGAGACATTCTAATCTAGGCCAAAGGAACAATACATGTAAAGGCAAGATCAGAAAGAGAATGAATTACTCAGCATGGCTACCTTGCAGGGTGTGGCTTGGGAGTGGGAGCAAATGGGACCGGAAAGACAAGCAAGGACATCAAATAAAACCATTGCACCCATAACAGGATATACCAGCTTTTGTCCTGGATATTATAAGTTGGAATAGATTGGTTAAATAAAAGTAGGGAAAGTTGGGGCACCTGGGTGGCTCAGTGGGTTAAGCCTCTGCCTTTGGCTCAGGTCATGATCCCAGGGTCCTGGGATCGAGCCCCACATCGGGCTCTCTGCTCATCAGGGACCCTGCTTCCCTGCACCCCCTCTCTGCCTCTCTGCCTACTTGTGATCCCTGTCTGTCAAATAAATAAATAAATAAAATCTTAAAAAAAAAAAAGTAGGGAAATCTCAGGAAGTGTGAGAGAAGTAGCTGTGTAATTTTAAATTTTAACCTTAAAGACAATTGCCATTGTTCATAAGAAACCTGAGAAGAAGTATTCAGCTAAATGTGTATTAGGAAGGGCAGTCTTAGTGACCAAAAAAGCTCAATACTCTGTAGACAGACTCAACTATCTTATTTCAGTCATATTTTTTGGATATTATAACCATAATGTTCTTAGCAAAAGGAGTTTGTTCTCATGGACCAAATACTATAAATCTTCAAGTCTATAGACCTTTGTTCTCTCAGGAACCATGCCATGGGACTGATTTGTTGGATTATTGGTATTAGAAAGTTCCCATATTTTTCAAATTTGTATTTACAGTCTTGAATATCTAAAGAATGTTTGCCTTTTCTTTTTGCATTTTTAGTATATGTGTCTTAGTCTATTTGAGCTGCTATAGATGATGGAATACCATACACTGGATGGCTTATGAACATTTCTTTTGTGCAGTTGTGGAGGTTGAGAAGTCCGAGATCAAGATGCTGACAGCTTTCGTGTCTGGTGAGAGCCCTCTTCCTGGCTCATGTCATGTCAAGGAGTTCTCTGGGATCTCTTTTATAAGGGCATTAATAGCATTCATGGGCTCTTCCTTCATGAAGCCTAATAGCCTCACAAAGGCCCACCTCTAAATGTCATCACATTGAGATGAAGCTTCAAGATAGGTATTTTGAGGGAACCACAGTCATTCAGTCTACAGCAATATGTAGCAAAGCACAGCTCTTCTCTGATCTGTGGCTGTCAGATTTTTCTTACACACGTAGAATTACAACATTCAGAGAAAGTTATGTTTAGCCCCAAAGAGAAAGAGTGATAAGAACCAGTCTTGGAGTGGAGAGGAGATTCTGGTTGTTGGTGAAGGCTTAGAGAGAAACCAGAATCCTCCATTCATATGAATTTACTCAGTAGTTAACATTTACAAAATATTAATAAGTCCCACAATAAGCCAGGCGTGAGGCTTGATGAGGAGGCAGAGATAAGGGCCTGGCTCCTGCCCTCAGAGAGCTCAAAACCTAGGGTAACAAGAAGTTACAATGAAATGCAATAAGTAATTTAGCAGAAGTCACCCCAGAGTGTCCCAGAGATACGGGGAAATAGGTCTAACCCAATGTTGGGGATGGAGTGTATGGAGAGTTTGGAGGCAAAAAAATGTATCCATGAGATACTGATACTTGACTTAGGTCTTTTCAAAAATTATCACTTAAAAAGATGTTGTTTAAAAAAAAAAAGAAATAAAAAGATGTTGTTTTAAACAACATTGAAAAGTATAGAAAATAATGACATGCATATGACCATCACCCAGATTTATGGGTGTCAGCTAATTTTCTGCACTTTTCAGTATTTGAAATGTTTCACAGAACAGGAGTTAGATCCTGCACTCTGGCAAGCTCTTTGCAGTTAGATGCTATAAATGTTTTTTGGGGGGTGACACCCTGACTATAAACTTTACATCTTAGTAAGCCTTTTGGATCTGCAACTTCATTTGACCTTCACTCCAGTCCCCAGCAGAGTGCAGGACAAGTATTTGAGGTGTCATTTTGTAAATCAGGAACCAGAGGCACAGAGAGAAAGTCAATGATAAGAGTAAGTGCTATAAGGAAGCCTGGGTGGCTCCATCAGTTAAGCATCTGCCTTTGACTCAGGTCATAATCCCAAGGTCTTGGGATGGAGTGCTGCCTCCCTGCTCAGCGGGGAGTCTGCTTCTCCCTCTCCATCTGCCTGTTGCTCCCCTGCTTGTACTTTCTCAAATAAATAAATGAAATCTTTAAAAAAAATTGCTGTAAGAACATATAACTTCTTAAAAATGCTTGTATTTGTCATTTATTCTTCAGACACAGCGTTCCTGAGTAGGTAGTAGCTTCTGGGTATGAGAAGTTAATGGGGGGGGGGGGGTGGCTGGGTGGCTCAGTGGGTTACATGTCTGTCTTCAGCTCAGGTCATCATTGCTCCATGGGGTGTCTGCTTCTCCCCCTGTTGGTGTTCTCTCTCTCTGACAAAGAAAATAAAAGCTTTAAAAAAAATTACTGGAGCTTTTCTTTGGTTAAAAAAAAAAAAATCCTAACAGTGAACATTTACATATAGCACTTAATAGCTTACAATTGGTTTCACACGCGCTGTAGAAGGGAAGCCTTACAAAGCTGTGAGATGGATGGCAAAGGCTCCTTTCAGAGAGGAGAGGAAACTGAGGCTCGGACAGTCCTCGCACTCTGCCTCCTGGTGCGCAGCACTGAGTGGCCCATCTGCAGTCCTGGAGCTCCACTCTCCCCTCCACACTGCAGTGTTAGTTTTCCACCCACGGTGAACTCCGTATACCCTCCAAGGTAGAGGGGAGGGAAGCTGGCTTCCCTGGAGCTCTGCTTTGCCTTAAGGTTTTGGGGCTGTAGGACCCGTGCATCGTGAGTGAACTGCGAAGTCGGCCGGGAGCGGGTTCATTCACACACGGTGGCCGCGTACAAGCCGCACGCGGAGATCGGAGTTAATGAACGTTTTAATCTCCCGTGTGGCATTTTTCCGTCCATCCCCGCCCCCCCCCGTTCGGTTTATGGCCCTGTAGTTGGTCGTGCTCCTATCAGCCTTTCTGACCCTTCCTCCACATTCTTCGCACCAGCCCTTGCCCGGGGACACCCGATCGTATCTTCAGCAGCCTGCCAGGAAAGCGAGAGCCTGGCTCCCGGAGCTGACTTCTGGCAAAGGGCTCTCGCCTGTCCAGCTTTGGACCAGACCCAGGGTCTGTGGGGTCCAGGAAAGGTGATGAAGGGCTGTGACAAATGCCTGGCCTGGCAAACCAGGCAAATGCTGGCCAGCTGGGGAGTGCCAGACAGCAGTAGCTGTCCGGAGAAGGGACATCTGTGCCGCAGAGGAGGCCTGTCGCCGAGCCGATCTACCTGTGGTGCGTGAGGCCTGCAGAAACACCACCATCTTTGGGGATCTTTACCTCGAATCCACTGGCAGTGCCCACCCCCCTACGGTGCTTGGAAGAGATACTCAGAAGAATTCGCTAAAAATCTTTCTTGAGGGGCATCTTGGTAGGGAGGCCTTGGCCTAGAGAGGCCTGCAGACTTGGATTCAAGGCTTGGCTCTGATGTTGGGGTTCTTGGTTGTTGCAGAAAACTGACCCCGGGGGTACCTGGGTGGCTCAGTTGATTAAGCGACTGCCTTTGGCTCAGATCATGATCCTGAAGTCCCGGAATCCAGTCCCGCATCGGGATCCCTGCTCAGCAGGGAGTCTGCTCCCCCTGACCCTCTCCCTTCTCATGCTCTCTCTCTCTCAAGTAAATAAATAAAATCTTTAAAAAAAAAAGAAAACTGACTTGGTCTGGCTTACACCAAAGGGAAATTTATTTTTCATAAGCAGAAATAGGCTGAGATTGGGGCTCTGATCCGTGGCTCACTGATGTCATTAAGGACACGTGGGTTTTTTTCTGTCTGCCCACTCCCTACCATCCTCGATGTTGGTGTCATCCTAACACGAGTCCGGCCACTTCCCCTTCATGGTGCCCACATAACTGCCCTGACGGCTGCCAGGCAGTCCGAGCTACTGTCTTCTCCGATCACTACCAGCAGGCAGACGACTCTCCCAGAGACTATAAATCTTCTGCGTCAGTGTCATGGGCACAGTGGAGGTCTCCGGCCTATACTCCTGGACCCATATGATTGCCATGGGAATGACATGTCGATGGGCTCAAACCTGCCTTGTCTGGTAAGGAAGCTACTGACAATGTGTGGATACTGGGCACTTGAAATGTGT
Organism: Mustela nigripes; assembly: GCF_022355385.1. Classification (NCBI taxonomy): domain Eukaryota; kingdom Metazoa; phylum Chordata; class Mammalia; order Carnivora; family Mustelidae; genus Mustela; species Mustela nigripes. Next base: position 35,215,924 of record NC_081561.1, on the reverse strand, counting down.
CTGGTTTGCATTAAGATATGCTCTAACTGTAAAATATTCACGAGGTTCCAAACACTTCTGTCTCTGTCTCCCTCTCAGAAGTAAAATACCGCTTTAGTGGTTTTTATATTGATTACACAGTGAAATGACATTTGGGGTATATTTGGTTTAAACATTTATTAAAATTAACTCCACCTGTTATTTATTTACTTATCTACTTATTTAATTTTTTTTTAAAAGATTTTATTTATTGAACAGAGAGAGAGAGATCACAAGTAGGCAGAAAGGCAGGCAGAGAGAGAGGAGGAAGCAGGCTCCCTGCTGAGCAGAGAGTCTGATTCGGGGCTCGATCCCAGGACCCTGGGATCATGACCTGAGCCGAAGGCAGAGGCTTAACCAACTGAGCCACCCAGGCAACCTTATTTATTTAATTTTTTAAATGCAGGACCGCATTGGCTAAATTTTTAAATTCCAGGGGCGCCTCTCTGCTCAGCGGTGAGCCTGCTTCCCCGCCTCTCTGCCTGCTTGTTGTGATCTCTCTCTCCTTAAAAAAAATTTTTTTTTAATTCCAGTCTAGTTAACATGAAGTGTTAGATTAGTTTCAGGTGTACAGTATAGGACACAAACAAGTCTATATCCACCTGCTTCGTTTTACTTTTTAAATGTGGCTACTAGAAAATTTAAAATGACACGTGCCACTTGTCTTCAATTTTTCTTGGGTAGCACTGGCTCAGATTAGGGTCTACTTCTAGAACTAGAGAGGGACAGATATCTGAGTAAAATCATGGTTCTTTTAGAAGGAAGAAGTCTTTCCTTCTTGAAATAACACGTGATTTTTCTTTGTAGATATTTAACAGAGAGGATGGGTGAAGGGCAAACAATGCGGGGCTATACATTCACTGACAACTATTTATGTGAAAATGTGCTGTGCTAAGTGTTGTGGGGGAAAGAAATTGCTGACTGAGTAGGGCAGATAAGATATGTAGGCATGTGAGTGGTGCAGATAATAAAGGCTGTAGGATTTCAGGCTTTGGAGAGAGAGTTTCTGTCTTGTGGGACAATGGAATGTCAGTTTGATCTGAGCCTTGAAGGAGGTGGGGGTTAATAAGAGAAGTCAAGTGGTGAGAGTTGGCTCGGGAGGCATTCTAGGTAAAGGGAAAAGCACAGAGAAAGTGCTGAGGCAGGGAAGTATAAACTAGGTTTTTTAGTTTAGCTGAAGCTGAAGGTTAGGGAAAAAGAAGACAAAGTCATACTGCTAAAAGTCTACACCACTGGGGTGAATTCTAGTAGCAGCTTTATTCTGGGATGCCTGATATGAACATTTATTAAAGAGGTATGGGCAGCAGTAAAACACATCCTTTTTAAAATTTTTTTTAAGATTTTACTTGTTTATTTATTTGTCTCAGAGAGAGAGAGAGAGAGAGAGAGTATGCACAAGCAGGCAGAGTGGCAGGCAGAGGCAGAGAGAGAAGTAGGCTCCCTGCCGAGCAAGGGGCCTGATGCAGGACTCCATCCCAGGACCCTGGGATCATGACCTAAGCCAAGGGCAGTGGCTTAACCAACTGAGCCACCCAGGTGTCCCAGTAAAACACATCCTTAAATCACTTAGCAAATGAGCCTAAATTAACCCAGGCCACATCTCTCCCACTGCCCCTATGAAGACTTCACGGGTCAGATCAGTATAGTTTAGTGCTTGGGCACATTGACGATGGCCTGGGATTTAATCCTGGGTCCCTATCTCATCTGTGCAATTTATTAGAGGTGATATTTTGGGCAATTTTGTCAACCTTTCTGCATCAGGTTCTCCATCTGTAAGATGGGAATAATAACAATATACTTACTTCATGGTAAGTATATATTACATATATATATAGTAAGTATATGTTATAGATAAAGTATATGTTATAAATAAATATGTATATATATATAAAATACATTAAGTGTATAATATATATAAAGTTCTTAGAACACATGGTGCATGCACAAAGTATGTGCTCTAAAAGTCTGTTAAGAAAAGGTACTCCTGGGTGGCTCAGTGGTTAAGCATCTGCCTTCAGCTCAGTTCATGATCTCAGGGTCCTTGGATTGAGTCCCACAACTGGCTCCTTGCTCCTGGGATTGCCTGCTTCTCCTTCTGCCTGGTGCTCCCCTTTTGTGCTTTCTCTAATAAATAAAATCCTTAAAAACTATTTATGAAAGTTTGTTTTAAAAAATTGGTTTGGCTATTGCCAATTACACCGAGCAAGACAGCTAGAAGAATGCCACTGCTAGAAAAAAAATATGTTTCCAAAATCTGCATAACTCTAACTATATAGGTGTCTACCAAGATATAAACTATACACGTATGTACGTAAAGGTAATGCACAGAGAGAATCCCATGGGAAGAAATCGCATTGCTAGGTCAGTCTGGCAGAGTGAGGCTGTTTCCACATTCTCTGCAACATTTGCCTACTCTGCTTTGCTGATGTCCACAGAAATTGTTGCAGCGTTTACAAATAAATTTTCAAGTATTGAACAAAAGCGGTGCAAAATACAACGAGGTCCAAGTGTTCTTAACAAAATAGGGTATTTTTCTTTTCTTTCTTCTTTTTTTTTAATAGGGTATTTTTCCAAAATGCAGTGCTGAATTGGGCTTTATTTCCTTTTAAAATTGCACCTCCCTGTGCTTCACTCTCTCTCCCTTTCCCTTCACTAGGAGAATATAAGAGGTGCAGAATGTTTTCTGAATTTGGAGAAATTTAGACAAATTGCTCAGATTCCTCCAAGGTGACCCTGTATGCCTACTGGTATCCTGGTTTGCCTCAGACGTTTTTGTTGTTGTTGTTGCTGTTTGTTTTTTGTTTTTTCCTGTTGTCTGGGTGCAATCACTCTTTTTCTCTCAGAAGTCTTGTTTTGGATGGTAAACGGCAGGGTCCTCTATAGGAAAGGGAAAACCTTGCATGTATTAGTGTATCTGGGTTTGAGAGTATTAGTGTATGGGGGTTAGGGTGTACTCAGAGGTCCAGAGGGAGGTTTAGGGGGTAACTTTGGAGTTTGGATAGCATCCTGGCCTTCTAAGCTGACAGGAATCTCTCCTGGGCAGGCTGCAGGGTCACCTGGACATCCTGAGTCAGGGCACTGGCCAATGGGTTGGATGCCTCGGCCATGACTCCTTCCTCCAGCACGTCCTCATGGGCCTTCCCAACACTCCAGTCCACACTTGGAGCTGGCACAACCCTCAGGGGTTGCGTGGGCTGCCCCAGGGTGTGCTGGAGACGCCAGGACAGCTTGGCTCTGGCTTGCCCTGGGGGTGCCCGCAGAGCTTTGCAGAGATGTTCACATCCCTTCACATCCCACGCACGGATAAACACGTCCACAGTAAAAACCCGGCCATTTAAAGCATTCAATTGATTTTCTAATCTTGGCTGGAGCTGCTGTATTCCTCGAGAGTAACTGAGTCCCGGACAAGAAATCCCAAACTAACACATCCCGTAGTAGCAGAAATGATCTCCTAACCAACAGGCCCCGGGCCAGCTTCATCCAGGAGACCCTGTTCCCTGCTGCAAGGACAAATTCGTGTCTCGTGAGATCCACGCTGGCCTCCCCCAAATTGAGCGTTCGCTCAATATTCTGTCCTGGTCTGGAAGCAAAGGTTTGCTATGAGGGGCCCTAGTATCCTTTTTCAGGATAGTTTTCAGACGACTTAAGGAAACTTGTGCAGGGTTCTGCCCACTGGCCTGGCTGGAAGTGGGGGGGACGGTGGTTGCTTGCGGGGGAGGGTCTCCTAGTGTCTGTGGTTTGCGACTGGGGTGACCTCGCCCTGGAAAATTAAGCCTGGAATCTCTTGCTTTCAGGTCCCATAGCTTGTGTGGATTTTACAAAATCATCATCGTTATACTGTAATCTTAAGAGCTAGTTCTGCATTTTAAGCTAAAAAGCAAGAAAAGAGGGTTAAGAAGTAATCACTTTTCTTTTTTTAATTTTTACTTTTTTTTTTAAAGCGTCCCCGCCGCCGCGAGCTCCAGGCAGCCCCGCGGGGGTAGACACCGCCTGGGGACCGGTGGAGGGGCCCCGCTGTGACTTTCCATTGTTCGGGAGGCCCGCGCCCGCCGCGCGGCCCGGGCTGAGTCATTGTAAATTCTTCTCTTTGTGACTGCTCTCCGTGAGCGCGCAGAGATGGTTGCTCCAATTGTCGTCGTCTTTGCTCGGACGGAAGAAATCTCGTCTCTGAGAATTCTGATTCACGAGTCAGCGAAAACCTGAGTCAAAGCCAAGTTTCCGGAGCGCTCGGAATATGGGCTCCACCCTGATGGGAAGGGCCCACGGCTCGGGTCCGGCCGCCAAGTGGCTGCGAGGGGGAGGGTGTCTCCGGTGTCCGCCGCGAGAGGATCCGCGCGCCGGGCGTGGGCGGCGAGACCGCGGCGCCTGCCAGGCTTTTGAAGAAGGAGTATGAGTGTGTGTATGTGCACTCCGAGCCTCTGTTCTTTGAAACAGGATTTCTTAGAAATATAAAATCCTTACGGTGAAAATGGTAGACCTTATCCTGGAGGGAGGGAGTGGAGAGCCCAGCAGAACTCAGTGGCGTCGTCCACAGCGTCTGGCCAAGTAAATATGGGTCATTTGGCATGGCCTGTGGCCTGACGTGAATATCAACAAGGGCCACTTTGTAGGCCACGGAAATCACTTTATGCCCAGGCTGAGGTGTGAAGTTTGAAGGGTGATGAAGCCGGGGGCAGGGCACTCCAGCGGGTGCCGGAGACCGCGGGTTTCGTGTTGAAAAGCCAGGGGAACAGGAATTTCCAGCTGACCCCTGAGCGGTTTTTGTTTAGTTCTTTTTTTTTTTTTTTAATAATTGTTTTCTCATTGAAAAAAATAGACTTTTCAAAAACTTAAATAAAGAAGCTCAAAAGAGAAAAGAAATTTAAATTGCCCATTATCCCACTCTCCAGAAATAATTATTGTTATCATTGTGGTGTATGTGTTCAAGTCTTTTTTTCTTCCTTTGCATATTTTATTTAAATAAAAATGGAATCACTAAACTCAGGAAAGTTGAAAACATATGCCCACGCAAAAGCACCTATATGTGAATGCTCATAGAAGCATTATTCTAACTGCCAAAAACCAGAAACAATCCCAAATATGTTCATCAACCAGTGAATGAATAGACAAGAAGTGGTATATCCATTTAAGGGAATATTATTTGGGAATAAAAAGAATAAAGTGCTGATACACACTGAAACAGAGATGAACTTTGAAAACATGCTAAAAAAGAAGCCAGACACACAGACCACATGTTATGTGATTCCATCTATACGAAATGTCCAGAATAGTCATATTTATAGAGACTGAGAGTAGATCAGTGGTTGGCAGGGGCTGGAAGGTAGGGGGACATGGGGAATGACAGCTAATGTACACTGAGCTAATGTATACTGAGGCGATGCAATGTTCTGGAGTTGGATATGGGACAGTGGCACGACTCTGCGAATACACTAAAAACTACTGAATTGTACACTTAAAAAACATTTTATTTATTCATTTGAGAGAGAGACAGAGTGAGAGAGAGCACAAGTCGGGGAGGAGCAGAGAGGGAGGGAGAGGCAGACTCTGCTGAGCAGGGAGCCCCATCATGACCTGAGCTGAAGGCAGATGCTTAACCATCTGAGCCACCCATGTGTTTTGAATTGTACACTTTTATTTATTCATTTTTAAAATTTCTTTTGACACAACACTTTTTTTTTTAAAAGATTTTTATTTATTTTTCAGAGAGAGTGAGAAGAAGCAGGGGGAGCAACAGGCAGAGCAGGCAGAGGGAGAAGCAGACACCCAGGCAGAGACAACTGACTGAGCCACACAGGCGCCCCTGTACACTTTTTTTTTTTTTTTTTTAAGATTTCATCTATTTATTTGAGAGAGAGAGAGAGAGATCATGAGAGGGAAGAGATCAGAAGGAGAAGCCGATTCCCCGCCCAGCAGGGGGCCCGATGTGGGACTTGATGTGGGACAGGATCCTGGGACTCTAGGATCATGACCCAAGCTGAAGGCAGTTGCTTAACCAACTGAGCCACCCAGGTGCCCCTATTCCTGTACACTTTTAAAATGATGAATTTCTGTTGGAAAAAAAAAAAAAACCTGTCTTGAAAAATTAACCTAGGGACGCCTGGATGGCTCGGTTGATTAAGCATCCACCTTCAGCTCAGTTCATGATCCCAGGGTCCTGGGATCAAGTCCCACATCCGCCTCCTTCCTCCTCGGGGAGCCTGCTTCTCCCTCTGCTTGTTTTGCCTGCAGCTCTCTGTGCTTCTGCTCTCTCTCGATCTGACAAATAAATAAAATAAAATCTAAAAAAAAAATTAACCTAAAATGTAATTGTGCTGTACCTGGTAATATATTATCAATATTTCTCTAATATTCCCAATAACTGCCCTTCTGTGATTTTTGTTTGTTTGTTTGTTTTGTTTTTAGTAATCTCTACACCCAATGTGGGACTCACACTCAAAATCCCAAGATCAGGGGCGCCTGGGTGGCTCAGTGGGTTAAGCCTCTGCCTTCCGCTTGGTTCATGATCTGAGTCCTGGGATCCAGCCCTGCATTGGGCTCTCTGCTCAGCAGGGAGCCTGCTTCCCACCCCCCCCTCTCTGTCTGCCTCTCTGCCTGCTTGTGATCTCTCTGTCAAATAAGTAAATAAAACAAACAAACAAACAAAAAAACAAAACCCAAGATCAAGAGTTGCATGCATGCCCTTCTGAATGAGCCAGCCAGCTACCCCTGACACTTTTTCTTTTAGTTACCAAAGTGATGCACATTCATTGTAAAAAAAAAAAAAAAAAAAAAAAAAAAAAAAAAAAGAATAATGAAGAAGAGTCACAATTAGAAAGTTAGAAAGTGTAGTATTTCTTCCTCTGCCCATCATTGACACTTTCAGAGTACTGTTTAAAAATTGCTTTTATGATGGGTGCCTGGGTGGTTCAGTTGGTTAAGCGACTGCCTTCAGCTCAGGTCATGATCCTGGAGTCCCAGATCAAGTCCTGCATCAGGCTCCCTGCTTAGCAGGGAGTCTGATTCTCCCTTTGACCCTCCCCCAACTCATGCTCTCTCTCTCTGCCTCTCAAATAAATAAATAACATCTTTAAAAAACACTGCTTTTATCTCATTCTCTCCTGTTCGTAGATGTTTATCTTCAGGACAACCCCACTTTCTTGTTTTAATTTTCCCCTTCCCCTCATCTCTACTCTCATGCTCCTTCCCTGCACTGCCAACCACTCAAATGTGTATACTGTATGATCTCTCTCTTTCTCTCTTTTTTTAAAGATTTTATTCATTTATTTGACAGCGCGCGCGCGAGAGAGAGAGAAAGCACGAGCAAGGGGAGTGGGTGAGGGAGAAGCAGACCTTCTGCCAAGCTGGGAGCCTGACTCGGGGCTCAATTAATCCCAGGACCCTGGGATCATGACATGAGCCAAAGGCAAACGCTTAATGACTGAGCCACCCAGGCGCCCCGTACTGCGTGTCCTTAATTATGCAAGTATCCTTGCACAATACCACATTTTTTGTATAGGTTTTTAACTTTTGGAAGTCATATAGTGCTGTAAGTCTTCTTACTCAACACTTTTCGAGGTCTCAGCATGTTCCCGAGTGCTCTTATGTCATGGTAGATATCCACCACATTTAACTTACGTTTCCCTACTGAGGGACATCTACATTGCCTCCAACTCCATCACAATAAATAGTGGTATATTTGCTCCCTTAAATATGAGCAAGAATCATTCTTTGACATATACCCAGGTGTGGGGCATTGCATGGGCTCAAAGGACATATTCTCATGCAAGTACAAACATTTCTCTTTCTGGAACACTTATTCCAGTTTATATTCTCTCTGCTCTCCTTATGGACAAGAATTTTCATCTTCCCACATCCTTTGCTAACACCTGGTAGCATCAAACTTTCTAATTTTTGCCAATCTGGTGGTTCTAAAGTAGTCTCTCCTTATAGTTTTTGTTTACATTTCTGTTTGTTTCTATTAATTAGTAGGGTGTTTGATCATCTCTCCGTGTACTTGTTTGACATCTAGTCCTCTGTTAAGTGAGTCATCTATTCGTTATTTGCTCATTTTTCTCTTGGGTTTTCTGACTTTTTCTTGTTGAACTGCAGGAGCTCTTTAAATATTTTAGATAGTAATCTCTTGTACTGACAAGATGTTGCAATCTCTCCTCTGGTCTGTCATCCATTTACTTTGGTTTCTTCTGCTGAACACAGGTACTTAGTATTGTGAAATCCATCTAATTTTGGCCCTATTTCTAGTCTCTAAAGATATTTTCTATTTTTTTTTCTATTTAGCTCCTAATTTTACATTGCTACTATTAACAAACCTTTTCTGTGTATTTATCAACACATACATAATTTGTTTGGTAACAAAAATAGGATAAAACAATGTATATAGTTAGGTAACTCTTTTTCTTTTTTTTTCTTTTTTTTTTTTTTTAAACTTCAAACTTTTTTTTTTTTTTAAGATTTTATTTATTTATTTGAGAGAGAGACAGTGAGAGAGAACATGAGCGAGGAGAAGGTCAGAGAGAGAAGCAGACTCCCCGTGGAGCTGGGAGCCCGATGCGGGACTTGATCCCTAGACTCCAGGATCATGACCTGAGCCGAAGGCAGTCGTCCAACCAACTGAGCCACCCAGGCATCCCATAGGTAACTCTTTTTCATCCCCCAATAAAACGTATGGACTGTCTTCTATCTTTCCTTTTTTTTCTTTAAGATTTTATTTCTTTATTTGACAGAGAGAAAGAGGGAGAGAACACAAGCAGGGAGAGCAGGAGACAGAGGGAGAGGGAGAAGCAGCCTTCCCCGCTGAGCAGGGAGCCCAACGCAGGGCTCAATCCCAGGATCCTGGGATCATGACCTGAGCCCAAGGCAGACGCTCAACTGACTGAGCCACCCCGGTGTCCCTCTTCTATATTTCCATTCAGATTTTTCTCACTTTTTAATGTCTGCGTAGTATTCTCTTCTATGAACATACCATTACTTATTTAAGGAAGTTCTTATCAATGGAAAATTGACAGTATTAGAATAAGTGCTTAGTGCTTATTCAAGTAATTTTTAGGCTAGATAACCCTAAGTAGAATTGCCAGTTCAATGAATTTATTTAATTTTGACTTACAAATTATATTACAAAAATGTTGTAAGGTTTTTTATGCCCAGCAACAGTGTTCAAACATGATTTCTCATAGTGAGAGCATAGCATAGGATAAAAAGAGAGTCAGCTATAACATCAGAGAAACCTGGTTTGAATCTTATCTCTGCCACTCAGCTGTGTGACTTTCTCGGTCTCCTCATCTGTAAATGGTGTCTCTGATGCATTCCCGGTAGGGCTGAGGGGAGGATTCAGTCAACGTCAAATGTAGAGCCCTCATATAGTACCAGACACTAATTCTCTACTCTGGGAAACTTATAAATATTGTTATAATATTATGACATGAAAGGCTTCTATACCCAGTTTTGAACATGGCTTCGCTTTTTCCTCAGGTAATTTAGTTTTTATTCAGTTGGCAGTCTCAGTCCTGCTTCAATCCATTCCACCCTCTTCTTTCCAATCTCCTCAGACTTCAGTGGACGAAAGGGAACTCAGAAGATTTAGTAAAATGCACCTCCTGTCTGTCCACTCCGCCTGCCAGTCTAAACCCGGTGAGAGAAAATAGCCATTGTTCCTCATTAGCTTCTTTAAGTTCCGTTTTATCGTGTGGGTCAAAACTCAAGGGCAGAAAGAAAAGCTGGTGTCTGAGAGACTTTCCCAAAAAGAACAGAGGCCTGGGGCAGGGGCAATGGCTCTGCAGCTAACATTCTTGCCAACAGCAAAGACTAAAAATGGGTGATGGTTAGAGCCATCCCTGGGAGGAGAGCCTGTCACAGAAGCAGGAAGTGAGGACAGTGTGGGAGGGACGTATAGAAAATACAAGGTAGATTTTGGGACTTATTTCTCTCTCCTGCATTCTGGACTTTCACTTCCCAATGGGAACAGAGATCCCCCCCCCCCCCCCCCCCCCCCCCCCCCCCCCCCCCCCC
>NC_081561.1:35011388-35205804 GCF_022355385.1 Mustela nigripes | reverse complement strand
CCCCCCCCCCCCCCCCCCCCCCCCCCAGTTCTAGCTTCCCGTCCTGTAATTGGAAACAGCAAGGTTTATGGAACCAAGACTGGAGGGAACCTCTTCCTCAGCAACAGCCCAGGATGGGAGTGCTGGTCTGTTGCACTATACCAGTGTCCTAGTCATTGCAAACTTCAAACTAGCATGTCGGTAGAAATCATGAATTCAGTGTTTCCACAGAAGCAACTGGATTGTGTCCTGGCACAATTATAGGAAACACTGAGAAAATTCACAGAACAAACTTAGAATAATGAAATATTACCAAATATCATCCATGGAGTGAAGATACTGATACAACAGGTTCCCAGCTGTAGTCTTGCTGAGCCAGAGCTAATTTTACAACTAGAAGATGGTAAAAATCTTTTTTTTTTTAATTTTAAATTTTTTATAAACATATAATATATTTTTATCCCCAGGGGTACAGGTCTGTGAATTGCCAGGTTTACACACTTCACAGCACTCACCAAAGCACATACCCTCCCCAATGTCCAGAACCCCACCCCCCTTCTCCCAACCCCCCTCCCCCCAGCAACCCTCAGTTTGTTTTGTGAGATTGTCACTTACTACTGTTTGTCTCCCGAGAAGTTAAAAATCTTAAGTGTGCCTTTATGCACAAGGCTGCTTAGAGGATCTTTTCAATTAATAAGAGACAACTTTGGGGGTGCCTGGGTGGCTCACTCGGTTAGGCGTCCAACTCTTGATTTCCGTTCAGGTCATGATCTCAGGGTTGTGAGATGGAACCCCATGTTGGGCTCTGTGCTGGGCTTGGAGCCTCTTTGAGATTCTCTCTCTCCCTCTGCTCCTCTCCACTTGTGCTCTCTCTCTAAAAAAAGAAAAGAAAAGAAAAAAAGAACAGTTTTGTCTTTCAAATAATAATTTGATTCCGTGCTAGAAACAGATATTAAGGAATTTTTTTTGGCCTACTGTAATGATTAAAGCCAGTGAGCTGGGGCAGTTGAGTGGCTCAGTCATTGAGCTTCTGCCTTCGGCTCAGGTCATGATCTGGGGGTCCTGGGATAGAGCCCCATATCCGGATCCCTGCTCAGGGGGAAGTCTGGTTCTCCCTCTCCCACTCCCTCTGCTTGTATTCCCTCTCTTGCTGTCTCTCTTTCTCTCTCTCAAATATATACATACATAAAATCTTAAATAAATAAATAAATAAATAAATAAATAAATAAATAATTAAAGCCAGTGGGCTTATTTGGTTTTAGTTGGCATTGGGAGGCTGAGTCCCTCAGGGCCAAAGATCTCTCCTTTAACAGTCAGAGAACAAGTCTCTGTTCCCAGCTTTAAACAGGTCTTATCCCTGCCTTTGCCAGGTGGTTGTATAAAGTGAGGGGAGCTGTGTGCCAATGCTGTACAAACGCTCTTGCCCGTCTGTGGCGCTCTGTATTGGGTAAGGATCACAAAGACAACCTTGTGAATGCCCCGGGATCAACTTCCTGCCTCGCATGGCAAAACGATTCAAAGCACTGCAGACATCTGAAAGAGCTTCTTGGTGTAGAAAAAAGAAAAGAAAAGAAAAGAAAAGAAAAAAGGGCATTATAGCAGATACTGTGTAGGTAATTTATCCAATGTGCACACTGGACTTTCCGGTCACCACATCCCCGATCCTTCACCCAGAACGGTTCTTGAGCGTGAAAAAGACCAGACCGTTCCATCCAGATCACCTTCAATCTCAAGTTCCAGACTGTGGCGTGAGTGTGAAGTCGTTACAGTGCTCACAACCGGGGCTGTTGGTGGTGAGAAATGCAGGGCCCCACAGGAAGACGGGGGTCAGTATGCACCCTTGATGCTGGGAGGCCAGAACTTTTTTTTTTTTTTTTTTTTTTTTTTAAGATTTTATTTATTTATTTGACAGAGAGAGATCACAAGTAGATGGAGAGGCAGGCAGAGAGAGAGAGGGAAGCAAGCTCTCCGCTGAGCAGAGAGCCCGATGCGGGACTCGATCCCAGGACCCTGAGATCATGACCTGAGCCGAAGGCAGCGGCTTAACCCACTGAGCCACCCAGGCGCCCAGACCTTTTTTTGAAAAGCTTGCTTCCGCCCCAAAGAGAAGTTCAAGAAAAGCTTTAAGGCGACGTGTCGAGGGTAGGGCTCCCCCTGCCTGCCGCAGTGCAGCCTCTCCTGGGTTGAAGGCCTTTGAGGGGAAGCAGGGCTGTGCAAGAAAGGCTTCTCGCTCTACCAGCACCGACCGCCAGTGACGTGGAGCTTCTGAGTTTCCTCCTCCTCCAACATCAAGATAAAGTGAAAGTAAACAGGCGCTTGGAAAAGTACTAGTGTTTTTCCTCATCAGAGCACACGAAAAAGAGTGGCAGAGAGTTTGTTACATGCCATTTGTTTTCTGCATGGGTGTCCTCACAGCTTTCCAGAGCAGGAGCTTCTAGAAAGTGCTTTCTGTATTACTCAATCTTTAGAGCACAAACTTACATTTGGCTTTTCTGCTTCTGGTTGCTCTAAAAGGCAGAGGCGTCTGAAAGGGCTTTGTGATCCGTCTTCATTTACATTTCTATGAGAGAGATAATGTATTCTTTCACTGAAATTAGACATTTATCCCAGTCTATTCATCCGAGGCAGTAACCGGTGCTTTTCCAGAGGGGAACCGGGCCACTTCCTCTGGTGCTCTTCCTGCCTTCTCGACACCCTTATCGATATTTTCCTGTTCAGGGAATTTTATTTAGGACAGTGATAAACTTCTCTTGGGAGAGGAGATTCCTGACTTTGCACCAGGGTCTAAATTCAAACATCTCCATTTCTGATATTTTGAAAATGAAACACAGGCTGCAGCAGGGGGGACCTGACGGTGCTTAATACAGACCTGAGGACTTCATTTCTTTCCTAACTCTGATTCTCAAGATTGGCTGGCTCACTCATTCCCGCTGGATTTGATTGTTGGGTTGATAATGACGTTTTTACATGGGAGGTGTCAAAGGCTAGAACCTATGAAGAAAACGGTTTGATAAGTTAGAATGTGAGGGAGTGGGAGAGGGAGAAGCAGACTTCCCCCTGAGCAGGGATCCGGATATGGGGCTCGATCCCAGGACCCCCAGATCATGACCTGAGGGAAGGGATGAGGGAAGGGATTTGCTTTTTTTTACTGTTGTACCTCAGGTGCAAAGAACAGAGCCTGGCTCATAATGAATGCTCAATAAATATTTGTTGCATTAACTGGGTAAGTATTTTGCTTATCTAGAACTAAGCTATTCTCAAATACAAAACCATTTACCGATGACTGCCAGTTATACATACTTTGAGGCTAGCATATCATTTCTTCATTAAAAAGTATTGCTGTTGGCACATTCATTTAATTTTTTTTTTTTGAGAAAAGAACAACACAAGAGATGAAAAGTTCAATGTGTAGTCCGTTTAACCAAAGGATGATTTACTAAATATTTTTTAAGCAAGTAAAATATTGAGACAAAGTATATATTGTTATGAGGGAGACCATGCTGAGATGAATCAAATGTACCTCCCCCTCAAGATACTTTCGATGAATGTAATAGGGAGATTAGCCACAAACACATTCATACATATTATAAAGAAAAGGCCATGGAGAAGAAAGCAGTCCATGGAGTCTGCCAGAGCTCCGGGAAGGCCGGCAGGGAAGGAAAGGACTGTGTCAAATGCATATCTGTATCCTTATTGCCTAGCAAAAAGGAGATATTCTTGTTGAATGAATGAATGAATGAATGATCTTTTCCTGAGATTAAAATAAAAAAAAAAAAAACCCTGAAGATAAATAATATGATGTTTCAGTGGATCTGAGGAATAGCTCACATCTAGATCAGGGAGATTGGAAGAAGTCAAGGGTCATGAAGGAGGTGGGGATGAAGAGTGACTTTCCAGGTCCAATGGATTTGGTGAAGGTGTGGAGGGGAGGGACAATGTAGAGCACACTGGGGAAGAGTTTAGTAGCCAGATGTACCTTGGACAAAGTGTGGGGTGTGAGGGTGGAGTAGGTGGAGGGAGGAGGGCAAGCTGCTGGGTAGGCAATGGGAAGCCAGGGGACTCACCCAGGGGGAGCATCCTGATCAGGGTGAGGAGGTGTGTGGAGACCAATAACCCAGCACAAGTGGGAAATTGGACAGAAGATCAGACTCCAGGCAGTGAGACCATTTAACTTTTCTATTCCAGGTGGAAATAGAAGTCAGAGAGATCTTACTTAGAAGATGGGAGAGTGATTAAAAAAAAAAAAAATTCTAGAGACTTGAAAAACTGGAATGGAAAAGACAGGTGGTTAATTCTACACGGTGTTGGGGGTGGGGTGGAGGTGGACAGAGGAGGAATGAAAAATGAGTCCAGCCCCAAGCCAAAGTGACTGGGGAAACGGAGCTCCTAGCAAGAGTAAGAAAAGTGGCGGGAACAGCAGGTTTTATTGGGGGTGGAGGTGGAGGTGAAGGAGAGAGGTTGGATTTAAAGTCCCAAGTGTGGAGAAGATAACCAGATGGGGATGTCCAGTGGGCAGCTGAAAACCTGGTGGTGATTACGCAGTAGCTTGAGCAACAGGTGTTTGTTTATTTAAATGATGCTTTAAACAGTCACATTGCCACATGTAGTAAGGTGAAAATTAATTCTCCTTCCTACCCCTGGTTGCCTGTTTTTCTCTCTCCAGGCCACCACTCTTTCTGGTTTCTTGAATATCATGGTAGAGATACTCTGTATGTATTTGTGGTTTTATGTCCCCAGAAGAATTTCATACTTTTGTTTTTAAAGGTTAGAGAAGACTTGAGTGTCTTCGAGACAGGTGGAAAAGAACAAGAAGAAAGGTGGAGATTGAAGAAGCGAATTACAGAGGAATTACTAAGTAAAGAGCTTAGAGCAGGAGAGGGTGTAGGTCTGTGGTGTAGGCATATGTAGTGTAGTATGTGGTGTAGGCATATGCTTCGGGGAGAAGAGCGGGCCCTCTGCAAAGCTAGGAAGGGCAGGCTGATGGCAACAGAGATTCCTCATGCTATCTCCCTTAGATGGCCCGAGTGTCCTTGGCCTGGTGGTGGCACAGAGAGGGACCCGGGGAGATAGCCTGGTGGCTTGAGGAGGATGGCAGAGATGTCACATAGCCAATCAAGATACTAGAGATAACCATAGGACTGTCAGATCCAAAAACCAATCCAAAAATGTTTATTGTGATGATTTATAAAAGAAATATCACCATAGCAATGTAAAGCTATTTACAGATTTAAAAATAAATTTACAGAAATATATTCACATCATATTACATGAATCAGTTTTACTTAAAATGTTACAGGTAGTGTTGAACAAACATAGAAAAACATAAATCAAGTTCTAAATCACATAAATGCCCTCCAAGCATGCTCAAGAGCCGCTGGAAAGTGGTTCGGAGGAAAAACTGGAAAATAGTATTTTAGCAACCGGAAGTAAGGATGATTCCACTACTGGTTGTAGGTGATGGGGCCAAATAAAAGTCACTTCAATTTTCAACTGAAACCAGAAGGTTACATGTAGACAAATGGGAAAAAAAAAAAGTGTTTTAAGAAAATTTTTTTACTTATTCTGGCGAAGCCCAGAGAACACAGAGAGTTGGAAATTTATGTTCTAATCCACGTGAATGTTGTTTTAATAAAGGATAATTTTATTTGTGGCTAATTGGGCATCACACCATTCTCTTGAAGGTTACATGCCAATCAATGTTCCAGTTTGGGGGTGGGGGGGAGGGAAAGTGTGAGGATTTGTATGGAGACCGTGGAGGTGCCTCTTGCTGCCCGGGGGCCTGCTCGAATCTTCCTCGACACATTAACAACGCCTAGGGGAAGAACACCATCTGAAGACTTGGCGCTGACCCTGGCCTTGGATGCCGCCTCTGATAAATGCTGGGCATCGTCCCTGAAGTCAGGGAGGGAATGCTTGGCAGCTGCCTGGGCATGCTTCCCTTCGTGTGGTTGCCAAGCCAGATTATACCGTGGCTGGCAGCTCTGTGGAGATGCTATCGTTTGAGACCTAAGTGTCAGGGGCTGTGGTCAACAAATAATTTATATGAGGAAAGTAGTAAAAAACAAGTGTTTACCAAGACCTGAGAATTATTATGTAGTTTAATTAAGCAAAGGTATAGAGGGGTCCATTCAACTCATTCCTTCAAGGATGCCCCTTAAAAATCAATAGAACTTCCCTACTTTATGTTGCCTGATTTATAGCCAGATATATGACCCTCAAGTGTAAGTTACAGGATACATGTTATTAATGATTAAAAATAGTGAATTTTACTAATCTGGCAACTTGTGACATTTCATGATTACAAGCCTTAAAAATTTCATCCAGTTTTTTCTTATATAGACTGCATACACATTTAAAATATCAAAGGCACTTTTAGGTTACATGATAAACAAAAATACTTCAATAGAGACAGGATTATTTATTGGTTCCTTCAGTTTCTGTGTCCATGTCGATCGTCGAGAGCCCAGTTTTGCACTTCACCTTTGGCAAATAGCGAGAAGAAAATGGCACCAAACACATTGATAGCAGCAGCGATGTAGAAAACTGTTTGCCATTCTCTAATAGTGTTCTACAGGGAGAAAGAGAAACATGCACATGAAAAAAATTTTGTTTATAGTCAGCTTTATAGAAAAGGTGGGATCACAAGACTGTTACAACAAGTCTCATGATGAAAACAACCCAAGCTCCCTCCACAGTGAAACTGTGATATATTTGCTCAGTGGAATACTATACAGCAACTAAAATGAATGAGCTACAACAGCGTAGATGCAGCTCACTAACGAAATGTTACACAGAAGCCAGACACAAAAGAGTACATATTAAATGACTGCATTTTTTATCAAACTCAATTATATAAAAGTTCAAAATTACACAAAACTAATTCATAGTGTTAAAAGTAGGAATAGGGGCTCCTCTTGGTAGGGTGAAAGGGGAATGTCAGCTAGGAGGACCCAGAGGCTTTGCGAGAGAGATAACGTCCCGTTTCTTGACGGGTGTTGGTTACATGAGTGTGTGAACATTCATCCAGCTGTATACTTAGGATCTGTGTATTTCTACTCCAACATTTACTCAAAGTTCACTCAGATTTACTCAAAATAAAACATGGCATGGCTTTCAGCGATGTGGTACTAGGAAAGCTGTATGCTTGCCCATCATTTCCCTAGTTCTTAGGTGGGAGATATAAGCCAGATCAAGAAAGGATGAGTTAAGATGGGCTTTGAATTTCAAGTTTGAGGCCCAGCACAGAGAACTCTTGATGGACCCACAAAACAGGACATGGATGAGATCTGCCAGTTAAGCGATCAGCAAAACACAATTGTTTAGCGTATAATATAGTGGTATAAAAACATCAGGCAGTTAGCTAATTTCTGGGTCATGTGACTAACTTAAACAACCATTTTTTGGATTTTGCAATGTCAGTCTAACCAGAATGCTACATCTGCAGCATGAAGAAAAGAAAAAGCAAGCAGGGGAATTGGCAATGAGGGAGAAAAAGGAAAGGCACTAGGAAGCTAGTATGAGGTCATTCTTTTAGGAAAAAAGGAAAATCATGGAGAAAGACAGCACTCTGTTATGCTGATCAGAGATTCATGTATTTTGGTAAAAAAAAAAAAAACTTAGAAATCCATCTTAAATTTTAGTAACTGTTTAGATATGCTAACAATATGTTACTTATTTGTACTTGGCTCATTCTGCAAAGTTTCTGAGGCAGTGCAATAATTTTCAATTGTGAGCAATTACAATTGTAAAGGCAAGTATGTGTTTCTCCTTTTTTTTTTTTTAAAGATTTTATTTATTTTGAGAGAGAAAGAGAGTGTGTGTGTGCATACATGCAGAGGGAGGAACAGAGGGAGTGAGAGAATCCCAAGCAGACCCCACACTGAGCACAGAGCCAGATGCAGGGTTCTATCCCACCACCCCGAGGATCATGACTTGAGCTGAAATCAAGAATCTGATGCTTGGGGCGCTTGGGTGGCTCAGTTGTTAGGCATCTGCCTTCGGCTCAGGTAATGATCCCTGAGTCCTGAGATCAAGCCCTGCATCGAGCTCTGCATTAAGCCCCGCATTGAGCCCGGCATCAGGCTCCCTGCTCAGTGAGAAGCCTGCTTCTCCATCTCCCACTCCCCCTGCTTGAGTTCCTTCTCTTGCTGTGTCTCTCTCTGTCAAAAAATAAATAAATAAAATA
Source organism: Mustela nigripes (assembly GCF_022355385.1). NCBI lineage: Eukaryota > Metazoa > Chordata > Mammalia > Carnivora > Mustelidae > Mustela > Mustela nigripes. The sequence continues at coordinate 35,197,640 of NC_081561.1, read as the reverse complement.
TTTTTTAAAAAGTCTGATGCTCAACAGACTCAGCCACTCAGGGACCCCTGTGTTCTCCTTAAAAAAAAAAAAAAAAAAAAAATCCTTTTAATAACATTAAACAAATGCTATGATAGCCTATCCAAATCCAGTTCAGTTCCCACTTTATAAACATTCAAGACTGAGGAATCCAGGTATTCTTAGCAGAAATACTATGATTATCCATAATAAATGAAATTAATACATGGTAGTACGTTGACTTAGGTTCCTGTGTTGCCACAGTGCTCCGCAGAGATAAGGTTAAACATTTCTGACATGTCCATATGGAGACAAAGAATTCTAGGGGGGGGGGAAAATCACAACTTTCCCAACATTCGTTTCTATTAAGTGAGAGAACATAGTAACAAGGAGGCTTGGGTTCATTCAAGTAAGGAATCAGAAATGGTGGGAGCAGGGGTGCCTGGGTGGCTCAGTCTGCCAATTTGGCTCAGGTCATGATCTCAGGGTCCTGGGATAAACCCTCACATTAGGCTTCCCACTCAATGGGGAGTCTGCTTGTCTCCTTCTGCCCCTTCTGTCTCCTTCCGCCTGCACAAAGGAACAAACTCTCTTAAATAAATAAATCTTGAAATGAATGAATGAATGAATGAATGAGTGGTGGGAGCAGAGAAGAAATAGGAACACTCATTGTGGTGAACACATACACATCTGAAATCAGTATATTTAGTAATAAGAAAGGTGGTAAGCATATTCTGAAATTCTTAAGGATTAGGTGGTGTTAATCTGATCACAGAGACAAAGAGAAAATTAAGTCTCTTAGAGCTTTAAGTCAGCCACTTAAAAAATATATTTCAACAGGCTTTAGATTTTTTTAAACAGAAATTTTGAGTCAGAGGTCTTTTATTTTTCTTTCTTATACACTGTGAGCCACTGGTACAGTGCTGAATCTCTGCTGACTGATGTGGCACCACGCTGCCTCCCTGCTGGAGGTGAGACCACCCCAGGGCCCTCTGCATTTCGGAGGCTCAGTGCCCTTCCCACACCTTGCTCACTCCTCCAGGGCTCCTTCCCGGCAAATTGTGTGCGCTCTCCCCTGTGCCCACCGCACCCTGCACACTTTTTTTTCCCCTGCGGCATTCGTCACTGTACTTTAGCTATTTGATTATGTGCCATCCCTAAATGAGGATTTTCACAAGTGCAGAAGCTTGTCATTTTGGCTTTGGATCCTCAGTACCTGCTATATTAATAGTCACTCATGAAATGCCTGTAGAATCCGTGTTTGACCATTTCAGGGCTCGCTAACTCATAAGGCAGCCCTTTCCACAGAGTAGACAGCTTTTAACAGAATTTTCCTATTGTGTCCTCATTGCTTCTCTTCACCTATCTTTGTGGAACTGCCAAGAATAAGTCACCATCTCTTGTGTGGTCGTCCTTCAAGATGTGAAGACACATGCCATGTCTTCTCAAGTCTTCTGCTCCTCTCAGTGGTGATCACTTCCCTAGTTCCTTACTCATTCCCACGTGACTTCCCGATACCTCACCTTTGTGGATCCACTTCTTGAATAACTTTCCATTGCCAGTTTTGATTTGTTCAAACCAAAGATACAAGTTACTTACCTTGTAAAATATCACCACTTTTAAGTACTTGTGTGGTGTGAGCTACAACAGCTTTGTTGAACTTAGTTCTGTTGTTTTGTCTAAAAACCAAGGGGTGTTCTTGGAAAATATTATTTTCCTGTCCAGTATGGCACTTACCTTTTTGCTGATGTAAAGAGTTGCACAAGAATAAACATTCAGAATTTTACTCTCAATTAAAATATACTCAAACTTGGGGTGCCTGGGTGGCTCAGTGGGTTAAAGCCTCTGCCTTCAGCTCAGGTCATGATCTCAGGGTCTTGGGATGGAGCCCCGCATCCGGCTCTCTGCTCAGCCTACTTCCCCTCCCCTCCCTCTGTCTGCCTACTGGTGATCTCTGTCTGTCAAATAAATAAATAAAATATTAAAATATATATATATACTCAAATTTTGACAGATGTGCAGACTCAAGTGAATTGTGTAGACGTTTGCGTATATAAGCAAATTATCTACTTACATCAGGGGTCAGACTTTTAGCAATGACAGGCCCAGCCATTCCTGGAATAGTGGCAAATGTATTTGTGATGCCCAGCAGGATACCAGCATACCTGCAGAAAACATTTTCATAGAGATTACTGTGTTACACATTGAAGTAGCTTCTTTCAACAGATAGCTGTACTACTTTCAGAACAGTTTATATTTTTGTGAATTTTCATGTTTAAAAGAAATGTCTTACCAAGCTGGACTGAATATATTTAGCTGGTGAAAAACTTGCATTTCAATAGTTAATAAGCATTCTAATATTACATAGGGGAACGCCACCACTGAAATGAAAATCCTCTTTATAGTGATTTAGAAAAGTGTTGAGATTGATTTTCGTACAGGGTACAGGACTGTGTTAGACAGGAAGTTTGATGTATCTTAAGATTCTTTAGTTTTTTTAAAAAAAGGAAGAATTTATTTCCTGATTACAAAATCTATTTCATTGTTGAAAATAAAAAAAAATTTAAGAAAATAAAATTACCTTTGAGAAAATTGATATTAATACTTTGGTAAATATTTTAATTATTTTTATTTATATGTATATATTTCTAATATACTATTATGAAATGAAATAATATTGAACATAGCAATTTCCGATTTACTTATTCCACTTATCACGTATATGCGTATAGCTAAGTCGTTGCATACTTCCCAGAGGTAGACAAGTTTGGTATACATTGTATGGGTATATATATAACAAAAAATGCATTTTTAATAACTCAGGGAAAGTTGATTTATGTTAAGAATAAAGCTTAGAGGAGTTGGATATTCTTAGTTATGTTTAGATGCAAATCTTTAAAGGAAGAATTCCTGCTTGTATTTGGAAAGTGCTAATGGTCTGATTTCTCCAATATATAAGGAATGTAAACTAAGGAAGGCTGAATGAAACGCTTACTTTCCATAAAGAAGTCATACTGAACTTCTAGTCAGGAGACCTAAAGATCCTGTGACTTCTAGTTGTACCATTGACCATCTATGTGACCTTGGCCAGTCAGTGATAGATTATTTCCCTTATCACTCATGGGTTCATAGATGTTCACATGTAACGTACCTGCTGCTCCCATGTGAGTCCCCCCAGTCCCCCCCCCCACCAAGTACACTAAAACATTATTTTTGAGTATAACATACATATGGAAATGAACACAAACCATAAGTGCACAGTGTGATTAATTTTTATAAAGTGAACAGAACCATGTCACTAGCACCCAGTCAAAATACAGAATCTACTAGAATAAACTTTTTTTTTTTTAAAGATTTTATTTATTTATTTGGCAGACAATTCACAAGTACGCAGAGAGGCAGGCAGGGAGAGAGGAGGAAGCAGGCTCCCCGCTGAGCAGTGAGCCCGATGCGGGACTCAATCCCAGAAGGCAGAGGCTTTAACCCACTGAGCCACCCAGGCGCCCCTGGAATAAACATTTTTAAGGATATTTTACACATGGCTGAACTGCCTCTCAGTCTGTATAAGCTTTAATTTGAATAATCATAATTTTTTGAGGTCATTCCTACTCTAAAACTTACGAGGATGGCTTAATGCTTGCCCTTAAGGAGATTATAATAATTTGCCTGATTTGCAATGGCCTCGCCCTCCCTGGTCCATCTACCTGGTCTCACTACCCAGTGCTGCAGACTGTGTCACTTCCGATTCCGACAGCTCCCACCCAGCTGCTCCCATCTGCTATGCTCATTCCTGTTATCCTCCTTCATACTCTACTCGCTGTCTGAAATCCATATTCCTTCTGTCCAGACCACTTACTCAGCACCTCTTCCGCGAAGCTTCCTTTGTCTAGTTCAGCTCACACTGAGCCCTGTCTTTCCAGAACTTTATTAAGTCCTTAAAGCCAGTGCTATGGGTTCTAGGAGGTAATTGTTCTCTAAGTCAAGTTTGCTAATTCAGATTCCATAGTCTCACTGCAAAGTCGTGCTTTATTTCCCTTTATTATTTGCAGGGCCAGCACATATATGCTCGTTCAGTACATGCTGACAAGAGAAGTGGCACATGACCCGCAGTTGTTCCAGGCCCTGACCATGGAACCCCGGGGCACTGGCTGTGCTGGCTGCTGGTGCTTTGTCTCACAGACGCAAATACCTCTCTTGGGTACCGGCTCCAAAGCGTGCTTATTCCTGATCCAAATGGAACCACACAGTATGCAACCTTTTGGATTACATATGGGGTTTGCTAAACATCCCAGGGACGCCTGGGTGGCTCAGTGGGTTCGGCATTTGCCTTCGGGCTCAGGTCATGATCCCAGGATCCTGGGATCGAGTCCCGCATTGGGCTCCTTGCTCAGAGGGGAGCCTGTGTCTCCCTCTGCTTGCAGCTCTCCCTGTTTGTGCTTTCTGACAAATAAATAAATAAAATCTCTAAAAAAATAAACAAATAAACATCATCCCAAGTTGTTGTGTGTATCAATAGTTTATTCGTTTTTTATTGCTCTCTCTCTCTTTAACTGAAGAAGCTGGGGTTTTGTCCTATAGAGAGTCCTGCATTCTGTTTTGTGTAGATTGCATCCCTGAGATACCATATAACATAATCTTACGTTCGCTGTATTTCCTGTACACTGATAGTATCTAGACCACAGATCTCAGAGCATGGGTTAGAGTTAGTTTTGATATTTTTAGCGAGAAAATTTAAAGATGATGGTGGAGTTAAAAATTGTTGAACTAAGTAAATGGCATTTATAATTTTTTCATAAAAGTCATCTAGGTATATAAAAAGTCCAATTAGAACTTTTGTTTTGAGGGGCACCTGGGTGGCTCAGTGGGTTAAAGCCTCTGCCTTTGGCTCAGGTCATGATCCCAGGGTCCTGTGATCGAGCCCTGTGTCAGGCTCTCTGCTTAGAGGGGAGCCTGCCTCCTCCTCTCTCTGCCTGCCTCTCTGTCTACTTGTGATCTCTGTCAAACAAATAAAATCTTTAAAAAAAAAAAAAAGAACTTTTTTTTTTTGAGAGTGAGAGCAAGCACAAGCAGGGGTTGGAGGAGTAGCAGAGGGAGAGGGACAAGCGGACTCTATGCTGAACATACAGAGTCTGTCATGGGACTCAGTCTCAGGACCCTGAGATTATGACCTGAGCCAGAATCAAGAGTTGAGGGCAGAACCGACTGAGCCACCCAGCTGCCCCAAGAACTTTTCATTTTCATGAAATAATCAGTATTATCATAAAATAAAATACAAATTAAAGAAGCTCAGTATTTATTAGTCCATCCGGTCTTATTGTGGGGTACTATTATTTCTAGTAGTATTTAGGATCTAGTGTCTTGGCTGCAGATGATTAATCTGCAATTTCTCTCCCCATTTTCCTTGTGGACAAGTGCCTGATATGGACTGAACTGTGTCCTCTCAAAATTCATATGTTGAAGTCTTAACTCCCACTGTGACTTCTTTGGAGCTACAACTTACAGGAGGTAATAAAGGTTAAATAAGTGTAGGGTCTTAACCCAATAGGATTGGTGGCCTTGCAAGAGGAGGAAGAGAGAGAACTCACTCTATCTCTGTGAGGACTGACCAAGGAAAGGCTATGTGAGGACACAGGGAGAAGGGGGCCATCTGTAAGCAAGGAAAAGAGCTCTCACCAGAACTTGACTATGCTGAGACCCTGATCTCCAACTTTGAGCTTCCAGAACTGTGAGAAAATAAACTTCTACTTTTTTAAGCTCTCTGGTCTGTGGCATTCTGAACGGCAGTTGACTAATACGGTGCCTAAATAAAACATCCTGCTGAAACCAAGTCAATAATCTACAACCATCACACATTTTTATGTTCAAAACTCGTTCATACTGGATACAGTAACAAAAGCGTACAGCACAGGTCTTTTTGGCTTATGCCCTTTAGGGAGTGTATCTTAAATTAACCAAGCTTGGCAGAACATGTCTTTTTTTTTTTTTTTTTTTTTTAGTTAAACTATTAACACCTTGGCAGTAGGAGGAACCAACTGCAATGTTGCCAGGCCTTTTCAGTGACAGATATTAAGTGCAGACGAACGCTGTGAAATCCTGAATGTCAGCACCAAGAAACTCATTCAAGTATTTATATTACACTTGGCCAGGCAGGGCCATGAAAGATGGATGACTGCTGGGGAAAAAAACATGTTGTACAGACCCAGTCTGTATTCTGTGTTGGTGCAGTACTAGCGTGCTCTGGGATTAATCTTAAAAGTCTCTCCAATTCCTGTGTATCTGGGCAACAAAATTATCCACAGAAAATCTATTTTAATCTAGAGAGGAAAAGGCTTGAAAAATACCACAAACACATCTTTATGTTAAAAGGATTACTGATTGTATATTGAAAAACCTATGTCAGGCGTGGCTCTAAGTATTTTACACATATCCCATTTTATTTTATTTTTTTTTTTTTAAAGATTTTATTTATTTATTTGACAGAGAGAGAGATTACAGGTAGGTAGAGAGGCTGGCAGAGAGAGAGAGAGAGAGAGAGAGAGAGAAGCAGGCTCCCCGCCGAGCAGAGAGCCCGATGTGGGACTCGATCCCAGGACCCCGAGATCATGACCTGAGCCGAAGGCAGCGGCTTAAACCACTGAGCCACCCAGGCGCCCCCACATATCCCATTTTAATAGTAAAATCCACTCCATAAGGTAGGGATTCCTATCTCCATACTACAGATGAAGAAAGACTGTAAAATGTTACCCAATTTGTCTGACTCCAAATCAGTACTTAGTAATACAAGGTTATAATCTGTTATGCTGCCTGAATAATGCTGCCACAGTCATCACCAAATTCAATCTAAAGGAATTACCAGTTTTCTTGAGCTTGATTTTTCACCATAAGCTCCAGTGCTGAATGCTTAACAGTCTGTGGCCCTCAAATATTCTTGTTCTAATTACCAGAGCTTTATCTAGTGCATGGGCACTCAGTTGTTACCAAAGAAAAAGCAACTAAGCTACAACGTGGTCAAAAGATAGGTGATCCCCCAGTTAACCAAGACATGGAGAACTAGAAACAACCTAGCATCCTTTGAAGGAAGAAATTCTAGGTGGAAAATAAAAACTGCAAGCTCTCCTGAAGGGCTGAATCAAAATATAAGGGAGGGAAATCATTTTGACTTTGATGAGATGACCTTACATTTGTATAGTGATATATTTTTAGAAGTTACATATGCTGTTCACATATATACATATATTGATTACTACTATATATCTGGAGGTAAGTACATGGTGCACATGTGTACTTAACAACTTCTACAACTACCTGTTGAAATCATTTATGTTACTAAACTGTTTGGTTTCATACTATATCTAGATAAATGTCTTTTTTGACTTACAATTCACAGAATGCCAGGGCTAGAACAGGGTCTTCAAGATATGAAGTTTAACCACTCAGCTGATGCCTGAAGCCCAGTTCCAGGATCCTGTTTGGCCATTATCCAGTATATGCTTCAGGATGTGACCTTACCATCCTCCCAAACTACCAGAAGCTTCTACAGATGCAAACAGGGACCATATTACCTTCGTGTCTGTGTCTTCAACATTTGGTAGAATGCCTGGGTACAGTGTTTGTTAAATGACTAGATCCTTTAATCCACATGCCATGACACTGAAATTTAGTAATTACACACCCACCTAATTGTACATCCAATTCATCTTTTTCCAACTTATCCAAAAGGTTATCATGGGAGATCTACTTGAAATCCTCATGTACCATATTTATTGTGTTCCCTTTCTGTATGAGGCTAAAAATGTTGAGAAATTAGACCATTTTGCTCTTTTGGCTGTTAATGATCCAATGGTTACTCCTCAGTAATCAGACTTTTCTTTTCCAAGAGCTCACCAATCAGCCCTTTATTATTTTACTTGGATTGATTTGTAATCCTGGTCATGGGACCTGACTCAAAGTTTCCCAGAAAATAATAGTCTATTGTGTTATGTGCAAATGCACTTACGATAATGAGCTAAGTGTATAAGCAAGTGTATATGTGTTCTATAATCTTATAAGGTAGGTACTATGTGTGCATGTATATATATATAAATATAAATATATATACACATATATATTCCCCCCTCCCACCTTCCCAGAAGTTCTTGCCAGATTCCAGAGCTCCTGAAGGACTGAAGGTACCTGATGAATCCTGAATTACATTTTAGCTCCATGAAATGGAGTGGGTGGCTCACTACCTTTTTCTGGCTAGCTGGCTAGTGGGCCAATTTTATGTTCCTTACAATTTTTACTTCTCATATTTATTTACTTAGTTTTAAAATAAACTCACATAAACTGAGGCAACCAGAGTATGTATCTGTTCTTGGCAATGAGTTCTTTTCCATGAGTTTTCAAAATAACTACTAAAAGATGACCAATTTTTAAGATCTTCAAGAGACAACCTGATGTAGCAGAAAGATCCTTGAATCATGTTGCTGAGACCTGGATTCAAATCTCAGGTCTGCCATTTCCTAGGGGTGACTTTGGAAGCCACCCAACTCCTCTGTACCTGAATTTCTTCATCTTCAAAATGAGTTCTTCCTGCTCACATCTCCATGCATTGTAGTGGACATTACCAGTGGCCTCCTCAGCATCCATTCCCATGAGGTTTGGGGGATACTGACTCCTTCACCTCTAACTTTAGGGTGGGTGCTAATTGTCCTAAAGTCAGATGGTATTCTCTTGGCTGTAGGGATTGGTTCAGGGGTGGTTATGTAACTTGCTTTGGTTCAATCAAAATGAAACCTAGGACTTACTATCATGGTACAGAGAGAAAAAGAATCTTCTTCCTTGACCAATGTGAGTAAAGAAGCATGCGATTCTGGTAGTTACTGGCAATCATTTCATTGTGTGATTTAAGAAGCACACCCAGTCTCAGGGTGAAACTAATATGAAAGCTAGAGAGTGGAAAAGAAATGAATCTCTGGTAATATTAGTGGACAGCTGATGTCAACTCTTGTCTGAAACCAACTGTCACTGGATTTTATGCTAAAGTGAATCAATAGACTATGCTGTTTAGCCAGCTTGAATTAAGATTTCTATTAGTTCAACTAAAAGCATCTGAGAGATAACACAGTCTAGCTACCTTGTGCCCAGACCCTCAATTCCCATATCCCATATTCATCAACCCTCAGCTTGTTAAAATCTCAACCTAAATCAATCCTACAGCACATTTTCAGTCCTACACTTGGGCTGCTGAACACCACTGAAAGAACAACTCTGTAAAATAGAGAAGTACAAAATTCATCTCCAATTGCCTCTGATCCTTGTCAATGCCAAAAATCCCTTCAATGAGTTCTTATTGACAATTTTCCCCGGTAGCTAGTTTGAACTTTTATGATTCTCAAATCTTTCTTCTTCACCTATCTTCTTTCTTAGTCTCAGCAATGAACTTGAGTCCCATGTCACAAAGAAATCAAAGACTGACAGTTAAGATTTTTCAATTAGTTATCTACTGCTACACTATAAATTACTTCAAACCTTGCAGCTGAGGACAACAAATATTTATCCTCTCACAGTTTCTGTGGGTCAGGAATGTCGAAGTGGTTTAGCTGGGTGGTTCTGGGTCGGATTTTCTCACGAAGTTTCAGTCATGTTGGCTGGAGCTGCATTACCCACTTCTAAGCTCACTCATGTGGCTGCTAGCGATGGCCTTGGTTCTCCCCAAGTTGGCCTTGCCGCAGAGCTCCTAAGTGTCCTCCCTACATGATAGATGAGTCATCTGAGAGAGACAGAGAGCAAGGAAGCTGTTGTGATGCCTTTTAATGACCTAGTCAGATATCACTACTTTTGCCACATTCACTAGAAACAAGTCACTAAATCCAGCCTACACCCAAGAGAAGGGGAAATAGGCTCCATCTTCCAAAGGGAGAAGATGGAGAATGTGTGGACATATTTTGAGTCACTACAATTCCCATGTTCTCATCTCACTCAACTCAGAACTTTTCTTTAACTGAACCCACCTTACTACCTTCCATTTCTTCTTATTTGGAAGATAATCCCTCTACTTTGACTCTGAGTTTCATCCCTTCCTGACATCTACCAACCACTAGTTGTCACTTCTTCCTTTCAGCTTTAACCTTTCCTTGTTTATTGGACTTCTTTTCTCACTGCATTTACAACCTGGGTCTGTTTCACCTTAAAAAAACAAACAAACAAAAAAACCCAGTCAATCTTCCATCAATATGTGTCTCTCTTTAGTTTTTTTCTCCTTCCCTTCATAGTTTATAGTTTTGAAACAGTTGTTTATTGGCAGTGGTTCTCAAATTTTTAAAGTCCATGAAAACCACCAGGAGGAGCGACAAAATGCAGATAGATTCTTTCCCTAGCCCTGTGATCCGTGATTCTACTTTATTTTTAAGAAGCACTCCTGATGATTTTGATATGGACGGGCTAAGGATCTCACTTTTGAGATCATTGCTTTATCCTGACGGTCTTCACTTCCTTATCTTTCCATTCATTCCTTATGTCACTACAGCTTAGCGTCCTTCTCCCTGTTCTACAGAAGCCTTTTCACCAATATGTTTAATGAACTTCTCCATCTGGAGAGGAACACTTTCATTCTTGCTTTGCTTGGCTTCTCTGTGGCATCTGACACTGTTAATCAAGCCCTCCCATTGGGAATTCCAGTCTCTACTTATTTTCCTTCTCTTTCTCCTGTTCCTTCTTTTCAGTTACTCTTGCGTCAGGTTCTTTCTCTTGATGAATTCCGAAGATTTTCATCATTTCCTGAGTATTTTTTATCCAATTCCATGGCTTTATCTACAACTCATATGTTGTAGATCTAAATCTTTTATTAGATTTACATCTGAATCTTTAGATGTTGTAGATCTAAATCTTTATCTCGTATCCAGAGGCCATTCTTGAAGATTGGATGATCTTGGCTTTCTTTCCTTTTTTTTTAAAGATTTATTTATTTGACAGACAGAGTTCCCAAGTAGGCAGAGAGGCAGGCAGAGAGAGAGGAGGAAGCAGGCTCCCTGCTGAGCAGAGAGCCCGATGTGGGGCTCAATCCCAGGACCTTGAGATCATGACCTGAGCCAAAAGCAGAGGCTTTAACCCACTGAGCCACCCAGGCGCCCCGATCTTGGCTTTCTTGACAACACATTCTTAATTTTCCTTCTATCTTCCCTGTTGCTCCTTTTTAGTTTCCTTTTCTAGTTATTTCCCTCTTTCTTTGTTTGCCAAGATCCAGTCCTGGGATCACTTGTCACTCTCTCCCAAGGCAATTTTTGTCTTTCAATGCTTTAAAATGTGTATTATTATTCCTTAATTTTCATTTCCAATCCAAATGCTGAGATCCAGATCCATAAATCCTACTGCCTTTAACTACTATTTTCTAGATGTTTTCACAAATATCTAAAATTTAACATGTCTGAAATGTTTATTTTCCTCCAAGACTCTTCCTCCTTCAGGTATCCCAGTTCCAATAAGTGGCACATCCATCTATCCAGCTGCAGATACAGAATGCCTAGAAATCATCACGTTTGATCTCTCCTTGCTCTTCAGGTCTAATCTATTGTCAAGTCCCATCTATTGTATGGGTGCCCTTATAGGAAGAATGAGAGACACTGGAGCTCTTTCTCTCTCTGCACACATGTGAGCATGCCTTCAGACACATGAGGGAAGTACCATGGGTGCATATAGCAAAAAGCAGCCCATCTGCAAACCAGATAGTTCTGACAAGAAACTAAACATGCTGGCACCTTGATCTTGGATGTTGAACTGTGAGAAAATAAATTTCTGTTGTTTAAGCTACCTAGTCTGTGGTATTTTGTTCTGGCAGCCTGAGCAGAAAGCCCTATGGGGCTCCATCCCAAGACCCTGCAATCATGACCTGAGCTGAAGGCAGACGGTTAACTGACTGAGCCACTCAGATGCCCCTAAACTTTTTTACTTCTTACTCACCAATAAGTATACTCAATAAGCATTTCCTAGCTTGTAAGTTACAGAAAAATTCTTCCCTCTGTTTTGATTTTTTTTTGACGAAAGACTTTGGTATATTGTAAACAATTCAACATTAGACATTTGGTCTCATGATAAAACCAGAGATTATTCCTTCAACAAATGTTTACTGAGCACCCTCTATGTGCCAGGCATTGTAATAAAACTTTCATGCATGGGGGTGCATGGGTGGTTCAGTGGGTTAAAGCCTCTGCCTTTGGCTCAGGTCATGATCCCAGGGTCCTGGGATGGAGCCCCGCATCCGGCTCTCTGCTCAGCAGGGAGCCTGCTTCCCCCACCCCTCTCTGACAGCCTCTCTGCCTACTTGTGATCTCTCTGTCAAATAAAAAAAAAATTAAAGAAAAAACCCAACAACTTTCATGCATGATCAATTTTGGGATGTGAAATATTACATTCCTAGATAGGATAAGACATATTTAGAGTTTTCTTTTTTTTTAATCACAATAGACTTTTTACATACAGTGTAATATTTTTACTATTCTGATTATCAGATCCTTATACTTTAAAAATGTAATTCACCATTACATTAAAAAAATGAAACATTTTATATTTAAGTGGGATTAATGTAATCTTCTAGTTTAAAAATAAAAATCACATGAAACTATACAAGAGATGTTTGAACTTCAGAATTTAAACACTGCCAAGACTGTAACTAATGGGTTTAATAATTAATCACATCTATTTCTAGTTCTGAAAGTTTAAATTGATTTTAATTATATGAAATACTATGACAATAATTAACTCAAGAAGGTACCACTTTCTCTGTAAAATGGGTGGCTATTTAGTCAGTATATAACCAATTATTGCTCTTACAAATTTCTAATTACCAACAAAAACATTACTGTCTAAGGCAAGTAGTTACCATTGTTAGTTAAATAAACAACTGCCAGATCCAAACCGTATAAAAGAATGACAGGCTCCATAGGCTTATGCAGTTTAACTTTTGTTAGAATTCTAAATTTTGAGGGTTCTTCTATCCCAGGTATGTGATTAGATTAGCAAGGCATAAATCAATGAGATAAAGTAATATGCAGTCACATATTGTTAATGTAGTTAATTCCATGAAAGAATTATGTGAAAGTAAATTGATATATAAAAAGTAAATAAATAACGTAATATCCATAAAGTATGGCTAAATATTAAAATATGTCTATTTAAATTATTTTGGGTATGAAGTAGAGAAGTTGAGAGGATAAAATATCTTTATAAGTAAAATCTTATTTAGATATACTATTTCCTTTTATTCCTAATCTCAGAAAATATTGTATTTCTAACCTCAATCTCAATATTATTGTCAATATAAATTTACATAGTACCCTGTGGAATTCACTACTATGCAGATACTTTTAATATTTATTTATTTATTTATTTATTTATGTAAGCTCTATGTCCTATGTGGTGCTTGAACTCATGACCCCAGGAACAAGAGATCAAGAGTCACATACTCTACTGAGCCAGCCAGGGGCCCCTAGATCCTTTTTAGAGCTATTTAAATACATATAATGTAGCTGATATGTGAACTCAGCTTTAACCCATACATTGCTCTAATTAACAGTTATGATTATGGAAATAAGGAGATAACTAAACAACTAAACTAGAATTAAGAAATAATAACATCATAATAAAAGTAGTGTACATTTAAAGCTGTCATCTTTTGCTATTTTGTGGAGGAAGGCATCCTTACAATTCACTCTAGAGAGATTTACAAGTCTCTGCTGGTACCTTGATAATTCTATGAAGGATTGAAGGATCACTTCAACATCCCAAAGATAAGAAAATAAAAAACAAGGCTTACTATGTGCTATTCAGCATGCAAAAGATGTAAAAGAAATAATTTGATAAAATCACAGACTTTTGTGTTCTATTTTTTTTAAAGATTATCTAAAGATTTTTTTTTAAGATTATTTATTTATTTGACAGAGATCACAAGTGGCAGAGAGGCAGGCAGAGAGAGAAAGGAGGAAGCAGGCTCCCCACTGAGCAGAGAGAAAGGAGGAAGCAGGCTCCTCACTGAGCAGAGAGCCAATTCGGGGCTCAATCCCAGGACCCTAGGATCATGACCTGAGCCGGAGCAGAGGCTTTAACCCACTGAGCCACCCAGGTGCCCCTTTTGAGTTCTATTTGTAAATAAACCTTTGTTTATTTACAAATAAAGTCAATGCTTCGAGTGATTTCTAAGTAGTAACTAACACCTGCTTAGGAGAGGCAATCTAACTTAGTAATGAAGGCATATGATCTCTTGCCAGGGCCTTGGTTTCTAAACACCACTCTTCACCGAAAGGAACCAGCATTCCTAGGAGAAATCACTGATCCCAAGGTATTTCAAGGCAGGGAAGATACAAAATGAATCTGGAACATCTAGTTGTTTCATCAATAAAGTGGTCAAAGACGAAGCAGGGAGCGGGATGGTGAAGGGGTGTGGGGAATGTCGATAGGCTATAGGACCCAGCTCAGAGGGACACCTATAGCTAAATCTGAGATAATGTGAGCATAAAAACAGATACGGACAATAACGGATTATAACTCATCAAATAAATTAGGAATCTTTGAGTCCACGCTGATGATAGATAACAAAGTGGAGGACGAGGGAAAATCTTCCTTACAAAAGAACGCCAACTGATTATATGTGGAGGGAAAGATAGGGTGGAAATACCACGTTTTTGAAGCCACATGGTAAAACTGGTTTGGTGTGGATCAACAATGGGTACTAAATCTAAGCTGGCGAGGAGGGTGATGAGAAGGATGTTTGTATGATCTCCAAGCATCTTTCCAGAGATGCCTTGTTGAAGGGGGAAAAAGTAAGTAGTTATTAGAGAAACTACAACATCTTGACTGGGTGATCAAAATCAGTATTACCAGGGGCTTCTGAATGTGATTCCCTGAGGTCACAGGCCAGTGAATCTGGTCAGGAATACATTATCTGAATCTAATCACTACAAAACATGAGAAAAATCCAGAGTGCAAGCATTCCAGGTATATAGACAGGCATGAGCATAGGGCCAAAGGTGGAAAAGAACGTGTGTGTCTCTTGGGGGATACTTTTTGAGAATAAAGAGTAGTTTAGTTCACCTGGGGCGAAGTACAAATTAGACGAGGCAGGGGAGAGAGAAATAAAATTACAAAGGTAAATTGGGACCATAATGTGGAGGATTTTCCATGTTGGTTGTGGATTCTGTATTTAAATTTAATAGAGAATATAAAAATTGATTTTATTATATAATACTAAAGAAAGAGCATTAAAGAAAAGTGTTGACATATAATGAAATCAATACCTAAATAATTTTTTTTTTTTAAGAATTTATTTATTTATTTGAAAGACAGAGATCACAAGTAGGCAGAAAGGCAGGCAGAGAGAGGAAGGGAAGCAGGTTCCCCGCTGAGCAGAGAGCCTGATGCGGGGCTCGATCCCAGGACCCTGGGATCATGACCTGAGCTGAAGGCAGAGGCTTTAACCCACTGAGCCACCCAGGCGCCCAATACCTAAATAATTTTTAAGAAAGAGTTTTAACATGGTGCTAAATGTGAAAGGCTGTTTTCATTCTTCCATTCATGCCCTTGATTGAGCACTGACCAAGACCCAGCACAGGGCCAGGTTCTGGTATGGCTGGGATCAAAAAGGTGGACTTGGCCCCTGTGCTCTCTGCGCTTATAGTTCCAGAGCTTTTGCTTAGGTTACTTTTTATATCAAATGGTTTCTTGGTCCAGTGCCTAAGTGTTGCTGATTTTCTTCCGTGGTTCCCCACTGTTAAGGGTATATGTAGCACTGAAGTTCCTAATTCCTTGGTATGGTTATATAAATCAACCACTCAACAAGTATGGACTGGGTGTGCCTCTCCTTGTGCAAAAGCTGTGATATGAATGTATAGCCTGTCTTAGTCTGATGAGTTTACATCCAAATTGCGGAGATAAGAAAGAAAGTTGCATTTAAAATAATTACAAATCAAGGTAAGGCAGTGAATATAAACGCATCTAGCATAAAATTATAACTGGAATGCACTGAGAAGAGGAAGAGAAGAAAGTAGGCATTAATGGTCTGTAAAGGCCTAATGAAGAGCTAGGGTGTGAACTGAGAAGGGTGCAGAGGGGTGGAGAGGAAACAGCACTGCCACAGGGGCTGAGAATGAACCTTTAGTAGGCGCGGCAAAGTGGCAGACAGGATTCAGCAGGGAGCTGGGCACACTTATAGTCTGATCTATGGAAACTTCTCTGACTTCTTCTTCTTCTTTTTTAAAGATTTTATTTACTTATTTGACAGAGATCACAAGTAGGCAGAGAGCCAGGCAGAGAGAGGAAGGGAAGCAGGCTCCCTGCTAAGCAGAGAGCCTGATGCGGGGCTCAATCCCAGACCCTGAAAGCATGACCTGAGCTGAAGGCAGAGGCTTTAACCCACTGAGCCACCTAGGTGCCCCAACTTCTCTGACTTCTTACTTAAGGTACTTATTGAAGGGGCGGGAGCCTGAGGATTAATAAGAATCAGAAAATTCTATGGTAGTCAATTTGGGAAAAGAATTTGGGAAAGGGTAAACATGGTACAGGACCACCGATATTTTCTCCAAAAATAAATTCATATCCATTACAAATTAAGCACATCAACATCAAATCTTCTGGGCTAAAATATTTACATGGCCCCTCCTCTACCTAGTCGACTGGCACAAATGAATCCTAGAAGTATGTGGCCCAAAGAATATTTCCAGAGAAGGAGCTGTAAAAAGAATTCTGGACTTAAAGGTAAGAAGTTTAGGTTCAAGTTTGGGCTCTATCATTTATTAGCTATGTGATGTAAGAAAATCACTTAACTGCTCTGAATCTTTAGTTATAAAATGAGTTAAGAATGAGTTAAGAATACATATCTCATTAGGAATGCTTTAAGGATAAAATGAGGTAATGTTTGTGAAAGTGATTTATAAGCTATCAAGTGCTAGACAAATATATTTGCATATAGGTAAGATAATAATTGGACAAATAACTTGGTTTGGTCTTGGGCAATTCATCCATCCAACTAAATGCCCACCATGTGCCAAGCCCATAAGCCTTGGGGATGGTAAGACAGCATCTGCCTTGCGAGTTCCCACTCTAGCTGGGTAGACAGACACAAGTTATCACGTGTTATGTGTAATGTTTTTGTTGGAAACTGTGTATAGAGGTGATGACAGTTAAAATTTTAAATTTAAAAAGAATTTCATGTGTTAATTACTATATAAACTGAAATCTTGTTTAAAAATTTGTTTTTATTCTTTTTTAAAGCCATTTTATTTATTTGAGAGAGAATGAGAATGGAGTGGCGAGCAGGGGAGGGGGCAGGAGAGACTCTTAAGCCAACTCTGTGCTGAGTGCGGAACTGATGTGGGGCTCCATCCCACGACCCGGAGATCACCACCTGAGCCAAAACTGAGTGGATGCTCAACTGATTGTGCCATCCAGATGCCTCTTGTTTAAGAATTTAAAGTCATTCCTAGAGTAGTTAAATTTGTAGAGGAAGAAAGTAGAATGGAGGTTGCCAGGGATGGTGGGGAGGTTAGGAGTGGGGAGTTAGTGTTTAATGGGAACAGTTTCAGCTTGGGAAGATGACAAAGTTCTACTAGAGATGGATGGTGGTGATAGCTGCATTCCGTCTTCACACCTGAATGTAGTTAGCGCCATAGAACTGTACACTTAAATGGTGTATTTCATGTTAAATGTACTTAACCACAATTAAAAAAGAATTTAGGGTCAATCATAGCCAATTTTTATATTAGTACTCACGAAGGAGCAATATCCAGATGGTTGATGCTAAATCCAGAAGAGCAAAAGCCTCCCAGTGTTGTTGATATGGTTAGGAATGCAACGGCCAATGAATAATCACAACCTATAAATCCAGCGGCTACCAGGAATACCGCAGGTCCAATCATTCCTGGAGTTAAAAAGTTATAAACAGAAAAAGAAGCCCCAATATTAATATTTGCTTGGGTTACCTTAATATAGTATAAATCTGAGATTTGACACTACTGCCACCTACTGTAGAAATGCTGTACTGCATAAAAGACTGAACAGTTTTCATGACAAAATGAAAACTGCTGGAAAACACATAGACATAATGCAACTAATGTGAAAATAATGTAAAAGAAAATATCACAATGCAACATTATTAAATCTTCCTTGCCAAGACTCAGCTAAAGTTCTACAAAGAGCAAGAAGAGAATGAAAAATATAGTTCGAGAGAGAAGCTATATTTGGTACAGAATGAGATTCAAAGTTCATATAACCAAAGAAGATAAACTAGATAAATTCTGTTGAATAAAGTTAGAAGAACACTCCATCTAGGTTTTAGCATTAATAGCAATATACATATTTTATTATAGGCAGTTAAGCACAAAATATGTGTAACAGGAAGGGACTTAATGAATGGGTTGCCACTATTTCTCTGTTCTACAGCAGCACCTATCCAATAACTCTCTGTGATGATGGAAATGTTGTATTTGTATGCACTGCAGTCAAGGAACTTATTTTAAAGTTTCAATTAAATATAAATAGCCATATATGGATAGTGGCTACCATATTGGACGGAGCAGGTGAACAGAAGCCAAAAAAGAGAAAATTGGATTGAATCTAATGGGATCTATTTCATTTGCAGGTGAGGAAAAATTCTTGGGAGTTGAAATAAGTAAGTAATAGAACAGGACAGCACCTTCCCAGCAGTAGCTGCTCAGAAGGGGTTTGCAGAATTATCCTGAATAGCGTCCTTTTATAAGGTAATTTCTGAAGTATAGCCATCAGAGACTTCCAGGGTCTCCACTTACCGAAGATCTTAAAAAAAAAAAAAATAAAGCAATTGTCACAGAAAGTTTTAAAACTACCTTTATGAAAGCAGTCTGAAACATATGATTATTATCATATATGTGGACAAAAATATGTGGACATATATGTGGACAAAATAAATGACTAATACCATTTTTATTTTGCCTTGCAATATAAACAGAGTAAATAATGGTAAACTGAAACAAACCTTCATT
The DNA here is from genome assembly GCF_022355385.1 of Mustela nigripes. Classification (NCBI taxonomy): domain Eukaryota; kingdom Metazoa; phylum Chordata; class Mammalia; order Carnivora; family Mustelidae; genus Mustela; species Mustela nigripes. The sequence goes on along the minus strand of NC_081561.1, from coordinate 35,178,660 downwards.
CAATTCACTTACCTATCAGGCTAAAAACTCTTCTGACACATATTGTTGAAAAATTCCATTTTGCCCTTAAATTGTCAGCAGCTTGACCAGACAGGATCATACATAACCAACAGCCAAAATAAGGCAGTGCAGAGAGTAGCCCATTCTGGAAGGAATAAGAAGATTTAGAATTAATTACGTGGTGGTGGTGGGGTGACGGAGGGGAGGAAGAACTAAAGCAACATACACATACACACACCCACCAGCACTCAAAAAGGAGATTCATAGCAATATCCTGTTGATATTTAAACAGTCCAGTCTGCTCAAAGTAATCTTGCATGTTATTTTGGGACCTGGGGTACAGCTTTAGTAAGAGAGGACAAATCTATTAGCTATAGATTCTCCCTATTGACTAGTTTTTGGTCAGTTTTTACTTATTTGTTTATATTTACATAATACTTATATATTATATATTATATATGTATTATAGCTTTATATTTAAAATTATATGTAATGACTCATTTATATTTTAAAATTTATATTTCTATTTTAAGTGATATAATTTATATTTTATATAAATATAAAGATAGAAAATGTTAAAAATACATTTATAAATTACATAAAATTGCTATATGGTATACATAATTATACATATTTATATTTGTATTTATACAAATTTTTAAAAAGATTTTTTAAAAAGATTTTATTTATTTATTTGACAGACAGAGATCACAAGTAGGCAGAGAGGCAGGCAGAGAAAGGAAGGGAAGCAGGCTCCCTGCTGAGCAGAGAGTTCAATGTGGGGCTTGATCCCATGACCCTGGGATCATGACCTGAGCCAAAGGCAGAGGCTTTAACCCACTGAGCCACCCAGGCACCCCTATACAAATATTTTTATTACAAAGTAACATGCAGATACAGAAAACTACATAATTTCAATGTATTGCTTAATGAATTATTCTAGAATGCACACCATCTAAGTCAAGTGTCCAATGTCCACATGCTTTGAGCAGAGGACACAGGTAGTGAGGTGACAGACCTCTATTTTTCCCTCTTCTTTTCCTTTAAGTTCCCACCTAAAAAAAAAAAAAATAAAAGTACCAGGAGATATGAAACGATTTAACATGGAAATGTGTTATTTGCTTTGTAGGAAATGATCTGACAGTCAGTTTTTTAGGAAATCACAAATTCTATAAAATGAAAAACACATACTTGGAAAAAAAAAGATATTTTCTTCTTCTATTAATTTTTTTCCCAGCATAAACCTGGGGTGCCAATAATAAATGGTCTAATTTTGCTAAGAACAAATGTTTTTATAGTCTGAGAAAGATGGATACACCTTTCAGTATTTTACAACTAAGGTCGTGTTTTACAAAAAAGGTAGAAAGATATTTTATCAGTGGTATTTAAATCTGGTAATAATTCCATTTAAGCATCATGAATGGTACAAACCAAAAAAAAACTGTTGATGTTTTAAATTTAAGAATTTAAGTGTGCTTAAGATTCAGTTTTTTTCATCAGTTTGTGGTCCTCTATATTCAGATGCTGTATGCTTCCAGTTCTACTTCTATAGCTAAGATTTTTGTTTCTTTCTTGTATTGAGCTGAGTAATATCCTCTTAAAAAATTTTTTTAAAATATTTTATTTATTTGACACAGAGAGAGAGAGAGAGAGAGAGAAACAGCGACAGGGGGAACACAAGCACAGGCAGAGGGAGAGGGAGAAGCAGACTTCCTCAGAGCAGGGAGCTGGATGAGGGAGCTCAATCCCAGGACCCTAGGATCATAACCTGAGCCAAAGGCAGACACTTAATGACTGAGCCACCCAGGCGCCCCTCCACTTTAAATTTTATTCTATTTAGATTTCTGCAGAATAGGATCACATCTATCATTATTTGTGGCAGAATCCTACACATGAATAAACTGAAGCAAATAGAGAAGTGAATTTTCTGATATTGGTCTAGTTCTCTCGTGGGATAAGACTGGTAATTCATCAGAGTTACTGAAATTTTCCACTTAAGGTTCAAATGTTAAAAACTCTGCTAACAACCTACAACTACCTTCTGCAAACTACTATAAATCTTCAAAATTGGGTGCCTACATGGCTCAGTCGGTTAAGAGTCTGTCTTCAGCTCATGTCATGATCCCAGGGCCCTGGGATCGACTCCCACATCAGGCTCCCTGTTCAATGAGGAGTCGGCTTCTCCTTCCACCCCACCCTGCCGCCACTCTTGCTTGCTCTCTCTCACACAAATAAATAAAATCTTAAAAAAAAAAAATAGGGACATTAGAATTAGGAAAAATTAAGAAAAAAGGAAAGTGAGGATAACTAATGAAGCTAAACTTCTATGAAAAAGAAAATTTATAACAAAGGATCAAGAGCTTTAAACATTTTAAATTAATGAGATTACAATTTTAAATATAACACTTTTCTTTTTTTTTAAGATTTAATTTATTTATTTGACAGATATGACAAGTAGGCAGAGAAGCAAGCAGAGAGATAGGAGGAAGCAGGCTCCCCGCGGAACAGAGAGCCCGATGCGGGGCCCGATCCCAAGACCCCGGGATCATGACCTGAGCTGAAGGCAGAGGCTTTAACCCACTGAGCCACTCAGGTGCCCCTAAATATAACACTTTTCCAAGGCTTTATTTTGAACAAAGGTTAAAAAGGAATTCAATTTATTTTATTTTAATTTTTTAAAAAGATTTTATTTATTTATTTGACAGCGAGAGAGAGAAATCACAAATAGGCAGAGAGGCAGGCAGGGTTGGGGGTGGGAAGCAGGCTCCCTGCTGAGCAGAGAGCCCGATTCGGGGCTCGATCCCAGGACCCTGAGAACATGACCAGAGTGGAAGGCAGAGGCTTAACCACTGAGCCACCCAGGCGCCCAAAAAAGGAATTCATTTTAAAAAGGGGCTTTTATTCAACTAGAGAATTACTTTAAACTTTTTTTTTTTAAGATTTTATTAATTTATTTGACAAAGAGAGATCGCAGGTAGGCATAAAGGCAGGCAGAGAGAGAGAGGAGAAAGCCGGCTCCCCGTGGAGCAGAGAGCCTCATTCGGGGCTCAATCCCAGGACTCTGAGTTCATGACCTGAGCCAAAGGCAGAGGCTTTAAGCCACTGAGCCACCCAGGTGACCCGAGAATTATTTTAAACTTCATTCACATTTCTTTGAATTTTGAAAGAAAATATCTTTTTGTATAAAAATGGAAGATAAATGATTTTGGCTTACAAATATTTTCTCCTATTTAGTGGATTTTTATTCTTGTGTATGTATGTGTGTGTGTGTGTGTGTATTTTCATTCTTTTTTTTTTTTTTTTTAAAGATTTATTTATTTATTTGACAGAGAGAGATCACGAGCAGACAGAGAGGCAGGCAGAGAGAGAGAGAGAAGGAAGCAGGCTCCCAGCCGAGCAGAGAGCCTGATGCGGGGCTCGATCCCAGGACCCTGGGATCATGACGTGAGCCAAAGGCAGAGGCTTAACCCACTGAGCCACCCAGGCGCCCCAGTATTTTCATTCTTGATAGTGTCCTCTGAGGCACAAAAGTTTTTAATTTTGATGAAATCTAATTTATATATTTTTCCTTTGGTCCCATATGCTTTTGGTATTATATATAAGAAACTGTTGTGAAGGTCACAAAGAAGTATGTATACCTTCTAAGAGTTTTATCGTTTCAGCTGTCACATTTAGGTCTTTGATTTGTCTTTTACTTTGAAGGCAAAACACCACCAACTTTCCTTACAAACTGCTTCTTTCTCTTTAGGTTTTTCCTCAATCTTTAAAAGACAAAACCCAGCCCAGAGATTAGGATAGAAACTGCAATTCTTTTTTTTTTTTTGAAACTGCCTCAATTCTATGGGTTCAAAAGAACTGGCAGTTTCAGGAGGTTTTTCTTTAAGATTTTTTTAAAAAATGATTTTATTTATTTATTTGACAGACAGAGATCACAAGTAGGCAGAGAGGCAGGCAGAGAGGCAGGGGAGGGAGGCTCCCGGCTGAGCAGAAGCCTGATTCGGAGCTTGGTCCCAGCACCCTGGGATCATGACCTGAGCCGAAGGCAGAGGCTTTAAGCCACTGAACCACCAGGTACCCCCTTTTAAAAAGATTTTATTTATTTATTTGAGACAGAGAGTTGGGGGGCACACAAGCGAGGAGGAGGGTCAGGGGCAGAGGGGGAAGCAGACTCCCTACTGAGCAGGGAGCCCAATGCAGGATTTGATCCCAGGACCCTGGGGTCATGACCTGAGCTGAAGGCAGACCCCTAACAGAGTGAGCCACCCAGGCATCCCAGGAAGGCCCTTCTTACACAGCTTTGCAGTTACAGCCTGCCAGAGCATGAATAATGCCTCAGAGCAACCTCTGCCCAGGAAACTCATGGCTCCCAAGTTCTCTCAGCTGCCAGCAGAGCGCCGCCACCCGCCCTTGGAGAAGTGATGATGGGTATGCTTGAATTTGTCATCTGATATCCTAAGACCTTTATGGTTAAGGGGGATACCTACTAGGGACTCCTAAGACCTTTATGGTTAAGGGGATACCTGCCAAAAGATGCCTTGAATCAAGAACACACATTGAACAAAGAAGGTACAACTGTGAAGCAAAAAGAGCAGTCTCTAGATTCAGTAGGTGAGTGTAAAATGGAAGATACAAAATAGCTGGCTTTTATATGGGCAAAAACAAATTCTGTGTGCAGTTTAAAACTGTATTTTTGGGCTCAATTGTTAAACGTCTGCCTTAGGCTCAGGTCATGATCCTGGAGTCCTGGGATTGAGCCCCACATCAGGCTCTGGGCTCGGCGAGGAGTCTGCTTCTCCCTCTCCCACTCCCCCTGCTTCTATTCCCTCTCTCACTTTCTCTGTCAAATAAATTAATAAAATCTTTTAAAAAAAGTATTCTTTATATCAGAAAGAGATCATTACTTCTTCTTACCTCTTGAACATTGAACCTTAGGATCTCCTTCATGTAAGTAGGCAATAACGTCAATAAAGTATAAAAGGTCCAATTGTAAGAAAAATGTGCAACTACAATAGCCCAAAGAGGCGATGATCTTAGCATGGATGTCCATGGCACTGACTTCTGTGAAGAAAGCTGAAAAAAATAACAGGCACTATTAGTATATGTTATGTTTAATATGCATACTTTATCAGCCAAAATTCCATCTGGAACACATTACCAGCCTTGATTAGTAAGTTCCAGAAGCTTTTCTTGGAGGGGGTAAAGATTTATTTATTTTAGAGAGAGAGAGAGAGAGCACAAGAAGGAGGACGGGGAGAGATTGAGACAGAGAAGCAGACATCTAGCCTGATGCGGGGAAGATCTTACAACCCTGAGATCATGACCTGAGCTGAAATTAAGACTTGGACACTTAACTGACTGAGTCACCCAGATGACCCAGTAAATTCCAGAGTTTTATACCAGCTCTTTCAAAATATTAAACAGCAATAGAGCTGTCCATGATTCAGGTTGAAAGAAAAAACAGGAATGTAATCTTATAACTATTTATGAATGTCAGAATTCACTTGCAGTATTAATTTCTCCATCTATAAAATAGAGAATAGTTTCATAATAAAATTCAGAGGTTGACATAAGGACAAAGGAATGAGACTGCAAGTCCTATTAGAATTCCTATTTCACCATCCAATCTTTACTCAATTCCAATGTCTTATAAGAAGGTCGCAATAGAATGTTTGTTTAAGCGGCATCTGGAGAAATGGTCTTTGAAGTAGGGTGTAAGCACCCGAGGGGGATGTAAGATGACCCCTTGCTGTATGGAAGAACATTTCAGAACTTTTTTTTTTTTTTAAGATTTTCTTTATTTGTCAGAGAGAGAGACAGCACAACGGCAGGCAGAGAGAAGAGGTTCCCCGCTGAGCAAGGAGCCTGATGGGGCACTAGATCCCAGGATCCTAGGATCATGACCTGAGCTGAAGGCATCCCCATTTTAGAACATCTATCTATACTCACTTTTATTCTAAAGAAGAGAAACTAAACACCATTAATATTTAATAACTAGGTTGGCCCTGGAGTATGTCACATGTCATATACTGTATCATCTCCCCGGTTCAAAGGGGTTGATGGTGTCCTCACTTGTCGGCTTGCCCTCACAACTACAACACAGTACAGTTTACCCCCACCTTTTTAAGTGGGTTTATGGATTTTTTTTAACCAGTTTTAATGAAAACAAATCTACAAAACTGACACTGTCTTCAAAAGATTCTAACAGGGACGCCTGGGTGGCTCAGTTGGTTGGACGACTGCCTTCGGCTCAGGTCATGGTCCTGGAGTCCTGGGATCGAGTCCCACATCAGGCTCCCAGCTCCACGGGGAGTCTGCTTCTCCCTCTGACCTTCTCCTCGCTCATGCTCTCTCTCACTGTCTCTCTCTCAAATAAATAAAATCTTTAAAAAAAAAAAAGATTCTAACAGAAAGTCATGGAAGAGAATTCTAATAACATAGGCTCACAGGAACACTAAGACAACAGCAGAACTGACACTTGTCCTCTTCAGTCCTTTGTCAGCTGCCGCACGCAGCAAAGTCACAGTAGGCTCACCAGATACAACACAGTCAACACTGCTCCCATTAAACATTATTATTACCAATTTTTAAGTAATAAAAAGTTTTTCCCATTGAAATTCCAAATTCATGTACACAGTTTATTTTATTTTATTCACTCTTCAAAGAGTCTATTTTTAGACATGTTTTATAATACATTTAAGTACAGTAGTACCTATAGATAACCATGAATAAATATACGTATATTGAGTGTTAACCCCCACCTTTTTAGTGATGCATGGTTAAGAAACATGAATCCAGTGGCCTGGAGCATCATATTATTACATTTCCTATACACTAAAGCTCTGTGGTTTCCTTCTCAAAAGCTAATACAGCAATCTATGTTTCTGCCTCCAGGGTTCACGATTATTTTAAAGAGAGGAAGAACTATTATTAATCTTCTTGTGCCTTTTTTTCCCTAGGGACTTTTTTTTTTTTTTTAAAGATTTTATTTATTTATTTGACAGAGAGAAATTACAAGTACACTGAGAGGCAGGCAGAGAGAGAGAGAGAGAAGGAAGCAGGCTCCCTGCTAAGCAGAGAGCCCGATGCGGGACTCGATCCCAGGACCCTGAGATCATGACCTGAGCCGAAGGCAGTGGCTTAACCCACTGAGCCACCCAGGCGCCCTCCCTAGGGACTTTTTATCTGACTTGGTAGATACACTCTTGTGTTTTTCACTCTGTATCAAAGATGTAGGTGATTTGGGGGAAGAGGAGGAGAGGGAACTTTTATTTTGATACAGTAGCATATATCATATTGAAATTATGTGCACACATGTCTGTCTCTCTCTGGAGATCACAGGTACCCCAGGAACCATGCCTTGTTCATTTTCTTTCTTTCTTTTTTTTTTTTTAAGATTTTATTTATTTCTTTGACACAGAGAGAGACACACACAGCCAGAGAGGGAACACAAGCAGGGGGAGTGGGAGAGGGGGAAGCAGGCTTCCCACAGAGCAGGGAGCCGGATATGGGGCTCAATCCCAGGACTATGGGATCATGACCAGAGCTGAAGGCAGATACTTAACGACTAAGCCACTCAGCCACTCAGGATCATGACCAGAGCTGAAGGCAGATACTTAACGACTAAGCCACTCAGGCACCCCTCATTTTCTTTCTTGTATTAATTTTTAACTCCTCAGTACCTGACAAAGAACCTAGGACATGGTAATTCTCAAAAAAAAAAAATGTTTAAAGAATGAATGAAGTTCAGCAGATGCTGCACATTTCTTAGATTTTAGATTCTTAGATTCTTAAGATTTCGGTGGAGCTTCATGTAACACATCATTATTTTATGACTTTTTTTTTTTTAAGTAAATTCTCTGCCCTATGTGGGCTCAAACTCACAGCCCTGAGATCAAGAGTCTCATACTCTACCAACTGAGCCAGCCAGGCACCTTTATCTTATGACATTTTTAATCACAACATCATCTGGCTTAAGAATGCAGTTTGGAATTCTATGAAACATAATCCTCCTAACTCCTTTAGCTTCTGAGTATTCCATTTTCTGAAGTATATGGACAAACAAATTAACCTTAAGTTTGGATAAGGGATAGCTTTAGATACATATCGAGGTAGAGAAAGCAAGCTTTTTAAAAAATCTAAATAAACTGGATCTTCTGGGTGCCGCAGTGTGTTAAAGCCTCTGCCTTCGACTCAGGTCATGATCCCAGGGTCCTGGGATTGAGCCCCGCAGTGCGGAGCCTGTTTCCCCCTCCTCTCTCTCTTCCAGCCTCTCTGCCTACTTGTGATCTCTGTCTGTCAAATAAATAAATAAAAAAATTTAAAAAAATCTAAATAAACTAAAAGGTTTCCTAAGTCCATAAAAATAGTGATAGAAATGAAGTAATGAAATAAATAAGCTGTTACCATCAATGCTGAGAAAATGTGACAAGACGTATCAAGTTTTATATGGCAAGATCTCACAATGCATTACATTATTTTTATCTGTCCCTTAGGGGTAAAGTCGGTCACTCATTTGATCAACATCACAGAGGATACCAAGTGAATAAAGCAACTTTATACTATATTGTGATTTTTTTTCTGAGTTTTTGCCAACCTGAAGACCAAGAGGTGCTATATTCCTTAAAGTTCAGCAGCTTGTAGAGACATTTGTAGAAAAATTTAAAAACTTAGAAAGAAAGGTGAATGAGTCAATATTTAATTGCTGCCTGGTTACACTATATATAAAAACTGAAAATATCAATAATAACAACTTAATGGGTAAGAAAAGTTTTTTTTTTTAAGATTTTATTTATTTATTTGACAGAGAGAGAGAGAGAGAGAGAGACATCACAAGTAGGCAGAGAGGCAGGCAGAGAGAGCGGGAAGCAGGTTCCCTGTAGAGCAGAGAGCCCGATGCGGGGCTCGATCCCTCAACCCCGAGATCATGGCCTGAGCCGAAGGCAGAGACTTAACCCACTGAGCCACCCAGGTGCCCCAAGAAAAGTTTTAATATAAAATATTTTGTTCTTAAACGAATAAAGTCACAATAAAGGCATTAAAATGCTAAAGAAGACTGAATACATTTTAATTTTTCCTGATTTTTTATGTTCTTTTATTCCCTCCAAAGACAAATATTTTATTTCCATGACTTGAAGACTTACTGTATTAAATTATGACAGATTTTTATTTCTGATATACTATTGTGCTTGATTAAGTGATAAAAATCTAGCTTTAATAACATATAATTCTTTTCCAAGGATCTACACTAGAGGAGCAAACAGGTAAGTATATATCATACTGTATGTCATAACAAATGTGCTGTTTTCCTTATTATATCACACTCATTTAAAATATAGATAAGGGGTTGGAAGAGGGGAGAAAAGAAAAGAGAAAAATAAATAAAATGCAGATAAAAAACACTGGTTTTCTAATAACTAACATTCTATTTTCTATTAATTAAGAAGACAAACTCAAGACGCACAGATAATCATTATTCTAGAAGGTTTAGAGCAACTTATGGGACACCTGGCAGGCTCAGTTCGTAGAGCATGCAACCCTTGACCTCAGGGTGTGGGTTTGAGTCCCACACTGGATGTAGAGATTACTTAAAAAAAAGAAATTGAAGTGACTTATAAAAGTAATCTTTCATGAACTTAATCTTAAAAGATTGAAATTTCTCAAATAAAACAAACCAATACTTCATCTATTTCATTTGCCTGGTCTCTACTTTGCCCAGAACATGCACAATAGAAATATCTGTTTAAAAATTGGTACCTCACTTCTGAAGAAAAAAAAAGTTCTGAAATTGTTTTAAAACATGCCAAAATAGGGCACCTGGGTGGCTCAGCTGGTTAAGTGTCTGCCTTCGGCTCAGGTCATGATCCCAGAGTCCTCCATTGGGTTCCCTCCTCTGCAGGGAGTCTGCTTATCTCTCTGCCTCTCATCCAGCTTGTGCTCTCTCTCTGTCTCCCAAATAAATAAATAAAACAAACAAAAAAATGTGCCAGAGTCCATACCTGATTTTTTAATGATGAAAGAATATATTCTTTTTCATGGCGGGAGATGGTCTTGTGAGTTTCTGGCGTTTCGCTAACGAAAAAGATCCATAAAATAAACCAAACGATGCCAACTATACCTGAAAACGGAAAATAAGTTAAATAAAATTAGAATGCACCAACATCAATTTTTACATGTCTTGAAAAAATTATGTAATCATTAATTATCAAAGTAAAACTGGTTTCAGCTTGGTGTTGATTTCAAGTTCCACTCATAATTTCCTAATGGGATACTTGCTATTTGTATTATTTCCTATAAGTTTTGAATAGAAGAACTTTAAGCACATGACTCTGCTTATCAGAGTCTACCAGACAAACATTTTGAAAAATAAATTTTCACAATCTATTATTTCTACATATACCTGTTTTCACTCATTGATTTGTTTTTTGTTTAAAATACAGATGTATTTTCTGCATGAAATGTCTACATGGCAATCTAATTTATTAAAAACATGTAGCATCCTGCTAATGAGATTGCGAAATGAAAGGCCCCGAGACTGAATAAAAAGAGAAAAAATTAAAGCTATTAAGTGAGGGCATCCTACTTTGCTTGAGAAAAAATATTTTCAAAATATAAATTTTTTTTTTTTAAAGATTTTATTTATTTGACAGAGAGAGAAATCACAAGTAGGCAGAGAGAGAGAGAGAAGCAGGCTCCCGCTGAGCAAAGAGCCCGATGCGGGGCTCGATCCCAGGACACTGAGATCATGACCTGAGCCGAAGGCAGCGGCTTAATCCACTGAGCCACCCAGGCGCCCCCAAAATATAAATTTTTATAATAACCAATACTGTAGTTTTTGGTAGTGAGTATAGCATTAAAGTCTTGGATTCAACAGCAGCTTCTATTGAGAAATATTCCAAAATTAGTATCACATCATAAGTCAACTAGATCATTTTAAGCAAATAAATTTAAAAAACAGATTTTCATTAAGTATTTCAGAACTTTGTGGTTTAGGAGTTGGTAACTTAGTGAGTTGGAATATATATTTTTAACCAGTTATTAGACTATTAATATATTTTGGATTTGTTACATTATGATTTAAGTTAAATTTTTGAGTAAACTTACCAAAAAGGTAGAAGACGTAAGTCCAATTCATATAGAAACAAATTATTCCAGAAAGAGGAAGAGAAATTACTGTCCCAAGCTGTGCTCCTAGAAAACAATAAAGACTTGGTAAACTCTGTAGAGAGATGAATGAGGGGACTGGTCTACTGCTTAAGGAAGAGGGTAACAGATTTTCTCAAGGAATCATTTACTACAAAACCCACAATATGTAAGACATACACATTAATTTGTAATTACATTAGTTACAACTATGTAGCTATTGATGAATTAGAATGCATCAATCAGTATAGGACCCATTATAACATGAGCTAGTCAATGCCCCATTACTAGTAACTGAAATGAAATGCAAGTGTTTGGGGAAAGGTTCAAAGATGGTCTCTAAGGCTGATAAACATAATGTACTGCAGTACAGCTGAGGAAATAAGAATGAAGCTTTTAGTAATCTAAGTTGCCCAAAATATATTACAAAGAATTGTTTCAGATAAATAAATAATGAAATTCATTTTAATCACCAAATAGAAGACAGCTTAGTAGAGAGAGTGGCAGTTAAAATAATGAGATGTTTTTTCTGATGTCAAGTTTTAGAGGAAAGAAAAATAAACAAGTAATTATTATGGGTTAGAAAGGTTAAGTGTCACAGAACAGTGTGGAAGTTCAAATATGGGACAGATGACCTTTGACTCCCAGAGGTCAGTAAAAGATATAAGAGGCAGCAATAGACTTTGAAAGATGGGTAAGGTTTTTGTCCCATAGAAACAAGGTTAGGAAGAAGATAGAGAGGCAGATGTAACAGGACGAGTAAAGGAGTAAAGTAGGGAAACAGAGTGGGTTTGGGAACTTTGCTTGGGAGAAGGAAAGGAAGAGAGGATAAAGGCTGGAAAACTATGTTGGATAGTAACTGAATATCTACTCTACTTCAGGCACTGTGCGCTAGGGATTAGGCTAGCTGCAGCGAAGTAGTGAAGACTAAAGAATCTTGACCCCAGTTGGATCGTAGACCTCACTCAATACATAAGGAGGAAGCATAGGTAGTACCAGCTCATGAACTTATATCGGATTTCTCATGTTGATCTTTACATAGCTGTAAGAACCACCTTCTTAAAATGTGAATTGGATCATGTCTCTCTTTTGATTAGACACCTCTGATGTCTCCCCATTGTATTTTGGAGAAAAAAACCCACAACAACTAAATTTCTTCCCGTGGCCTGTAAAGCCCGATATAATCTGGCTCTTGTCTATTTCTCCAACTTCATCTTATTCCATTCTCCCCTTTATTCATTAAGTTCTAGCCACCCACTGTGGTTTTTCATTTCTTTGAACTCTTATGTTATTTCCTGCCTGAGAGCCCTTGTACATGCTGTTCTGGTTGGCTGGAATGCTCCTCCTGCTCTTTGCATGGCTGGTTCTTAGCCTGCAGATTTTAACTTCAAGGTGACACCAGAGAGGTCTTTCTCAACCACTGTATTTAAAAGCAGACCGGTCCAAAATTTTTCATTCAGTGTGTGATCTAGTAAAATTATAATTCACATACAAAGCTCACGCTATCTTACCCATTGATTAAAATGACAGCAAATAAATGCACAGAAAAAAGATGTATGAAGAGGGGCTAAGAGTTATGACATGCTCATTAGACAATCAGATTAGATAGCACAATTTAAGGACAAAAGGGTTTAACTTTCCAGCTATTGGAACTTAAAAAAAAAACCAAAACCATAGCATTCTTTATATAAACATCTGAACAAGCAACATGTTTTGAAATAAATGATGGCAGATGGAGATAATGACATTAGTCAATGAAGCCACATTGCTATATGTTGCTGGGCCAAAGAGAAAAATTATTAATAAAATTATACTTCCAAAATTTTATTTTTCACCCAAAGGAGTATTCTGACATCGTTTGGGTGAGAACACATCTCTTTTTTATCCAAGGTTGATATATACATAACAGATTATAGCAAAGTTTTTACGAGAATAGTTATCTCACCTGCATATGAAATGCTAAGAAGCTTGCTTCTTTCAAGAGGGGGAGCCCAAGAAGACCACATGGCATGCATAGCTGGAAATGTAACACCCTGAGGAGGGGAAAAAGATATTTCCACTGAAATACAAGATAGTTTTGTTAATGTTTTAAATCCAGTTGAGTCTTTTGTTGTAAGAGAGATTTCTGCATAAGAACCACACTAGAATTGGGTTCCGCGAGGTGAGATATTTCCACAGTGTTGACTGAAATTACCATATAGTGAAGTACTTCCAAAATCTGAACAAAGATTTGTGGATTCTGTCAAGTGGCTTGAGGACTACAAGATAAGGATTTATAATAAATCTAAAAGAATACACTGCATGATGATGTAAAGGAATCCCTCTCAAGGCCAATTTTACTCATTCACTCTATTACTGGCCTGAATGAAATGGGAATATTACTACCAAAATATTACTTTTAAAAAATGCTGAGCTAATACTTTGGGATACTGGAAGAAAATTCAAATTGACCTTAATCAGTAAGAAAAATTGTCCTATAAAAAATCCCGATGGGGGCGCCTGGGTGGCTCAGTGGGTTAAGCCGCTGCCTTCGGCTCGGGTCATGATCCCAGGGTCCTGGGATCGAGTCCTACATCGGGCTCTCTGTTCAGCGGGGAGCCTGCTTCCCTCTTTCTCTCTCTCTGCCTGCCTCTCTGTCTACTTGTGATCTCTCTCTGTAAAGTAAATAAATAAAATCTTTAAAAAAAAAATCCCGATGAATTCAATTAGAGTGCATATAGTTTTTTTTTTCTTTTCTTCTTGGTGATAACTGGCTTAGTAAATGCCAGTTGCTGATATGAAGTGGCAGTGGAATGGTGGAGGCAGGAGGGGCACAGAGACTTGGGACAGGAGGAGCTGCTGGAGGAGAGGTGGGAAGGAAGAGATTTTGGTGGATTCAAAGCTGTGGATTCACAGCGTCTTTGGTCACTCACTAACTGTGCAGTCTAACAAAGATTAGTTAACCTCCTTGAACTTCAGTTTCTTTATCTGTAAAGCAAAGATAATACTCCCTATCTCACATGATTGTTGTAAAGCTAAAGGGTAGCTAGTGCTATTATTATTAACAGAGACAAGAATAAAAGCTTTAACACTTTGTACTTTCTGCTGATTCCTTTAAAAACAAAACCAAACAAAACAAAAAAGAAGAATGAAAGACAGAAATACCAGTGGAAGGCAAAAATGATTTAGGCAGGGGCGCCTGAGTGGCTCAGTCAGTTAAGCGTCTGACTCTTCATTTTGGCTCAGGTCACAATCTCAGGGTCATGAGACGGAGCCCTGCACTAAACTCTACACTCAGTGGGGAGTTGACTAGAGATTCTCTCTCTGTCTCTGCCCCTCCTGCTTGTGCTCTCTCTCTCAAATAAATAAATAAAATCTTAAAAAAACGATTTAGGCAGCAATGCAAGTTGATAACAATCTGTATCACAGGAGAATAGAGATCACTACAGAATAGAGATGAAGGTGTTGGGAAACATCCACAAAAGTTATGTTGTGAAAAACTTTATTATAAAACCTTAGGGGCCTTGTGGGTATATTTATGGGGAGTCAGATGCTAGAGATGAAAGATGCTGACCTAAGTTTATGGATGAGGTAATGTACATGTGATAATACTGGCGGAACAGATAAAGGCAAAAGAAGAATAAATGCAACTTAAATTCTATTCAGAAGTAACACAATTACTTGAGATAACAGTAGTAATACATTCAATATACTATAATGCTAAATTAGTGACATAAACAGACAAGAAGCTAACATACGGGAATACATTCAACAAGGAGATTCAATATTGGGATCAGAGAAAATACACTACAGTTAAGTATATTTTATTTATGTAAGAAGAGGAACCTGGTAATAAGGGAGTCATTTTTATTTTGTAGTCAAAGGAGTTTGTTTAATACAACTCTATTTGATAAGGACAAAATAAGAATGCTCAGATGAGTGATCAAAGCTTAAAAATAACAGTACTTGGCAATTTCCAAAGTATTCTAGCAATCATTATCACATCTGAGCTGTGACTGAGGAGGGGGCAGGTATTTTAGTTCCAGTTTTAAAAATGATGGAACTGAGGTCTAGAGATGAAAGCTTGCATAAGGTTTCACTATTAGATGCAGTGGAGTTAACTATTCAAACTCTGATCTTATGACTCCAGTCAGTGTTTTTCCAGCACAGCATGATACACTGTTACCTAACATAAGCTTCATGCTACACACCAAACTCAGAGGTCACTATTTCGGTTAAGTCAAAAGTATGTTAAGAGCAAAATAAACCTATGTCTCAGTTTCACAGGTAGAAGCTCAAAGTCAGAAACAAAAAGAGACCATTATTTAAAGACTGAGGTACCGGGGCACCTGAGAGGCACAGTCAGTTGAATGTCCAACTCCTGAATCTGACTCAGGTCATGATCTCAGGGTTGTGGGCTCCAGCCCTGTGTTGGGCTCTGTGCTGGACATGGAGCCTGCGTAAGATTCTCTCTCTCCCTTTCCCTCTGTCCCTCCTTCTTTCTTTCCCTCTCTAAAGCAAACAAACAAACAAACAAATAGATACATACTATGAAATGCAAAAGAGAAGTGGAAAGGAAAAGAAAGATAAGAATTAAAATTTCCAAGTGATAAAAATCTTAGGAGGAAAGGGAAAAAAAGATAAAAATTGGTAATTCTCAAAGCAGCAGAAAGTTCATAAGAATCACAAAACTAAAGAAAGATAGTTATATAAAATGATATATTATTTGTCTCTAAGCTAGAGAATCAGAAAAAAAGAACAAAGAGGAAGCTCTATGAAAAACAAGCAGGGAGCCCAATGTGGGGCTCGATCCCAGGACCCCGAGATCATGACCTGAGCGAAGGCAGATGCTTAACCAATTAAGCCACCCAGTTATCCCTAGTTAGTCACCTTTCTAATTAAAAAATAAATCCCTATTATCTTCTAATGTTAATTTTTGGTTTATATTAATACCAAAGAATGATATCTTTAAGAAGACCGGAAAGTGGTACAGGGTAAGAGGGAAAAAAAAAAAGAGAGAGAAAAATTACCTCTCCCAATCCTTCTAGTGCCCTGAGTGCAATGAGGGCTCCAACTCCCAAATCTGCAGCAATGGGAGTGAACAGGGTAAAGACAGCAGTGCCAAGGATCCCAAATCCTAGCAGCAGTTTCCCCCCGACTTTGCTGGCAATATATCCTCCAGGAATCTGGGTGATGATGTAGCCATAAAAAAAAGAACCGAGAATCCATCCTTGAGTTTCCGCATCCCACTGGTACTTTTTACCCTATAAAGAGTAGGAGGAAAAGAAACAACATTTTAAGACCTTGACTAAAGAGCTCTTTGTCTAACTGGCATGTTAGTATATATAAATATAATTTTGAACCACTGTTTTAGACTGAAGAACTTGCAAACTTTCTACCAGGTAGCTGAGTCACCACAGCACAAGCATGCAATTTCTAGAAGTGAACGGAAAGTAAGTGAAAGCCATAAACTTCAAGAAGGCCCGTTATTTTATGAAACTAGACTATAGATGAGTTGTAGAGGCTTTCTCATGACCATAACCAAGAAAGCTCAAAAAAGAGGCACAGATTCAATCCAGAAATTCTACCAAACAGAATATTGTAGTGGCTGAGCTGGGCTTTGGAGCCATGGCTGGGTTCAAGACTAGCTCTATTACTTACTGGATTTGCGATGTGGGAAGATTATTAAATGAAAAAGGTCTGACACGCACTTAACTGTTCACTTAATGTTGGTTATTAGTATGCACAAATATAGTTCATTAATATCTCCCTGATTCAGAACAAGTACTTGAACAAGCACACAGAACAAGACAAAAGAGCAAGTATTTAAACTAAGCCATAGACTTCATGTGAGTAGATGTCTTTTAATTAGGAGCAGCACATTGTAAGGTCATAATGAAGATTTAGTGACTCATCTGACATCTTTAATTCACATAGTTGTATCACTGAGCCAATGTGTCAAGAACCATGTCAGGATCTCAGAATTTCTTTTTACTGGTCATATAAGGCAGATGATCAACAAAAGCATTTGCTAAATGAAAGATACAAAGCATCCCTCTAATTATCCTTACTTGAAGTACCAATTTGTGGCTTAACTATAGGATTCTTGGACTTCATGAAACGTCTGTCCAGCAATTATAAGTCACAGGCTGAAGCAGGGAAAGTGTGTGATGTGTACTCAAACATGTATTCAGCAACATTATTAAAGTCAAATAAAATTTTTTTCTTGGTAAGTTACTATTCTGTATGCTTGTTTATTTGGGCAGAAACCCTCTCCTGAGCTTGGATGTGCTTGTGTATAAACAGCAGAGGACACTAACCCAAGTGCTATCTGGCTCTTCTGTGAGCACTGAAAATGGATGATGATATACTCATAAAAAAGGACACTAGCCTTTTCTCCTTTTCTATCTCCCTGTGTCATAGCAAAATAAAATACTTAAAGTATGCAAAACTCAATTCTGAACAAATGATGGACACACAATTATCGATTCCACTGTAACATGAAGCAAGCAAAGTGCCTTAAGCAGCTTAGGTTAGGCATGTGTAAACTTTGGAAAAGAATGTCCTAGGAAATTGACCTGTTCTTATTCTTCCGCTGCAGATGACCTAAGCTTTCTTGAAACCATAATCTTTTAAGTAAAACAACTACTGCAGAAGAGTCCCATAAAAACTATTCAGCAACATCAAAAACAATGAAATTTTCTAGTAGGCTAAACAGGTTTTTCCAAGTTATCTTCAAGGATGGTTGGTATGTTTAGAGGAAACCGAGAAACTACTTTTCGAACAGATCAAAGTATATTACACCAAGCAGCAGTAGCTGTCGTTATCTTACTGTTCAACCAGTTGCTGAAAAAAGCACAAGAGAAAAAGATTCAGAGCTTCTGTGAATAAAGTGTTTGTGGTTTCTATAGGATTAAGAGAGACCTTTCAATACTTTTACTCAGATGTATTTAAGGATTAAGATTGCTTGTTTAAAAAGTAGCACTTACCGTTTGATTATGATGAACTTTTATGGGAGCAGAATGCTCTGCACACTCCTTAGAGGTTCTGTTATCTGCTAAAGTTGTATTTGAATCTACCATATCCACTAAGGCAACACTCAGATTCACACGTAAGGCATAGAGAACGAAGAAACCGAAAAAAGCCAAAAGTGCTAAGTTGTAGCGAGCAGAGCAGCACACTGGAGCTGAAATAAATATTGGGAGACAACTTTCACTAGAAGAATAACTTAGATGATATTATCTAAATTACTAAAAAGGGTACTTTTAGAAGTACACAAATTAATAAACCATGAATATTCTTCTGGGACTATTTTCAGATTAAGCATAACTAAAAACATTTATTAAGGAGAGTTTGTTTTCAGTAGCTGTAGTTTTGATAAGCATTTACACATGAGAGCTTGAACTATAAGACAGTTTCTTAAAACATGAAGGCAATGCTTTATCAACTTTGCTCAGAAAAATCTCCATTACATGGGTGCCTGAGTGGCTCAATGGGTTAAGCATCTGCCTCTTGATTTTGGCTCAGGTCATGATCTCAGGATTGTGAGACTGGGCCCCCCAGTGCTAAGCCTGCTTGAGATTCTCTCTCCCTCTGCCCCTCCCCCTCCCATTGCTCCCCTCCCCCGGCTTGTATGCACATGTGTTCTTGCGCTCTCTCTAAACGAAAAGAAAAGAAAACTCCATTACAGAGTCAAAACTGAATCCCTAATCCCTGCTGGTTGACAAAGATTCAAGAAAAATAGTTAAGGGGTTTAATAGCATCATTATTTCTGAAAAACTATCTAAAACATGGCCAATCAGTACAGAGTACTCATTACAGCAAAGCACTGATACTGGGGACTATGAGTCAGTAGCCATCTCACTGTAATTGAAGCCCAGCACAAAAAGTTTCCTGCCAAGACTCACATGAAACCCCTCTTGATAAATTTCTTACCTTGAAAAGTATCCTCGGAGGCTGGGTTTGAATCAGAAGCCATGATTAGTACTTAAGGCCCTCCTAATCTAAATGTATTTAAGAATCCAGAAGCAAACTTGCAGAATCTATGACAGTTGCAGCATCTGTGACAGTTGCTCAGTTGAACATGCTTAAAGGGCCCACATTAAAAAAGGAAGTAAGTGAACGTAACACAAAGATTAAAAAAAAAAAAAAAAAAGAGGAAGGCGGAATTGGTTGAAGGAACCAATGAAAGAAAGATCATGCAAGAGGAGGAGTTTTGATCTATTTTTTTTTTTTTTACCTTAATTAGGGGAGTATGCACATTAGTTTGTCTTTTTCTTCCTTTGCTGAGTTGTAGCATTGGAGAGGGGACAGGAATTTAGGAAGTTAAGGTTGAGTAATCCCTTAGTGACAGAGAGAGAGCGGCTAATCCAGGGTTTTACAGAAGTGCAGGGCAAACACTGAGTGTCTGATAAACAGCTGTCAAAAGATACAAACGTCTATTTTACTTGGTAATGACAATCTGGAGTTAAATACATATACATGAATATATGTATGCTCTTGTTTAGTAATGACCTACTAACACTCCATATGTTTGTGTTTTTTCTCCTACTCAGGAATCCTGGTGTTGCACTGACCCAACCTCAAGCAACAGGACATTTGTCCGAGTACAGAGATCTTAGTACTGATTCAGACTGAAGTTTAATGAATATGGCACAACTCTACTAAGGGACATATTTATGTATTATGATCCACCTTCACTTTTCTAGAAGCCCTCACACACTTTTTTAAAAAAATAATTTTATAAAAAAAATTTATTTACCACAAATATGGTATCATAATTTATGACAAAGAGAGCAAGAGAGCACAAGCAGGGGGAGCGCAGTAGAAAGAGAGGGAGATGCAGGCTCCTGGCCTAGCAGGGAGCCTGATGAGGGGCTCGATCCCAGGACCTTGGGATCATAATCTGAGCCAAAGGCAGATGCTTAACCATCTGAGCCACCCAGGCGCCCCTAGAAGCCCTCACACATTTAACAATTGTAGTCAGATTTTCCTCTGTGTAGGAATCACACCATTTATCAGAGAATTTTTCATTTGGCATTCTCGACTCCTTTTGGAGGAGTACAGCTATTAGAATTATGGCACCACTGCCAAAGTGAGATCTTGACCTATGAGAACTGTATTTATTTTATTTTTAATTTTTTAAAAACTTTTAAAAAAAGATTTATTTATTTATTTGACAAAGAGAACACAAGCAGGGGGAGCAGGGGAGGAAGAAGCAGACTCCTCACCAAGCAGGGAGCCCAATGTGGGACTCCATCCCAGGACTAAAGGATCAGGACCCGAGCCAAAGGCATACACTTAACCGACGGAGCCACCCAGGTGTCCAGAGAACTGTATTTCTAAGGCTCCATTTATGCTGTCTCTGTTACCTGAATCTAGATACATTTGCTCTCTGCTCTAACCAAATGGGCTGCTCTCTAGGTAAAAGACTTTTGGATAGTGTAAGGCATGTTTTCTTTATCATCTGCTCTGTGTGGGACAGTAATACTTAGAAGTCTGGCGGACTCATAATCTTGCCAAATTAGGCCACCATAGTGTTATTTGGAGTAACTTGGAACAAGATCATTCCAGATACATATACTGTCTGCTTTGCCAAGGTACTATTGACAAAGTTCATTATGTCTTTCAGCAGAGAATGACAGTTGGTAATTTACGGTTTCAAGAGTTTCTCGGGTTGCCAGTGTGAAGATTACAAAGGGGGAGGAGTGCGAATGGTGGTGGAAGATATAGACTCAAAAGATCATTTATGGGACTGTTGTTTTCCTGGGAAGAGATGAAGGTGGCTTAAAGTAGGATAAAGCAGAGGCAATAAGCAGAGTGGGCAGATTCTTTTTTTAAGATTTATTTTTTTCCTTGAGAGAGAGAGAGAGAGCGTGCAAGCAGGTGTGTTGGGGGAGGAGCAGAGGGAGAAAGAGAAATCCTCAAGCAGACTCTCTGCTGAGCAAGGAGGAGACCTGGGGCTCAGTCCAGACCCCATGAGATCATGATATGAGCTGAAACCAAGTGTCAGATGCTTAACTGACTGAGCCATCCAGACACCCCAGAAATTGGCAGATATGAGATAAATTTAAAAACAGAACTGACAGGCCTTGCCTACATATTAGATGTGGGAGTAAGTGAAAGGGAGGGATGAAGTTACTAGTAACTCAATTCACTAATTAGTCTAGACAACATTATTTTATGCTGTTCTGACATAATGTTATTACTCCTCTCTATCCTATTTGCAGTTACCTTATTTTACTGTTTTCAGCTTCTCCCCATGTGATGCTTGATTTGGACTATGAGGGCATACCCTATGAAGATGTGGGGAAAACAGCCTGATATTACTTGATAAACTGACCTACAAGTTATGGATCAGGCAACTATGACTTTTTGGGGCAGAATCAATAATCAGAAAATAAAAAGCCAACATAGATGTCACAAAGTATACAGCTATGAGGTTGTAAGAAATATTACAAATATTTGGTCACTACTTTATATAAATGGCTGTTCTTACGTATCAATCAGAAAAAATTTTTTTGAAGAAAGCATGGTGATAAGACAAAATGTGCCTGTGAATCTGGATAATGTTTGAAATTGGTCCAACAAAAGAATGCTTGCATTATGAAGAGAGAAAACATCCATCAAGCATCTGTCACACTGAAGTCTGGTTGAAAGCAAAATCATGCTTGTGTAACGAACAGAGCACCCATCAAAACAAACATCAGTTTCTAAACTATGGTTTAAATTTAGGAATGTGGAGTGGGTGTAGTTGAAAGAACACAGGCTAATTTAGAGAGAAGCAGACCTGGGAATGAATCTCAGTCCTGAATCTCACCAGCCGTGTGTCTTTGGGGGAAGTTACTTAATAGTTTTCATTCTCAGGGCGCCCGGGTGGCTCAGTGGTTGATCTTCTGTCCAGCTCTTGGTTTTGGCTCAGGTCATGATCTCGGGGTCCTGGGATGGAGCCCTTCGTTGGGCTCCCTGCTCAGCACAAAATCTGCTTTTCCCTCTCCCTCTGCTCTTCCCCCCACTCACATCTTCTCTTTCTCCCTCAAATAAATATATAAATAAAATCTTGTAAAAAAAAGTTTTCATTCCCAGGTTTCTTGGCTCTAGAATGAGGCAAACAATAACCACCTCACTCGGTTGTGTGTAGATTAAATGAAATACTTTCAGGCAGTTATGATAAGCACTCAGCACAAGTGAATTCCTTTCCTGTTCACCCTGGAGAAAGTTATACCAGTAAGATAAAGCGCTGTAATATATGTGTGTAACAAGGGGCAAAAGAGTCACATTAAACTGTCCATGTGTATGTGTGGGGGTGGGGGTGGAGCTTGGGCTCAGGGAAGGCCTCTCGGAGAAAGAACATTTATACTGAGTCTTCATCCATGAGTAGGAAGTCATCAGGCTTTGAGAGTGGAGGGGTAATTGTCTGGAAGCATCATCCATGTGGAATAAGGAAGAGTCAATCTCATCAATTAGCACATGAAAAGAGAAAATAATAACCCCTTGAGGCAACAGTGAGGAGTGAGAATGATATGCCCAGAAGGCCAGATTTCTGTTGAAGCAAGGATGTGGGTGGAGGGAAGGCTGGTAAAAACCCTAGAATTCCGGGCATTTACTCATTGTGGAAGGGTTTGGCAGTGAGGAGAAGGAAAGAGTACTGAATAATGAGAGGTTGAGACTGAAAATCCATGGTTAGGAGCTCTGACCCACACAGATGGGTGATTTTTCCTAGAGGAGGGTGGGCACTGGACATAGTGAGCCCCCACCCAGCCCAGGAATTGCATTAAAAAAGATTTCCTATTGGGGCGCCTGGCTGGCTGAGTTGGTATAGCATGTGACTCTTGATCTCAGGGTTGTGAGTTCGAGCCCCATGTTGGCATAGAGCTTACTTAAAAAAAAAAAACTTAAAAAAAAGAAAAAAGATTTCCTATCTAACATGAATACAATATGCTTTGTGTTTAAAATGGTAATATTCAACTGTCTTACTCTTCCTTATGGGTCATTATGTATTCTTAGCTCCCAAATTAATATCTGTTTATGTGAAAACACCAAATTCCATTAAAATGGATCCAGTTACTACTAGTTATCATAACATGACCCAATGATCCAATAATCCAAGGCCATTAGTGTTTGTTCCGTAATATAGTTGCTCTCTACCAGCACTCCATATCTTATATTTAAGACTATATTCACACAAGAAGTATATTTGTGAAACTCAATGCTCATATAACTAAATCCTGAATGTAACCCCCAATAGAATAGTAGAGGCAAAACCCAAAACAAACGAAACAAATCTCCCCCATCAATGAAAAGAAAGCACAGAATGACCTATATTACAAGCTAGAAATCACAAGTTCCAATTCAGGGAGACCATGAAGAATGGGGACAACATTTTGCTGTGTCCAGCTTCTCCAAGGAATGCAATATCCAAATGGTCTTTGTTGATATTAGTGATAATAATAACAGTAATAGTAACTAACATTTACTATGCGCCAAACTCTTCTAAGCACTTCCTATGACCTCATTTAAACCTCACAATAACCCTGTAAGTTAGGTATACCATTTTCCCTGATTTATTGATAAGGAACCCATAGAGAGCTTAGGTAATTGCTAAAGCTCACACACCTAGTTAGTAGAGGTGGGTTTGGCAGTAAAGGACTGGCTTCAAATCTATGATTTGTCTTTAAACACAAAGAAATATTTTAGAAGTCTTAAAACTGAATTTTTCCTAACACAAATGAGCACATTCTTGGTGCAACAGTATTTTGAAAATCCGCTTGATCAAATACAAGACACATGTCATTCATACAAAAGTAAATGTTCACAAAAGGGTGCAAAGTATAAGGAATGAAGAATTCTTATGGTGGGTGGGGACACTTTGCTCTTCCTTGCTTAGTTCCCTCCCTTCTTCCTACCTAAATTAGGCAGAAATATCTATACACTTCCTATTGTTCATCAGTGTTGAGCCTCCCTTCCCCCATCATTTTGGTGCGCATGTCTGAAACCCACCAGGCTGAGTAAAAGCACATTCTCGAGGGGCAAACCATAGTTGGGTTACTGAAAATTCCATCATATTATGTCAGCCTGAGGGGCATTAATTCTTAACACTAAGGAAACATCTTAATTTTAGCTCTCTTAGTAAAGAAACACTATGTATAATTTAAAACCATATCCTCATATGCATGGTGCAATGGGGAACTCTCAAATTTGTAACAGATCAAGTAAAAACGATTAAGCACTTTTCAAATAGGAATTTCTCAACTATAACACAAATGTGGCCACATACAAACTTGGGAATATAACCTCTGTGGCCCCTGGTTGTCTATGTATAAAATGATGCACCACCAGATGGTGGTTAGTTTCTAAGGTCTTTTTACTACTGGAAAATATTACGACCAACATTTTATCAGCCTTTCCTTCCTGAAAATCAAAACTATACACTTAGGCGTAGATAAGGTACCGCTATATTTATTTTCTCAACTGCAACAGAATATAGTAGTCCCCAGGGAATATTTTGATTATGGCGTTTGTTTTTGTATTTCCATACTAGATTATTTTACAGCAGAAGATTTTAGAAATCTAACTGTATGCCACAGAAAAAAGCTCAGTTTATGGAACTAAGTCCAACTTCCAGGTGGAATGTATTTACAGTATTTACACTGCGCGTCCTCTAAAATAAGCTCCCAGGATGCCGGATGGAGAACTTATGTTGTCCCATCTACTGCCACCATCTGGTAATGTGAAAAAACAAATAAAAAAAGATACCACAGGACGATCCTGTTCTTGGGATCAGGAAAAGTCAAATTTCTAATTCAACTCTGTTTCTCATGCACACATCTTTGAAACTATAGAATGCGTGCAGATGGATTTGTTCTTTAGTTTTAATTACTTTTAAAGAAGTTCCATTTGTTAAAGTACTAAATGGAAATATATCTTAATTTCTCCAAATTCGGGGAAGATACGTAGTGAAGCACTTCCTTTTCTATTTGTGGCAAGACCTCTGGCAAATCATCTTAGAGCTTTAGAGCCATTCTATCTTGAAGATAACTGTTTTCTGACTTGAATCGTAGACTGCTACGATGTGACCGTAGACTACCATACGGAAAATCATTCAGGATACTCGCTGGCTTATGCAATAGTTTTCCTTCACAGACGCACAAATGTTGACCTCAGTCCTCTTCGGTTTCAGCTCTCGCCCAAGGGGCTACCAGATTTCCAGCCTGCGGATGACAGCTGCGGAAACCTGGCGGCGGCGACAGGGAGAAAAAGAGCTACCAGCTCCGTCCAGCCCTTTGCCCACCGATCTGCAGGTTTCTCTCCCAGTCTGCTTTTACTCCGGGTCTTCCGCCCGGCCCTTTGGCCATTGATTTACAGGTTCTACTACAATACATTCTTGCACGGGGTCCTCCGCTCGATATTATCGAGAATTGCCAGGAGCCCAGCGCCCGCGGCGCCCAGACCCCGCGGAGCTGCACCTGCCGAGGCCCCACCCGAGCCTCCAGTCCGGCCCGGCCTCCCGGTCCCTGCCCGACCCCAGAGCGGCGTTTGGGTACCGGGGCAGGCGGGGGCTAAGCGGGGCGCTGAACGGACTCCCCCTCCTCGAGTTCCCTTCCTCAAGACCCCTCACGCCTAAGCAGTCCTGGTCCCCTGGCAAAGCGCGGGTATCCTGGCCACCCCCGCCCTGGGACAGCTCCGAGGCTCACCGGCTTCCACCCGCGGAGTGCTCTGCAAGAGGGGCGTCCTATCTGAACCCTCCTCGCCATCGCTCGAGGCCAGGCCCCGAATCGGGGACCTCATGACGCCTCCGGGAAGCAGGAGCGCGATACCGGCAGAAAGGAGAGCCGGGGCCCGACAGCCGAAGGCCGGGGCCGCGCTGGCGGGGCGGGCTGGCGGCGCTAGCACCGCCCCTCCACTGCGTTCTGTCCCCGCGGTCCCGCCCAGAGGCGGCCGCAGCGACTCCGCCCCCGCCGCCATCTTAGGTTCGGGCAACTGTGGAGGGGGTGGGCGGGGGGAGGCAGAATTCCGGGCGTTGCGGCCTGGTGGGGCGCGGTGGGAGTCGACTCGCCGCCACCCTTGGGTTCTGGGCATGCTAGATCGCCGTCGTTCTGAGAAGCAACGCTCTCCGCTCTTGTGCTCCCTTGTAAAGCGTAGGGGCTGCCCCTCGGGATGAGTGGGACCCTGGAGGCGGCTGCGAGGACTTGAATCCCGTAGAATTAAGGGGAGGGCTCGAGTCGAAATTGGGAAGTAGATGGTGTGTATTTGACGTTAATTCATCAATAGTAAACTATCATGAATATTAGCAATCCTGGTATTATCTAACCGTAACAGCATATTGTTAACGTAGTTTTTTTTTTTTAAGATTTTATTTATTTATTTGATAGAGACACAACGAGAAAGGAAATGCAAGCAGGTGGAGTGGGAATGGGAGAAACAGGCTTCCCGCTGAGCAGGGAGCCCGATGCGGGGCTCGATCCCAGGACCCTGGGATCACGACCCGAGTCAAAGGCAGACGCTTAATGACTGAGCCACCCCCAGGCGCCCTGTTCACGTAGTTTTTGCGAAGGAAAAACACTAAATGGAAACATACTGTTCCGTCCTAGGAAATGGCTTATTTTGTGGGTCAAAAAAGAAAGCCAGTACTGTCACTTTCATATGCTTCAACCTACAGAGTCCTCTCATGTGTGTGTGTAATGTCCCCCTAGATCTGGTTCGAATAGTAACTTCTGGCATATGCTGACTGAGAAAGGAAAATGGGCCAGTCTGTCTTGGCGGGGTGGGGGTGGGGGTTGGGGAATACGGGGGTGTGGGAGTGGGACAGATGCGGGCCTGCAGTCCTGACCGCAGGCTTCAGTTTGGCTTTATCTTGAGTAATAGCGACCTGGAGATAGGAAAAATAAGACGTGGTAGGTGCCCTTGGGGAGCTCACTGCAGTCGGGAAGACTCACAGGTCAGTAATTTAAAAAAAAAAAAAAAAGGTCAGAAGCTTGGTGAGGTTCACATGGGAACAAATGGGTGGGTTACTGTCACCCAGCACAGAGGGTGGTGATTTCTGAAGGCATCCCTCACTTCCCCGAATCAATAAATGCTAGGAGAGTTATCAAGTTAAAATAACAGCAAATCAAGCCATGTTTCCGAGTTAGTGAATTTACCATGTATATTTAAAGTTCTTTAAGGGGGTGGCCCTTTAGAAGTATTCTACAGCAATGCCACTTAAACTTGAAAATGGGTGAAATCACCCAGCAGATCTTTTTAAAATGCAGATTCGGATTTATCAGGTCTGGGGGGGACAGTTAATTTTACATGTCAATCTGGAGGTTGTGTTTGGATGATGTTAACATTCAAACTGGTGAACTCTTCCATAGCCTGGTTTGAGCTTACTCAATCTAAGGCTTGAGTAGAACAAAAGACCTCCTCCCCAACTAAGGAGAAGTTGTCCAGAGGACTGCCTTTAGGCTTCCTTTGCAACCACGAGCTCTCCTGAGTCTCTGGGCTGCTCCATCACACTGCAGATTTGACTTTCCAGCCATCATAATTGTATGAGCCAATTCCTTATATAACTTTACACACACTCTCTCTCTCTCATTCTTTTGGTTCTGTTTCTCTGGAGAACTCTGACTAATACATCTGGGATGGGCCTGAGATTCTGTATTGCTAAGAAACTCACAGGTGACCACATTATAAATAGCAAATTTATAGAGGACTTGGACCAGGGAATAAAGATAAAGATTCCAACAGATTTGAAAAGATTTCAAACTGGAAGAGATCCTTTTTTTCTTTCTTTCTTTCTTTCTTTTTTTTTTTTTTTTTAAGATTTTATATTTATCAGATAGAGATCACAAGTAGGCAGAGAGAGGTGGGGGGGGAGCAGGCTCCCTGCTGAGCAGAGAGCTGGATGCCGGGCTCCATTCCAGATCCCAGGACACTAGGATCATGACCTGAGCTGAAAGCAGAGGCTTTAACCCACTGAGCCACCCAGGCGCCCCTTGATAGGTTATTATTAACTGAAGTTCATACTTTATTTAGATTACTTTAGTTTTTACCTAATGTTTTTTTTGTGTGTGTCCTAAGATCCCATTCAGGATGACATAGTACATATAGTCTCTGTGTCTTCTTAGGCTCCAGTAGACTGACAGTTTCTCAGACCTTCCTTGTTTTTGCTGACCTTGGCAATTTTGTAAGGTCGGTTTTGTAGAAGGTCTCTCAATTTGGGTTTGTTTGATGTTTTTCTTATAATTGAATTGGGGTCATGGTTTTTTGGGGAGAAAGACTGCAGAGGCAAAGTGCCATGCTCATATAATTTCAAGGGAATGTGCTGTCGATATAACTTATCACTAATGATTATCACTGGTGATGTTAAGCTTCACCACATACCTGAGATAATATTTTCGGTTTTTTCACCCTATAAAATCACTCCTTTTTCTCCCCTCTTTTTCTATACTTTTCTCTTTGGAAGGAAGTCAGTAGTGCAGCTTACACTTAAGGGGTAGGGTAGTTACTCTCCCAGGTCTTTGAGGGACAGAATCCTTTTTATGGGAGGTTTTTTTGTTCTCCATTATTTACTGATTCATTCAAGTATTTGTTTATATTATTATGGGCCCATGGTTATTTTGTACTTGGGTTATAATCCAACACTATATTATTTATTTTGTTGCTCAAATTGTTCCAGCTTGGTGATTGGAAAATCTTTCAGTTGGTTCCTGTGTCCTTTTTACATGCCTCCCTTGCTGTGTTTTTTTTTTTTTTTTGAGCTCTACCTTACTTTCTGGTATAATAAGATGTTCTAGGTTCAGCCCGTATAGCCTCTGCTCCTACCGTTTCTCCAGAATGCGTGATGTTAGAAACCAGGATGGCGCTGGATATATTTCTTGCTACTGCATTGTCATTGATTCTACACCCAGAGAAAGTACTTTTGTTTTGTTTTGTAATATTATAAAGAGGATTTTTAAATAAAAGATTTATTTATTTATTTATTTGAGAAAGAATGAGCAAGAGCACATGAGCGCAGCAGGGAGGGGCAGAGGGAGAGAGAGAATCCCAAGCAGGCTCCACACCCAGTGCAGGGCCCTATCCCAGGACTCTGAGATCACCACTGGAGCTGAAATCAAGAGTCGGATATAGAGTCAAATTCTCCACTGACTCCACCACCCAGGATTAAAAAATGGACAAAGGACTTGATTAGACATTTTATCAGAGAAGACATGTAAATTGCCAACAGGTACAGGAAAAGATGCCCAACATCACTGATCATGGAAGAAATGTAAATCAAAACCACAATAAGATATCAACTCACATTGATCAGAATGGCTATCACCAAGAAGACAAGAGATAGTATTGGTGAGGATTGGAGATAAAAGGGACCCTCAGGCACCGTTGGTGGTAGGAATGAAAACTGGTACAGCCAGTTTGTGGAAAACAGTATGGAGATTCCTTAAAAAATTAAAAACAAAGCTACCATATGATCCAGAAATCTCACTTCTAGGTATATATCTCAAGAAAGTGAAAACACTATCTCAAAGAGATATCTACATCCCCATGTTCATTGCAGCTTTTTGTTTTGTTTTGTTTTGCAGCATTATTCACAATAACCAAGATATAGAAATAATCTAAGGGTTTATCAATGGATGACTGGATAAAGAAAATGTGAGAGATATCCATCTATCACATATATATATTTATATATGGGATATGGAAATAAATATGGAATATGAATATGGAAGAATATGGAATATTATTTAGCCATAAAAGAAGGGAATTTTGCCTTTTCTTACAACATGGACAGAACTTGAGGGCATTATACTAAATGAAATAAGTTAAGCAGAGAAAGAAAAATACTATATCATGTATGTTCAGGATCTAAAAAAATTGAACTCCTAGGAATAGAATGATGGTTGCTAGGGGCTGGGGCAGTAAGGAAAATAGAGGAGATGTCAAAGGGCACAAACTCCCAGTTATAGGATGAGTAAGTTCTGGGGCTCTAGTGTATAGTATGGGGACTCTAAGTAACAACAGTGTGTTATATAATTAAAAACTGTTAAGAGTAAATCTTAAATGTTATCACTACACACACACACACACACACACACACACACAAAGGTAGTTATGTAAGGGGATAGAACTGTGAACTACCTTACTAAATACATGTATCAGATCATCAAAAATTGAACACCTTAACCTTAATATAAGTCAGTATCTCAATAAAGCCGAAAAAGTTTCTCCTTTTCCCTGTATCATCTATATGTACCTCAGTGTTGTCTCCCTAAAATGCAGATCTGATACTATTACCCTAAAAAAAAAAATAAAACCCTTCAATGGCAGCTTATTGCCTAGGTCTTCACATTTTTTGGTTGTGTACTCCATCAATAAAAATTGGAAATATGCACCCAACATGTATTTTTCTTTTTTAAAAAGATTTTATTTATTTATTTGAGGGAGGATGAGCTGGGGGGAGGGCAGAGGAAGAGGGAGAAGCAGACCCACTGCTGAGCAGGGAGCCCATTGCAGGGTTCAATCCCAGATTATGACCTGAGCCAAAATCGGATGCTTAACCAATTGAGCCACCTAGGACCCCCTGTATTTTTTTTTTTTAAATCACACATGGACACACAGACACATGCACACACACACACTGCACCCATCAAACACTCAAAATGTAAAAAGATGAGAAAAGGTAAATATAAATAGATGTTCTGATTTTTCATTGAAAAATTTTGCTAATGCTCTTGGGTGAGTGGGATCACTTTGGAGACCATTTGTCTCTAGGATAAAATCTAAATTCTTTGGTATAGAACATGAGATCCTTACAAACTGGCCTGTTGCCAGTCTCATTTTCAACCACTTCCTGCCATCTGCTCTGTGCTTTACACATCGGACTACTCACTGAGCCTTATACATACAATGTTTTCCTTGTGTTGTTCCCTCTACCTGTTTGCTTCTTTTGTGTATAATGAGTTATTATTTGTCCGTAGACTAAAATCTCATCTTTTCTTTAAAGATCTCTTGACAATCTCTCCCTTTTCCATTTCTTATTATAGCAAACTGTACTAGAGTTATCTAAGGCAGTCTAATAGTGTGTGTCATTCCATGAAAACAAGAACCTTGACTTACTTATTTTTCGTTCCCAGTCCTTAGCAGAGAAAATAGTCTAAAAAATATTTATGAAAAAAAAATTTATGGAGCTTCACATTATGTGAGAGGCCCTGTTCTGGTTGTTAAGAGGGTATGCAAGATGTATAAACATGGTTTCTGCCTACAAGGAGTTTATAAGTAAAATGTACCTTGAAGGAAATATTTCTTAATTATCATCCAAGAGAAGTATAAATATTTCTCTAACAATTATGAAAATTAGAGGACATAGCTTTTATTTATATTTTCTAGAGAGCAAGTGGTATATGACAAATATATTCCAGAGGAAGAGGAATAGTATTTTTAGGAAGGAATTTAAAAAATGGATAGTCTGGACATACTTTCCCATATCCTGTTAACTTTAGGCAGCTGTACTGTCAGATATCCTTGGATAGTGATCAAGATAAAAACAAAATAAGATAGGTAAATGTGCAGCTTTCTGTCACGTTTATATGCTAGCATGCACTCAATTGTTTTCACAGCAGAGTTAAAATTTCCTCAGTGCTTTATAACCTAACAATTGGGTAATTCTTGGAACATATCCACAGGGACCTGGGTGTTATTATAACCACTTGTAAAGGGGGAACTGGTTGATGGCAATTGAATGAAGTGATTTGTTCAAGATCAGTGAAAGCCACTATTACCATTCCGATGTATTCCCTTTTCAGGTATTCAAATCCTAGGATATTGTATCTCCATAATTTCCTTAATTTCCTACACCTTGTATGTTAACTTTCTATCTTAAAACTTTCAAGTACAGATTCACTTAGCTGTAGAAGTCATTTCAATGATAAGTATATAATGTGTGAAGTTGTCAACTGCTGATTACAAGTTATATGACATTTTCTTTCTCAATCTTTCATTTACTTGCTATGGGGAGCTGAAAAAGCAGCCTTCTTTAAAAAAAAAAAGATATAAATAATGTGGCCTCTGTGAAAAGCCTGGAAAAGACCAACCGATATAACTTATACACATGCAAAGAAGATATGTCATAGTTTTGTCTCTTTAACTTCAGGGAAATTAGACCAAATTTTGCAAATGTCATGGAATACCAGTGAAGCAGATAGTAAATCAGCTGGCTAAACACACAAGAAGCACAAGAAACAGAATGACCTTCAGAAATGAGCTAAAAGTGCATGCAAAGCAACTTAAAACTGAATGACTCAGGCGGATTAGAAGATTAACGTTCAAATCTGTTCTTCTAACCAAGATGTCTAGCCACAGCTCTGTTGAGTCAGCCCTTCCTGGTCACCCTTTTGGCCAGAATTCTGTCTACACATACATTCATATTTTCTAAGGAAAAATATGCTGGCTTAGAAAATAACTTGTTTCATAACAGAAAAGAAAATCTGAGATCAATGGACTCATCACAGTAGAAAATGCTAGGGCATCATGATAACCTACTAATTAATACAGCAATACCTTATTTTTCCAATGGATGTGTTTCTAAAGTTTTATACAAAGTCAGCCATATTTAAGATGACACATGAGAGTTTGCTATTTTTAGAGAAACCATGATTAATCCTTTTGTTGAGGGATAGCTGAATTTTCATTTTTTTATGTACTCTATTAATAGGAAACACTTACACTAGTTTTTCTCTTCCAGAAACTTAAGGAGGGAAAATAGCAGTTATGTTTAAATTATCTTTTTAATTGAGTTCCTCAGGAGTAAAAATTGCCATCAGAAAATCAGTTGTAATGCTAATAAATCAGAATATTAAAATTCAATCCTTCCTATTTAAAAAAGTTCTGAAAGAACTGGTTACTTCATGTTGGTGAGATGATTCTAATTCCACCAGTAGTTTCCTTTTCATGCAAACAAACAACAAACAAACAGCAAAGAATAGAAATCCAAGGACCAAAAAAAAAAAAAAAAAAAAACCAAAAACCAAAAACCAAAAAACAAAAAAACCCACTCCTCTGTGGAATGTGATCGATTTACTTCCCCAACCCCAAATAAAAGCCCACAGTAAGATACATAATTAATGAGCTGTGTAGAGCCATCCTTACACATAAAACAAAGCACCTAAACCAGGTCTCAGTTTAACTTACAAGATGTGGCTATAAAATAGTGAGATTTTATAAAAGAGAAAGATTTAAGACTAGGCTCTTAAGATAAGAATACTTAAGAATAAGAATAAGAATTCGGAAAAGTTCCGAAAGTATTTTGAGGGATTGAGAAACTGGAGAAAAGGTTTTTAATCTTTAAAATTTTATCTTTCCTTTTCCATTAATGTGTGCTTATTGGAAACAAAAAAACCCAATAGTCTCTTGCATTATTGTCACATATTGCCTTTCATGTAGCCAAAATGTCAGCTTAGCTACAGTGAGCTCAAGAGAGGCAGACCGACCCCTTATAACACTTTTGATGGAGAAGGACACCAATGAACTGATAAGGAAAAAAATATCTTTCGTGGAGACAAGTTGGGGCTGTGGGGAGCACTTTGACCTGAAAGAGAAGAGATGATCAGAGTAAAGCCAGAAACTAGGGTTATTAATTTCTCTTTAGATGAAATTAAATAAAATTAGATTTTATTTTATTTTTAAGTAAGCTCTCTGTCCAACGTGGGGCTCGAACTCATGACCCTGAGATCAAGAGTCACATGCCCTACTGAGCCAGCCAGGTACTCCAGGGTTATTCATTTTTTAAAATAACTCTGCCAACAGTGCCTGCAAGCTTGAACTTGTGGTAAAAACACACCTACCTTCACTTCCATCCAGTGTGATAAGAAATAGAAGAAATTAATATTCAGTACCTGTTGTGTGTCAGACACCACAGTAACACATGTTATTTAATTATCAAGGTATTTGTAGGTCTTAGTATTAATTTTCTCATTTTATAGCTAAGGAAATTTGAGCTCAGTAGAGGGTAACTTTTTTAAGCACAAGGATTAGAACATGTGTTTGTCTTACCCCAGATCCCCCATGCTGTCTTCCTGTGGATCATCTGTGTAACCTCTTATCTGCAGGGTGCTAAAATTTGCCTGGCTTAGCAGTTAGTCAAGGCTCAGCATCTGAACCCATGAACAGTGGGAAGGGGCTGTGGATGGGGTTAACTATCATGCTAGAGAGGCCTCAGCCTTAGAACTAAGGAGGCCAAACTCTATCAAGCCCAAGGGTTGGAAATGGGAACCCCAGAGGGTTAGAAGGTTGATAGACACAAATATGAAAAAAACAAGGATAAAAGGACTTTTGAAGACAACTTTCTCTTAAAAAGCTCCAAGTGGCCTATAAAGGATATTTTTTTCTTTTTTTAAAAGATTTTATTTATTTATTTGACAGAGACAGCGAGAGAGGGAATACAAGCAGGGGGAGTGGGAGAGGGAGAAGCAGGCTTTCTGTGAGCAGGGAGCCCAATGTGGGGCTCCATCCCAGGACCCTGGGATCATGACTGGAGCTGAAGGCCGATGCTTAAAGACTGAGCCACCCAGGCACTCCCTGTAAAGGATATTTTTGAAAACAATACTCAGTCTCAGTCCATACAACGGCGTATCCAAAAGTGGTGCAGATTTGGACTGGGGTAGGGTGACTGCTGACCTCATTACTTCTTTTTTTTTAAAGATTTTATTTATTTATTTATTTGACAGACAGAGACCACAAGTAAGCAGAGAGGCAGGCAGAGAGAGAGGAGGAAGCAGGCTCCCTGCTGAGCAGAGAACCCGATGTGGGGCTCGATCCCAGGACGCTGGGATCATGACCCAAGCCGAAGGCAGAGGCTTCAACCCACTGAGCCACCCAGGCGCCCCTGACCTCATTACTTCTGATGGCTTTAGTTTGATCTCAGAGGCATTGTTCTTACTGTAGACATTTTCTGATTCTTAAGGCACAGGAATGAATAAATTGAATGCTATGATGCAGGTTTAAGGCAATTAACACTATCATAACTTTGTAAATCTTGGAAGGAACTATCAGTGATAGCTTCAGCTGTGTCTCAGAGTCACTGTTTACATTGAGGTTCATAGTTTATGTACGGGTTCACTTTTTGTGTTGTACAGTTTTTGTGTTGTACATTTTGCCAAAAGCATAATGTCAACATGTATCCACTGTTATAGTATCATAGAGAATATAATTCAGTATCATGCAGTGTCACTGCCCTAAAAACCCTCCATGTTCCAGATATCTATTCCCACTCCCCCTCTTCCTCAACCCCTGGCAACCAACGATCTTTTTATCATAGTTTTGTATTTTCCTGGATGTCATATAGTTGGAGTCACATAGTAGTCTTTTCATGCAGGCTTCCTTCACTCAGCAGTAAGCATTTAAGATTCCTTCGCAACTTTTCTTGCCTTGATAACTCACTCCTTTTTATTGTTGAATACTAATCCATTGTTTTGGTTGTAACACAATTTGTTTATTCAACTATCGAAGGACATCTTGGCTGCTTCCAAGTTTTGGCAGTCATGAATAAAGCTGATCATATACATACAGTATTGATGAGGGATAGATGCAGAACAATTTTCACCTTTAGCCCAGAAGGCTGACTCCGCATGGTCTGGATAAGGATCAATAGGAGTGAGCTGCTACATTCTTAAAGGGTCTCATGACTGCCTGTACATCTTGCCGGGAGTTAATATTGAGCTGAATGATAAGCACCGAAGAAATCTTGCAAAAGTGGTTTTACAAGTAGAAATTCGAAGAACAATTTAAGATCTAATACTCCCTGCACATCCCCTCCTCCCTGAGCACTAAGCATATAACCACCAGCTTCATACAGCCAAAGGGCAGCTCTTTCTGCCCATGGGTCTTGTCCTGTGCTACTTAAATCAAAGTTGTACTATAAAACGTCTCAAGAAGTCTTTCTTGACTATTCATTCCCAATCCCACACTACTAGTGGGTTTTTCTGTGGACATTAGTTTTCAGCTCATTTGGGTGAATCTCTGGGAGCGTGTTGTTGGATCCCATGGTAAGAGTATGTTTAGTTTTGTGCCAGCATTTGGCGGTGTCATTGTTTTGGAGTGTGGCCATTCTAATCGGTCTATAGAGTGTCTCATTTCTTTTTAAAGATTTCATTTATTTATTTGACATAGAGAGAGAGAGAGAGAGAGAGAGATCACAAATAGGCAGAGAGGCAGGCAGAGAGAGAGGGAGAAACAGGCTCCCTGCTAAGCAGAGAGCCCGATGTGGGGCTCGATTCCAGGACCCTGAGACCACGACCTGAGCCAAAGGCAGAGGCTTAACCCACTGAGCCAATCAGGAATCCCTGGTGTCTCATTAAAAAAAAAAAAAATTTTTTTTTTGCAATCCTCTAAGGGGATTATAATGTTGAGTCTTCTAGGTCTTCCTCCCCCACCCCATAATAACTTTGTACCTTTCTTCTCTTGTCATGCCATTTATTTGCTAAAGAAACTAGACATTTATTTTGTAGAATTTTCCAGTTTGACAGAATCATGACTGTAAGGTACATATATATATATATATTTTAAAGATTTTATTTATTTATTTGATAGACAGAGATCACAAGTAGGCAGAGAGACAGGCAGTGGGGGTGGGGTGGGGAAGCAGGCTCCCTGCTAAGTAGAGAGCCCCATGTGGGGCTCAATCCCAGGACCCTGAGACCATGACCTGAGCCGAAGGCAGAGGCTTTAACCCACTGAGCTACCCAGGCCCCCCAAGGTATATGATAGAGGTTTTTTTTTGATAGAGGTTTAGTATTATCATCTTCATGTTTGCAAGAGAACACACATGGAAAAGCATACTGGATGGAAAAACCTTAAGATTCTACAATATTTTATATCTTAACATTTAAAATTTAATATTTTAAAATATTTTGCCTACATAGAATAGACAGGCATAATATCCTTTGGAATCTCTCACACGTTTCAGATGGTAGGTTTCTCATTATATAATTTGTCTGATTTTATGTTCACTAGTAGGATAAAAAACAATCCCTGGCCATTGCAGAGTTAATGCTTTTCAATTCTACTCAATGCTATTTCCAGGATATTGAAAATATAATTTTCTTTTTTTTTTTTTTTTTTTTTTTTTTAGAGAGGGAAGCAGGCTCTCTGCTCAGCAGAGAGCCCGATGCGGGACCCGATCCCAGGACTCTGAGATCATGACCTGAGCCGAAGGCAGCGGCTTAACCCACTGAGCCACCCAGGCGCCCCGAAAATATAATTTTCTAAAATTGTTTCAGGCTGACTATCTGTTCTGGAGAAGCTGTGTCCTAGCTCTTTTCAAGGATAATCAGAACTCAAAGGAAATATCTGATTAAGAATAGACTCAAGGCTGTTCTTTTAGAGTGTTTTACTTATTGGTTTATAGTTCGTGTCCTGGCCATGATGCTTCTGTCCCTTGAGGCAATAATTTCTCTTGATCAATGTAATTTTTATTTTTATTTATTTATTTTTAAAGATTTTATTTATTTATTTGACAGAGATCACAAGTAGGCAGAGAGGCAGGCAGAGGTGGGGGAGAGGCAGGCTCCCTGCTGAGCAGAGAGCCAGATGTGGGGCTTGATCTCAGGACCCTGGAATCACGACCTGCGCCGAAGGCAGAGACTTTAACCTACTGAGCCACCCAGGCGCCCCAATCAATGCATTTAAAAAAAAAAAAGTATCTACTACTCCTTTATGGCTTATTAACCTTTTAGTTCCCATATAGTTGGTGATCTATGGACTGATGCAGGTGATAGACTGAAAATTGAATTATCAAGAAGCAAACTTTCTGTTTTAAATAGGACACGGTTTATTTGATTGGAAGCAAAAAATTACTTTATTTTAAAAAATATTTCATTTAATGATAACCATAAAATGCATATTTTTATCACCAAACTTCCCATGTCATATGTATTTTTGGGAATTGACAAAGTTTTATCAAGATGCC
Source organism: Mustela nigripes (assembly GCF_022355385.1). NCBI lineage: Eukaryota > Metazoa > Chordata > Mammalia > Carnivora > Mustelidae > Mustela > Mustela nigripes. The sequence goes on along the minus strand of NC_081561.1, from coordinate 35,140,604 downwards.
TCGTATTTCTATGGAAGCCGTCCCTCAGTCTAGGCAAACTTTCTGGAGCTGCTCAGATCAATTACTATACATAAGGAGTCTTTTAAGTTCTTTGCCCCATTGAAAGTGATAACTTGTTCATTCTGCTATCTCTTGACCAGGGTTGGTGTGTATCAATTAATTTATTAACAGTGTAATAATTGGGCCCTGTGTAAGTTCAAAAGGGATACAAGTGCAGTACCAAAGCATCTCACAGAAACATACTTGGGACTTCATGGGACTTCAGTGCTGCTTAAGGAAACCCTGCTTTCCTGTAATTGGGTCCTTGGGAATGAATGGAATTGGTGGAGGTATTTAGAGAGAATTTAGCTATCTTCAGGAAACAAAATTGCACTAGCAATTATTTCCTCAAAGTTTAGGAATCTTTAAAACTTTCTGATAGGAGCTGGGGAAATGCAGAGAAAAGATAAATCTTTTCCTTTCTGATAGTTCGTTCTAAGCCCAGTATGTGTAAAACAAATAAATCCGAGTCTCCTGAAAGTAGGTTTTAGAAATGTTGGCTCAGTTGGAAGAGCATGTGACTCTTGATCTTGGGGTCACAAGTTTAAGCCCCACCTTGGGTGTAGAGATTACTTAAAAAAATAAATCTATATAGAAAGAAAGAAATGTACTAGCACTTCTTTTTATTTTCTGTAGTAATCAATGGAGTGTTAGCTGTTATGGTTTCTAGAAAATGGCTCTATTTGTAGATTTTTTATATTCTTTTTTTTTAAGTTGCAGTGAGTTTAAAATAATTTAGAACTGATTATTTTTATCATTTTTAGAATGGAATTAATATCTAGCTTCAGTTGAATGATTACTACAGTTTGTTATGTGGTTGTGGTAGGTTCTCATTTAATTTTTATGGCTCTTCCAAGGTATTCTCTCTCTCTCTCTCTTTTTTTTTTTAAGATTTTATTTATTTGAGAGGGAGAAAGAGAGAGAGAGAGAGAGAGAGATCACAAGTAGGCAAAGCAGCAGGCAGAGAGAGGGGGAAGCAGGCTCCCCGCTGAGCAGATGCGGGGCTCGATTCCAGAACCCTGAGATCATGATCTGAGCCGAAAGCAGAGGCTTAACCCACTGAGCCACCCAGGTGCCCTATTCTCTCTGTTTGATAGACAAGGACTTTGAGGTGTGGAGATGGTAAGCAATATGCTCATGGACACAGATAAAAAGCAGTAGAGGAAGGATACAAATCTAGGTAACATTTTCTCAAGTTCCTAAGTTTGTCTGAAGGTTCAAGTAATGCACAAGATGGTGAAATATCTGAAGCAGGGTAGTGTTCCTTGAATGCTGATTTATTTCCTTTCCTATCCCCCTAAATTATGGGGAGGAGGTATGTCCTCTTTATGTGCATTTTCCTTTCCTCCCCTTTTTGCACTTAAATGTGTTAAGATCATTTTGTTACTTAGCATTATCCTAAAATAGGCTTATTTTAATAAATTATTTAGAGTCAACAAGAAGTAAAAAATTTTAATGATCTAAAACCAAAACAAAAATGTAAAAATAGACAAAACCCCAATGTATGAGAAGGTAGTACTGATTAATTCCAAATTAGAGATTAGCATCATCATGGAGTTTTGGGTTATGATGCCTTTTTTTTTTTCTTTAGATTTTTATTTATTTATTTGACAGAGAGAGATCACAAGTAGGCAGAGAGGCAGGCAGAGAGAGAGAGAGAGGAGGAAGCAGGCTCCCCGCTGAGCAGAGAGCCTGATGCGGGACTCAATCTCAGGACCCTGAGACCTTGACCTGAGCTGAAGGCAGAGGCTTAACCCACTGAGCCACCCAGGCACCCGTTATGATGCCTTTTGAATGCATATCAACTAGAGGTAAAGCTACCAATGCGCTGTGAATGGTCCCTATCACAGATGGCTTTGTATAAACTGGGCTCCAATTTAGGCTTGGGCCTGAAATTGCTACTCAGCTCTACTCTGGAGTCTGCCCTCCACAGCTGCTATTGTTTCTGGAGATACCTAAAATTGGGAAATCATTCAAGTCCACCCTGAGAGCTCTTGTGTTGGTTCAGAGTAACCTTTTTTCACAGCAAAGGTCTAAATACAATGGAAACTATTTTAGAATTAACAACCTAGTCCTACTTTCAGGTCCTGGAGAAACTCTTCTCCAAGAAGTACAAGTGAAAGGTATTTTTAGGATGGGTGGCATTTGTCCTAAGATCGAGCTTGGCATTAAGTTGAGGTTATCTTCAATTTTTATTGAGGGAAATCGAAATTTTTTTGTCCATGTGGTGTCTACAGTGATGAAGAACACAAGACTATTCAAGAACAGGGTGGCAATCTGGAAACTCCAAATTCTGTAACAAGTGTAAGAATTACATATCTTTATTATTGGAAATTCTTTTTATAATAATTTTATCACCAACTGCATTATCTTGTCACGTTGTAACAGGAGTGTCTATTTCCCTCTCTCCCTTGGTTTGACCTAGTAAGCGCAGGCTCAGCCGCCCAGAAAAGGATGAGGCGGTGTATATGGATCATGGGAGGACTCCAGGAACATGTTGCATCAACTGCTCTGACCACTAGGTGGCAGGCTGAGGCAGAATGGCTGCACCCTGGATAACGACATTATTAAAAGTCTGGCGACTTCCCTGGCCACAGGCATGATGCTGATGACCCTTCGTAGCAGGCTTTTCCTAGATGCAGAATGCAAGTTCAGTGAATTCAGGCATCTGTCACTTTATGGACCTATGATTCCTTCCGATTTCTGCTTTTAAGGGTTTTATTCCAGATAACAGAGCTATTTCTTTCTCTCTCTCTCTTTCTTTCTTTTTTAAGATTTTATTTATTTATTTATTTGACATAGAGAGACAGCGAGAGAGAGAACACAAGCAGGGGGAGTGGAAGAGGGAGAAGCAGGCTCCCTGCTGAGTGGGGAGGCCCAGGTAGGGTTCCATCCCAGGACCCTGGGATTATGACCTGATTCAAAGGCAGACACTTAAGGACTGAGCCACCCAGGCACCCCGAGCTATTTCCTATTTTAATGTGATTTCAGGGTCCCTTAGATAGACATCTAGAAATGACACAGGTCGCAGTTCTAACATTCTGAACCTTTTATTAAAACTCATATAACTCTGTAATGTAAAACCATCACAGAATTCAGAAGTGGTGATGAGAATTGTAAGGAAGGGTTTACTAACTGCAATCACTGGAAAGACACTGCAGCCCTTGCAAAATTGCCTTTCATTTCAGTGTTTATGAGAAGTCAAAAGGTTTCAGTCTAAGGTGGCTTCCAGTGGTCCATCCCTGGTTGGGATCCAGTTCTTCTCTCTTTCATCATACTCCTTCCTGTATCGTGATATTTACTCCAGTAGTGGCATTCAGTGTCTCAATGAAGACAAAGCAACTTTTTTTTTTTTTTTAAAGATTGTATTTATTTGTTTGACAGACAGAGATCACAAGCAGGCAGAACAGCAGGCAGGGGGTGGGGGTGGAGGAAGCAGGCTCCCCACTGAGCAGAGAGCTTGATCCTTGAACCTTGAGACCATGACCTGAGCCAAAGGCAGAGGCTTAACCCACTGAGCCACCCAGGCACCCCTAAGACAAAGCAACTTTTGCTCCCATGTTTCTTCAGATTGGACAAAGTCTGTTTTTGGCCCAACTTGATCTGCCTTAAATGATCTCCATAGCAGTAATATTATTTGGTTCAGTGACTGACTGCCTCTGGTGCTTGAATCTTCCCAGACTCTACTCTCCTCTCCCTCAGCTCCAGTGTTTCACGGCCCTACCTCTGGTTCCAGCGCTAGCAGATCCCCTGAAGTGTGCTAGCTTGTATCCTTGCTCAGAATGCCAACTCTGCCTTTTTGGTCCTGTCACCATGTTACGGGTAGTCGGTACCGCTAGCACCCAAACTTCTTGCTTATGCTACTCTTTTGTTTCAAGACTCTTCCTGCTGTTACCATTGTGTCAATTCCACTCAAATTTTTCCATGTCTCTATGGTTGCCCGATGGAAGCTAATTAGTAGGAAATGCAAGAGACTCTGCAGACAAACTTTTAGAATGAGTAAGAGTCCAGCAGGGTTACTGAATACAGTCAACATACAAAAATTAATGGTATCTTTTATTAGTAACCCATTAAGCAATGCAATAAAAAAACCCTTTACAATAACATCAAGGATTATAAGTCTGACAAAGGAGAGGCAAAACTTTATGCAGAAAAAATGAAAAATGTTATTGTAAGATATAAAAACATAAATATAGAACTATACGATGGCCATGTATGGGAACATTCAATTTCATAAAGGTGTTGATGCTCCTTAAATAATCTTTAAGTTAAAGGAAATTCAAATAAAAATGCCATCACACTTTCCCTTATGGAACTAGACAGATTCTAGAGTTAATGTGGAGGAGGGATAGTCAAACAACTGCCAAAAGCAATTCTGAAGAGGAACTCGGAAAGGTGATTTATGTATTAGACATCAAAACTTATTATAAAATTATATTAATTAAGGCATGTAATATGTGGTCCAATGATGGATATATAGATCAATACAAGAGAAACAAGAACTTAGATTGAAGCATTTATGGCAAATCGATATAAGTATATTAAGATTTCTTTCTTTCTTTCTTTTTTTTTTTGATTTATTTATTTATTTGACAGGCAGAGATCACAAGTAGGCAGAGAGAGAGGAGGAAGCAGGCTCCCTGCTGAGCAGAGAGCCCGATGCGGGGCTCGATCCCAGGACCCTGGGATCATGACCTGAGCTGAAGGCAGAGGCTTAACCCACTGAGCCACCCAGGCGCCCCTTAAGATTTCTTTCTATGAGTGATAGAACACTCAGTATGACAAGGGTTCAAACAGGATAGATGCGTATTTCTTTCTCACCAATAATGCAGAGCACGTCAGGGACCTACACTTTTTGTTTTTTTAGAGAGAGTGAGCGAGAGAGAGCACACATGAGTGGGGGAAGGGCAAGAGAGAATCCCAAGCAGGCTCCACGCTTGGTTTGGAGCTCCACGCAGAGCTTGATCTCAATACCCTGAGATCATGACCTGAGCCAAAATCAAGAGTAGGATGCTTAACCAACTGAGCCACCCAGCTTCCCCCTTCTAACTTTTTATTCCATTGCTCATGGCCAACTTCTCTAAAGTCAACTAATGACTAAGGATGGCTTCTTTAGCTCCAACCAAGTTGTCTGTATTGTGCCGGTTTAGGAAGGAAAAAGGCACGACTTCTCCCTTTGGTGACATTTCCTGAAAGCTGCATACACTACTTCCTCTAACAACCCATCAGCTAGAACATGGTGATGTTCTGTTGCACGTAAGGCTGGGAAATGTAGATAATTCTGAGTGCTCTGGCTTCCAGTTAAAATTTTTGTTACTAGAGGGACGCCTGGGTGGCTCAGTTGGTTAAGCAGCTGCCTTCGGCTCAGGTCATGATCCCAGCGTCCTGGGATCGAGTCCCACATCGGGCTCCTTGCTTGGCAGGGAGCCTGCTTCTCCCTCTGCCTCTGCCTGCCATTCTGTCTGCCTGTGCTCGCTCTCTTTCCCTCTCTCTGACAAATAAATAAAATCTTTTAAAAAAAAATAAATAAAATTTTTGTTACTAGAGAAGGAAATGGAGAAACAATATTGAAGAACTAGAAGATTCTGCTCAGGTGGCAATACGAATAAGTTGAAGGAGTCACTAACACATTTATTGGGACAGTGGATTCATATGAAAAAGTCAAATCAGATACCTTGCTTACACTGTACATAAAGAAAAATTTACATGGATTAAAAATATAAATGTGAAAAAACTTTAAGACAACTTGAGGAAAATACAAGAGAATATCTTTTTGAGTTTGCAGTAGGAAGAGATGATTTTTTTTTTTAACAGAGAGCACAACCCATTAAATAAAAGTCTGACAAATTTATCCATGTTATGATTACCTCAAAAGAGACGATAAACAAAAACTAGAGACTGAGGAAGATATTTGTAACTTATATATTAGAATAACATTTTAGAATCTGGAATATATAAATTTCCCACAAATTGGTGAGAAAAGACAACCTAATACAAACTGGGCAAAAGATCTCATGAGGCAAGTTACAGAAGGTGAAACCAGGATAGCAATTAATATGTGAAAATGTACTCAACCTTGCTAGTACAAGTACTGAGTAGAAGGATGTATTTTTTTTTTTTAAAGATTTATTTATTTGACAGAGGAAGATCACAAGTAGGCAGAGAGGGAGGCAGGGAGAGAGGGGAAGGAGGCTACCTGCTGAGCAGAGAGCCGGATGTGGATGTGGGGCTCCATCCCAGGACCCTGAGATCATGACCTGAGCCGAAGGCAGAGGCTTAACCTGGTGAGCCACCCAAGCGTCCCAGAAGCATGTATTCTAAATGACAATGATGGTTGCTTCTGGACAGGCAATGCCAAATATTCAGAGAGGGAGAGGAAGAGAATGGAGAAAAGAAGAAAGAGGTCTTGGACTCGTTTGGAGTTGTCACATAATTCCTAGTCTTTAAGTTAAAAAAAGAAGAAAGGAACAGAGATGAATCACAAAGCCCCCCCACCTTTTTAAGATTTTATTTGTTTATTTGTCAGAGAGAGATCACAAGTGGGCAGAGAGGCAGGCAGAGAGAGGGAAGCAGGCTCCCTGCTGAGCAGAGAGCCTGATGCAGGACTCGATCCCAGGACCCTGAGATCATGACCTGAGCCGAAGGCAGAGGCTTAATCCACTGAACCACCCAGGTGCCCCACAAAGCCCTCTCAGTTGGGTTTTTCTTAACTTTATTTGCCTGCTCTTGGATGGGAAGCATTGAGGTCTGCTTATCCATTAGTCCCTGTGTACATGACAGTGTAGAGGGGAGAGTTCTCCCTGAATTTGTCTTAGTTCTGGTCCCTTACAAGGCCATGGCTGAGGAGGGTGGCCCATTATTTGTGCAAAATTCTGTGGCTCTAGCTGTCTTTGTTGCCATATCTCTATGAAGGGAAATGCAGGAATCCTATCTTGACTTTTGAAGAAGATCCCTGCTCATTCCTTAATATTGCAAAAGGAACATGTGCCATTTTCCTTGTCATCTTCAATAAGCTTCTACTAAGTACTGACTCTTGGGGGCATTTAGGATACCTAAGTCAATTCATTTTCTCTCTTGGCATGCTGTTCTCCCAGCTAAAGCCCAAGTATCCAGGGTATCCGAAGTATCCGATGGTCCTGATCTGTGGGTCATGCCTAGCTAATTTAAAAAGAAAGGGAAAAATTAAAAGAAAAAAAAGGCAGTATGCTATAACAAATTATTTCAGTAATGGAAAGATGCATCTGAAATGAAGTCCTCTTTAAATCTGATTTTTAACATATTGAAAATGAAAACATCATCTTTCTCTGAGAGGCCACATGCAAGACTACTTTGGTGGTTGGGAGGTGACAGGCCCTATAGGAACCGAAGTGTGTATTTGGTGCCTGTGAAAGCAAGGAACTGAGAAAAGCAGCTGTGCATGGCTCTGGCGTGAGCTGACCGTGGGAAGGGGAGAGAAGCCCAAATGGGCTACATACGCACGAATGCACACAGGCTCAGGGTGAGTCTGGAGGCCAGCAAATCAGGCCATGATGGATGAATTGTGTCTAAGGCCTGGAGGCAAGTCAGCAAAGAGAGTAAAACTGGGCACCACAAACCCAAAGATACGGGTGGATTCATGATTCATTTCTGTTTTATTTGTTTCCATTTGAAGTCATTTTTATTTTTGTACATTGAATACTTGGTTTATATTCTAAACATATTAGAAACAGATTTATGTAGTACTCTTTCTATTTATACAATTTCTCTTCTCTTTCTGTTATCCAATTCCTTTTTTTTTTTTTTAAGATTTTATTTATTTATTTGACAGAGATCTCAAGTAGGCTAGAAAAGCAGGCGGCGACGGGGTGGGGGGGTGGGAAGTGGGCTCCCGACTGAGCAGAGAGCCTGATGCAGGGCTCAATCCCAGGACCCTGGGATCATGACCTGAGTTGAAGGCAGAGGCTTTAACCCACTGAGCCATCCAGGCACCCTGTTATCCAATTCCTTTTTGCAAAAATCTGTGATGGAAGGTCAGCAAGGAGATACATCCTAGCACATGGAGCAGATATACTCTTATAGCAGCCCCTGAAGCTTGATTGGATAAGACTTATGATAAAAATGTGATGGTGAACAGTGTGCCATAGTCAAATGAAAAAATATTAGAGAATGGGTGGAGAACTTGTCTTCTGTTCCAAGAAGGCTTAAACTTGTTGAGAATCATTGACTCCAAGGGTATGTTGGTGTTGTGGGGGCAGGACAGGATGGGAAAGATCACCTTTCATGTTCCTGAAAGGCAATGAGAGGGAAGGGGCAGTGGAGAGCTTTGAGGTAACAGTAGAGTCGCCATACAGTTTGCCAAGTGCACCCAAGGGGAGAGTCCCCTTGGCAGCCTGGCAATAACTCAGGAGTGCCCTCCACAGGGAGATGAACTAATGAGGAGGGGGGCATTTGGAGCCCTCCAGGTGCTTACTCATGCTCTCCGAGATCCAGGGACCATCCACCTTTCTTTCCTTCTGGTCTTCTCAGGTGGCTTTCATCCCCTGAGTTGCAAGGTCTGATGCCTGTGTTCTGGGCAGGATGGAAGCAGACAAGGCAAGGGCCTGTTCTCTTGAGGCATTGCTTTTTTATTCAGGGAGAGAATGCATTCTCTGTAGTCTTCTTTTTATGTGTCATCACGCAGAATTATGTCACATGGCCACATCCAGCTGGAGTGAACCTAGAGAGGAATACTTTAGCTTTGCAACTGCTCAAAGGAATACATGGCAGAGGGAAGCAATTGGATCCCTTTTGTTTTTGTTTATATATTTATATATTTTTAAAAGATTCTATTTATTTGAGAGAGAGAGAGAGCAAGTGGGGAGGGGGGAGAGAGGGACAGAGGAAGAGGGGGAAGCAGACTCCTCACTGAGCAGGGAGCCCAATGTGGGGCTCGATTCCAGGATCCCAAGATCATGACCTGAGCCAAAGGCAGACGCTTAACCGGCTGAACCACCCAGGCGCCCCTGGATTGCTTTTTGGTAGCCAGTCTACAGTGTTCATTCTAAGGTTACATAGAAGGTGTCCAAAAATCAAAAGTGAACAATGACAATGAAAAGCAAGGAGAAGCCAAGAAGTTAAAGGAACAAAGCAGATGTATTAAGTTGATGTGACAATTAACCTTTGGTTTGTATATAGTGTTGGTGAGGTCTAAGAGTCTGACACAGTGTTAAAACAATTTCATATGCACATAGTTTATTTTTTTTAAAGATTTTACTTATTTATTTGACAGAGAGAGATCACAAGTAGGCAGAAAGGCAGGCAGAAAAAGAGGGGGAAGCAAGCTCCCTGCTGAGCAGAGAGCCCGATGTGAGGCTTGATCCCAGGACCCCAGGATCATGACCCAAGCTAAAAGCAGAGGCTTAACCCACTGAACCACCCAGGCACCCCTCTTAGGCACATAGTTTAAAGGCTCAAATAACTCTACAAGACTTAGTAGAAAAACAAAAAACCAGCAGTCCCCTTCTCCTACAACTGTCTATTTCCAGAGGAAGTAACTTTTTTTTTTTAAAGATTTTATTTATTTATTTGACAGAGATCACAAGTAGGCAGAGAAGCAGGCAGAGAGAGGGGGAAGGAAGCAGGATCCCTGCCAAGCAGAGATCTCGATGCGGGGCTCGATCCCAAGACTCTGGGATCATGACCTGAGCCGAAGGCAGAGGCTTTAAACCACTGAGCCACCCAGGCACCCAGGAAGTAACTTTTTTTTTTTAAATTTTTATTTCTTTATTTCTTTCTTTATTTATTTTTATTAATTTTTTATTTTTTATAAACATATATTTTTATCCCCAGGGGTACAGGTCTGTGAATCACCAGGTTTACACACTTCACAGCACTCACCCAAGCACATACCCTCCCCAATGTCCATAATCCCACCCCCTTCTCACAAACCCCCTCCCCCCAGCAACCCTCAGTTTGTTTTGTAAGATTAAGAGTCACTTATGGTTTGTCTCCCTCCCAATCCCATCTTGTTTCATTGATTCTTCTCCTACCCACTTAAGCCCCCATGTTGCATCACCACTTCCTCATATCAGGGAGATCATATGATAGTTGTCTTTCTCTGCTTGACTTATTTCGCTAAGCATGATACGCTCTAGTTCCATCCATGTTGTCGCAAATGGCAAGATTTCATTTCTTTTGATGGCTGCATAGTATTCCATTGTGTATATATACCACATCTTCTTGATCCATTCATCTGTTGATGGACATCTAGGTTCTTTCCATAGTTTGGCTATTGTGGACATTGCTGCTATAAACATTCGGGTGCACGTGCCCCTTTGGATCACTACGTTTGTATCTTTAGGGTAAATATCCAATAGTGCAATTGCTGGGTCATAGGGCAGTTCTATTTTCAACATTTTGAGGAACCTCCATGCTGTTTTTCAGAGTGGCTGCACCAGCTTGCATTCCCACCAACAGTGTAGGAAGGTTCCCCTTTCTCCGCATCCTCGCCAGCATCTGTCATTTCCTGACTTGTTGATTTTAGCCATTCTGACTGGTGTGAGGTGATATCGCATTGTGGTTTTGATTTGTATTTCCCTGATGCCGAGTGATATGGAGCACTTTTTCATGTGTCTGTTGGCCATCTGGATGTCTTCTTTGCAGAAATGTCTGCTCATGTCCTCTGCCCATTTCTTGATTGGATTATTTGTTCTCTGGGTGTTGAGTTTGCTAAGTTCTTTATAGATTCTGGACACTAGTCCTTTATCTGATATGTCGTTTGCAAATATCTTCTCCCATTCTGTCAGTTGTCTTTTGATTTTGTTAACTGTTTCCTTTGCTGTGCAAAAGCTTTTGATCTTGATGAAGTCCCAATAGTTCATTTTTTCCCTTGCTTCCCTTGCCTTTTGCGTTGTTCCAAGGAAGATGTTGCTGCGGCAGAGGACGAAGAGGTTGCTGCCTGTGTTCTCCTCAAGGATTTTGATGGATTCCTTTCGCACATTGAGGTCCTTCATCCATTTTGAGTCTATTTTTGTGTGTGGTGTAAGGAAATGGTCCAATTTCATTTTTCTGCATGTGGCTGTCCAATTTTCCCAGGACCATTATTGAAGAGGCTGTCTTTTTTCCATTGGACATTCTTTCCTGCTTTGTTGAAGATTAGTTGACTGTAGAGTTGGGGGTCTATTTCTGGGCTCTCTGTTCTGTTCCATTGATCTATGTGTCTGTTTTTGTGCCAGTACCATGCTGTCTTGATGATGACAGCTTTGTAATAGAGCTTGAAGTCCGGAATTGTGATGCCACCAACGTTGGCTTTCTTTTTCAATATCCCTTTGGCTATTCGAGGTCTTTTCTGGTTCCATACAAATTTTAGCATTATTTGTTCCATTTCTTTGAAAAAGATGGATGGTACTTTGATAGGATTTGCGTTGAATGTGTAGATTGCTTTAGGTAGCATAGACATTTTCACAATATTTATTCTTCCAATCCAGGAGCATGGAACATTTTTCCATTTCTTTGTGTCTTCCTCAATTTCTTTCATGAGTACTTTATAGTTTTCTGAGTATAGATTCTGTGTCTCTTTGGTTAGGTTTATTCCTAGGTATCTTATGGTTTTGGGTGCAATTGTAAATGGGATTGACTCCTTAATTTCCCTTTCTTCTGTCTTGCTGTTGGTGTAGAGAAATGCAACTGATTTCTGTGCATTGATTTTATATCCTGACACTTTACTGAATTCCTGTATAAGTTCTAGCAGTTTTGGAGTGGAGTCTTTTGGGTTTTCCACATATAGTATCATATCATCTGCGAAGAGTGATAATTTGACTTCTTCTTTGCCGATTTGGATGCCTTTAATTTCCTTTTGTTGTCTGATTGCTGAGGCTAGGACCTCTAGTACTATGTTGAATAGCAGTGGTGATAATGGACATCCCTGCCGTGTTCCTGACCTTAGCAGAAAAGCTTTCAGTTTTTCTCCATTGAGAATGATATTTGCGGTGGGTTTTTCATAGATGGCTTTGATGATATTGAGGTATGTGCCCTCTATCCCTACACTTTGAAGAGTTTTGATCAGGAAGGGATGCTGTACTTTGTCAAATGCTTTTTCAGCATCTATTGAGAGTATCATATGGTTCTTGTTCTTTCTTTTATTGATGTGTTGTATCACATTGGCTGATTTGCGGATGTTGAACCAACCTTGCAGCCCTGGAATAAATCCCACTTGGTCGTGGTGAATAATCCTTTTAATGTACTGTTGAATCCTATTGGCTAGTATTTTGTTGAGTATTTTCGCATCTGTGTTCATCAAGGATATCGGTCTATAGCTCTCTTTTTTGGTGGGATCCTTGTCTGGTTTTGGGATCAAGGTGATGCTGGCCTCATAAAATGAGTTTGGATGTTTTCCTTCCATTTCTATTTTTTGGAACAGTTTCAGGAGAATAGGAATTAGTTCTTCTTTAAATGTTTGGTAGAATTCCCCCGGGAAGCCGTCAGGCCCTGGGCTTTTGTTTGTTTGGAGATTTTTAATGACTGTTTCAATCTCCTTACTGGTTATGGGTCTGTTCAGGCTTTCTATTTCTTCCTGGTTCAGTTGTGGTAGTTTATATGTTTCTAGGAATGCATCCATTTCTTCCAGATTGTCAAATTTTTGCCGTAGAGTTGCTCATAGTATGTTCTTATAATAGTTTGTATTTCTTTGGTGTTAGTTGTGATCTCTCCTCTTTCATTCATGATTTTATTTATTTGGGTCCTTTCTCTTTTCTTTTTGATAAGTCGGGCCAGGGGTTTATCAGTTTTATTAATTCTTTCAAAGAACCAGCTCCTAGTTTCATTGATTTGTTCTATTGTTTTTTTGGTTTCTATTTATCGATTTCTGCTCTGATCTTTATGATTTCTCTTCTCCTGCTAGGCTTAGGGTTTCTTTCTTGTTCTTTCTCTAGCTCCTTTAGGTGTAGGGTTAGGTTGTGTACCTGAGACCTTTCTTGTTTCTTGAGAAAGGCTTGTACTGCTATATATTTTCCTCTCAGGACTGCCTTTGTTGTGTCCCACAGATTTTGAACCATTGTATTTTCATTATCATTTGTTTCCATGATTTTTTTCAATTCTTCTTTAGTTTCCCGGTTGACCCATTCATTCTTTAGAAGGATGCTGTTTAGTCTCCATGTATTTGGGTTCTTTCCAAACTTCCTTTTGTGGTTGAGTTCTAGTTTTAGAGCATTGTGGTCTGAAAATATGCAGGGAATGATCCCAATCTTTTGATACCGGTTGAGTCCTGATTTAGGACCGAGGATGTGATCTATTCTGGAGAATGTTCCATGTGCACTAGAGAAGAATGTGTATTCTGTTGCTTGGGGATGAAATATTCTGAATATATCTGTGATGTCCATCTGGTCCAGTGTGTCGTTTAAGGCCTTTATTTCCTTGCTGATCTTTTGCTTGGATGATCTGTCCATTTCAGTGAGGGGAGTGTTAAAGTCCCCTACTATCATTGTATTATTGTTGATGTGTTTCTTTGATTTTGTTATTAATTGGTTTATATAGTTGGCTGCTCCCACGTTGGGGGCATAGATATTTAAAATTGTTAGATCTTCTTGTTGGACAGACCCTTTGAGTATGATATAGTGTCCTTCCTCATCTCTTATTATAGTCTTTGGCTTAAAATCTAATTGATCTGATATAAGGATTGCCACTCCTGCTTTCTTCTGATGTCCATTAGCATGGTAAATTCTTTTCCACCCCCTCACTTTAAATCTGGAGGTGTCTTCGGGCTTAAAATGAGTTTCTTGGAGGCAACATATAGATGGATTTTGTTTTTTTATCCATTCTGATACCCTGTGTCTTTTGACTGGGGCATTTAGCCCATTAACATTCAGGGTAACTATTGAGAGATATGAGTTTAGTGCCATTGTATTGCCTGTAAGGTGACTGTTACTGTATATGGTCTCTGTTCCTTTCTGATCTACCACTTGTAGGCTCTCTCTTTGCTTAGAGGACCCCTTTCAGTATTTCCTGTAGAGCTGGTTTGGTGTTTGCAAATTCTTTCAGCTTTTGTTTGTCCTGGAAGCTTTTAATCTCTCCTTCTATTTTCAATGATAGCCTAGCTGGATATAGTATTCTTGGCTGCATGTTTTTCTCGTTTAGTGCTCTGAAAATATCATGCCAGCTCTTTCTGGCCTGCCTGGTCTCTGGATAAGTCAGCTGCCAATCTAATATTTTTACCATTGTATGTTACAGACTTCTTTTCCCGGGCTGCTTTCAGGATTTTCTCTTTGTCACTGAGACTTGTAAATTTTACTATTAGGTGATGGGGTGTTGGCCTATTCTTATTGATTTTGAGGGGCGTTCTCTGAACCTCCTGAATTTTGATGCTCGTTCCCTTTGCCATATTGGGGAAATTCTCCCCAATAATTTTCTCCAGTATACCTTCTGCTCCCCTCTCTCTTTCTTTTTCTTCTGGAATCCCAATTATTCTAATGTTGTTTCGTCTTATGGTGTCACTTATCTCTCGAATTCTCCCCTCGTGGTCCAGTAGCTGTTTGTCCCTCTTTTGCTCAGCTTCTTTATTCTCTGTCATTTGGTGTTCTGTATCACTAATTCTTTCTTCTGCCTCATTTATCTTAGCAGTGAGAGCCTCCATTTTTGATTGCACCTCATTAATAGCTTTTTTGATTTCAACTTGGCTAGATTTTAGTTCTTTTATTTCTCCAGAAAGGGCTTTTATATCTCTTGAGAGGGTTTCTCTAATATCTTCCATGCCTTTTTCGAGCCCGGCTAGAACCTTGAGAATTGTCATTCTGAACTCTAGATCTGACATATTACCAATGTCTGTATTGATTAGTTCCCTAGCCTTCGGTACTGCCTCTTGTTCTTTTTTTTGTGTTGAATTTTTCCGTCTTGTCATTTTGTCCAGAGAAGGGTATATGAAGGGGCAAGTAAAATACTAAAAGGTTGGCAACAACCCCAGGAAAATATGCTTTAACCAAATTAGAAGAGATCCAAAATCGTGAGGGGGGAGAAAGGGGATAAAAAGAGGTTCAAAAACGAAGAGAGAAAAAAAAAAAAGAAAAAAGAAAAAGAAAAGAAAAGAATTAAAAAAAAGAAAACACCTAAGAAAAATGTAAAAAAGAAAAAATATATATATTAGATAAACTAGTAAAAAATCGTTAAAAAAGAAAAAGGTAACAGTTAAAAAAAAATTTTACCCGAAGGTGAGAAAAAAACAACAAAAAATGAAAAAGAAAAAAATTAAATTAACTGCAAGACTAAAAAAAAATCACAGGGAAAAAGCCATGAGTTCCGTGCTTGGCTTTCTCCTCCTCTGGAATTCTGCTGCTCTCCCTGGTATTGAAACTGCACTCCTTGGTAGGTGAAGTTGGTCTCGGCTGGATTTCTTGTTGATCTTCTGGGGGAGGGGCCTGTTGTAGTGATTCTCAAGTGTCTTTGCCCCAGGCGGAATTACACCGCCCTTACCAGGGGCCAGGGTGAGTAATCCGCTCGGGTTTGCTTTCAGGAGCTTTTGTTCCCTGAGCGCTTTCCGTAGAGTTCCGGAGGACGGGAATACAAATGGCGGCCTCCTGGTCTCCGGCCTGGAGGAGCCAAAAGCCCAGGGCCCCACTCCTCAGTGCGCCCTCAGAGAACAGCGCCCAGTTACTCCCGTCTGCCTGACTTCCGGCCGCTCTCTGAGCTCACCGAGCCTGCGACCGGTTCAAGGTAACACCGAGCTGCGAGCTTACTGTCAGCTCTGTCTCTGTAGCCAGCTTTCCCGTTCCAATACCTGCAAGCTCTGCGACACTCAGACACCCCCAATCCTTCTGTGACCCTGCGGGACCTGAGGCCACGCTGACCCCGCGTGGGCTTCGCTCCGGTTTAGCCTCTGGAGCGATGTCCCTCAGTGAAACAGACTTTTAAAAGTCCTGATTTTGTGTGCTGTTGCTCCGCCGCTTGCTGGGAGCCGGCCTCTCCCCCCGGGGTCTGTCTTCCCGTCGCTTTGGATTCACTTCTCCGCCGGTCCTACCTTTCAGAAAGTGGTTGTTTTTCTGTTTCCAGAATTGCTATTCTTCTTGTCTTTGATCTGCCGATGGATTTTCAGGTGTTTGCAATCTTTAGATAAGCTATCTAGCTGATCTCCGGCTAGCTGAAGTAGTCTCGGCCTGCTACTTCTCCGCCATCTTGACTCCTCCTCCCCAGGAAGTAACTTTTAAACCGAGAATTTTCTTTCTTTGCATTTCTTGCTCGAGTCTCATCTTTCCATTGGCTCTCCATCTCTTCAGTGAAGACTTTTGTAAGTATCTTCCTTAGGCTGTGGTAATTGGGGACACAAATTTTGGTCATAATCTTCATTTCCTCTGTGATAATATTTTTCTGATGAATTTTATTAGCTAGTTTTCTGTTTTAGCTTTTTCTTTTAAACTGATTTTTTTTTGTTTCCTTGTATAAATATTGTTTTGGTACAAATTTTTTTTTTAAGATTTTATTTATCTATTTGTCAGAGAGAGAGAGAGAGAGAGAGAAATAGCAAGCCCAAAGCAGGGGAAGCGGCAGGCAGGCGGAGAAACAGGTTCTCTGCTGAGTAGGAGCCTAGTGCGGAACCCTGGGATCATGACCTGAGTAGAAAGCAGATGCTTAACAGACTGAGCCTCCCAGGCATTCTCCCAAAATATTTTCATTATGATAAATTTCAAACATACACAGGAGTAGAGAGAAGAGTATAATGAATCCCTATGTACCCATCATTTAGCTGCAACAGTCATCAGCTCAAACCATATAAGTCCATCTTTGCCCCACCTGCTTGGCCCTTCCTGTATTATCATTTTTCATAGAAAAACACACATAACATAAAATTAACCATTTTAATCATTTCTAAGTGCAAAGTTCTTTGTCATTAAGTACATTCACACTGTTGTGCAACCAAGCACCACCATCCAACTCCAAAACCTTTCATCTTCCCACACTGAATCCCCCTAATCATTAAACAATAACTCTCCATTCCCCCCTCTCCTCAGCCCTTGGCAATCACCAGTGGAGTGTATTTTCTATCTCTATAAGCCTGACTGCACTAGGTACTTCATATAAATGGAATCATGTGCCATTTATCCTTTCATGACTTATTTCCCTGAGTTAGCATGATGTTTTCAAGGTCCCAACATGTAGCGTGAATTTCCTTCTTTTTTAAGGCCGCATTCTATATCATTGTAAGGATACACCACATTTTATTTTCCTTCCATTCGTCAGTGGACACTTGGCTTGCTTTCACCTTTTGGCTATTGTGAAAAATTCTTCTGTGAACAGGGGTGTAGAAGTTTTCTGTTTGAATCCCTGCTTTCAACTCTTTTGGGCATATACTCAGAAAGAGATTGTTAGATCATATGGTAATTCTGTGTTTATTTTATTTTTTTTTAGGAACTGCCATACTGTGTTCCACAGTGGCTGCACCATTTAATGTTCCTACCATCAATGCACAGAGGTTTCAACAGAGGTTTCTACACCCCTCTCTAATACTTGTTATTTTCTGCTTTGTTTTGTTTTTGTTTTTATAATTGCCATCCTAATGGGTCTGAATTGGTTCCTGTATGATTTTTGAAGCAAATCAGACCCAGATGTAGTATTTTATCCACAAATATTTCAGTCTGTCTTTCCATAAGATGAAGACCCTTTCAGAAAATAGAACTCCAATGTAAACGATTAGTAAAAATTCTTTCTTTATTTTTTTAAAAAGATTTTATTTATTTATTTGACAGAGAGAGATGACAAGCAGGCAGAGAGGCAGGCACAGAGGAGGAAGCAGGCTCCCTGCTGAGCAGAGAGTCCAATGCAGGGCTCGATCCCAGGACCGTGAGATCATGACCTGAGCTAAAGGCATCGGCCTAACCCACTGAGCCACCCACCCCAAAATTCTTTATTTTTTAAAAAGACTTATTTATTAACTCGAGAAAGAGAGGCAAGGGAGGGGAGGGAGAGGAAGAGAGAGAGAATTTAAAGGAGACTCCATGCCCAGTGCAGAGCCCAACTCAGGAATCCATCTCCTGACCCTGGGATCATGACCCGAGTGAAGGCAGATGCTTAACCAACTGAGCCACCTAGGCTCCCTGCTTTAATTGTCTTTTCTGTTCCTTTAAATGCATAGTTTCTTTCCATTCTTTTATTTTCCTTGCAATTTATTTGTTGAAGAAATTACATTGTTTGGTAATTTCCTGTGGTCTGGATTTTGTTAATACATCTGTGTGGTGCTTAATATGTTCCTTATATTTCTTTGCAAATTGGTAGTTGATTCTAGAAGCTTGATCTGATTCGTGTTCAGTTTTTTTGGCAAGACCACTTCTTAGGTGCTAGGGGTTCTTCTACTGGGAGACACAGTATCTGGATGTCTCCTTTTGTGATGCTAGCAGTCATTTATGATGAGTGTTTAGGTCTGCACTATCCATTGTGGTGACTATTAGTCACAGATCACTATTGACATTTAAACTGATTCAAATTAAATCAAATTAAAAATTCAGTTTCTCGGGGCGCCTGGGTGGCTCAGTGGTTTGGGCTGCTGCCTTCGGCTCGGGTCATGATCTCAGGGTCCTGGGATTGAGCCCCGCATCAGGCTCTCTGCTCCGCAGGAAGCCTGCTTCTCTCTCTCTCTGCCTGCCTCTCTGCCTACTTGTGATCTCTGTCTGTCAAATAAATAAATAAAATCTTAAAAAAAAAATTCAGTTTCTCAGTTGCACTAGCCACATGTCAACAATGCTCATAGTCTCTTTTTGCTCGTGGCTTTAGGGCAGATATAAAGTGTTTCTATCATCACAGAAAGTTCTCCTGGGAAGCACTGGTCTAGATCTGTTGATTAATTAAGGGCTGTGGTATGGTGTTATTCTAATTTAACATTCATTTTTACATTTATTAGCTGGAAAACTTCAATGAGGATTAATTTCTTCATATCTACTCTTTGGTCACCCAGTGGTACAGTTCATACAGGAAAAGCAGAATGAAGCTTAGTTTTTTCCCTTTAATGAGTTTGATTTTCTAAGTTATAAATCAATAAGCCATTCCTACATTGACATAATTAGGTAATTAATGTTTACTGCAGAGCCAACTGATGAGTTATGGCTATACTTCCTTTTTTATTCAGCATTCTTTCCCCCTGAGCATCTAATTCCCCTTCCCTTTTATTGCACTGCTTTACATTATTATAGTCTTCATCCTCTCCCCCCACCACGCAGTTTTCCATCATGTTTATCCACTCTATTAAATCCCTTTTTCCCCCTTGAGGGCTTATTCTTGGAATTCTTCTTCCTGTTGAAACTTCTTTCTTCATTGCTCTCTGAGGTTATATATATATATTTTCCTGATTCTTACATCTTTTGTCGTAGCTCTTTTTCACTGGTTTGCTAAGTATGTCCTCCTAAAGTGACTTCCTGAAAAGAATTGTGGAAGGCAAAGTTCCTGAGCCATTCCATTTCTGAAAATATTTTTATTCTATGTTCACTCTTGTTTGATAGTTTGCTTGGATGTAGAGCTCTAATTTTAAATTCTGGGCTATCATACAGAAAGTTCAGGATAAGTCTCATTATTATTATTCTAAGGAATATTATTATTCCTTGTTAATTTCCGTATCATTCCTTGTTATCCAGTGGACAGGGAATTCCTCCTTCTGTTCTTGGGTTAAAAAAGATTCTCAGGGGATATTCTGGTGTTCTGTGCAGGAGTCTATCAAAATATTTCTCAAATAGATGATGAATGTAAGTTGACACTAATTTCATATATAATATCTCTGAAAAGTTACAGATTTGTGTAAAAATCAAATAATAAACTCTAGGATGTGGTATATGCTCTAAATCAAAAACTGATGTTTCTCCCAAAGGAAGCTTCACTGGTCTGAGAATAAAAGAGTGGAATAAGAGTAGTTCCTCTATTTTCTCTAGTGATCCACTACTGAAATTTTTGCTTACCATTCAAGAGCAGCACTGACCTCTGCTGATGCAGAGGTCTTGGTTTCCAAGACAGCAATGCTTCCAGGAGGACACACGGCAATGTTTCCATTCAACTGGCAGTTGAGATTGCCACCCGGCCACTTGGAGCTCCTCATGCCAGAGGATCAATAGCCAAAGAAGAGGTTACTCTATTGGCAGGAGTGAGTGAATGATCCTGATTGTCAAGGGGTTGCCACTTCACAGCAAAAATAAGAAGTATTTCTGGAATGCAGAACATATACTAGGACATCTCTTAGTTCTTTCCCCAGGTTCTATGATTAAAGTCAATGGAAAACAACAATACAATACAGGGAGAACTGCTAATGGCCCACATCCTTCAAAATGAACGTCTGGGTCACCTCACCATACAAAGAACCATGCAAAGAACTGAGGGCAGAGAAATAGGTAGTGGAAGAAGGTTGTTATAAATACTGTCTACCTCCATGTGACTGGTAGCAGAAATGAGGACTGTACTGGTTATTTGCATTTCCTTCTTGTTTTGATATAAATACATTCGTGTACATTATTAACTAATATATTTTTCTCCCTGTCATTCTTCTACCATATGTGTTAATAGTAGTTAACCTTATACCTTGGTATTGAAGTTATAGGATCTCAAAAGGAGAATGTGATTCAGCTAGAAGAGGCATGAACAAAGTCCAAAGACAGAGGAATTTTGTAGCCCCTTTTGGAGAGAGGGTTAGGTTGTGTTTGGTTATATGAGGAAAAGTTGCATCATGCTAGGTGAAAGCATGATTTGTCTATTTTTTTCATTTTTTAAGTTAAATATGGTTTAAAAGGGTATATACAATGTCAATTTGATGAGGCACAAGTTTTGGTTGTTTTGTACTATGGCAACATATCTAAGATGGAGCTAAATGTCTCAGAATTTCCCTCTCTGTATGGTTCTGAGTTGGTGTTGGCCGCAAGAGACATTTTGTGTGAACTTGGAGGAGAGCAGTGAAGCAGAAGCTGTATTGCTTACTCTCTGAAGGTCAGTACAAGATGCCAGACAGGTGAGCCACTGGCCCTCATTGTTATTGATCTGCTAGCTCACTTTGTGGGTGTGGGGTGGCAATGAGGCCTGTGCTCCTCCAGTTCTTAGAAGATTTCCTCCTAGAGCTTTTCTGAATTCCGGGCGAGGTCCATATGCAGCTCCTGGTGAAAGATGCCAGCTTCTCTTGCAGATTACCCAAGACATCAGAGTTGGAGGTGGTAAGAGAGAGAGGGGTTCCAGTTCTTCCTCATGTTTCCTTTTTTTTGTCCACATTTAGCTGACCTTGGGAGACTTCAGGTTCTACACTAGATGCAGAGGCCATGGCTGGGTAGGATCAGTCTCTTACTGGTTCTGCTTTCTCATTGAACCACACCCTAAAGACAGGTCAGGAGGGAATGGGAACTGTGGAGTTCTTATGCCAAAGGCCATTCAGTTTTCATGGGAGGAACACACATAATTTTTTTAGTTTTTTTTTTTTTTTTTTTTTTTTTTTTTTAAAGATTTTATTTATTTATTTGACAGAGAGAAATCACAAGTAGATGGAGAGGCAGGCAGAGAGAGAGAGAGAGAGAGGGAAGCAGGCTCCCTGCCGGGCAGAGAGCCCGATGCGGGACTCGATCCCAGGACCCTGAGATCATGACCTGAGCCGAAGGCAGCGGCTTAACCCACTGAGCCACCCAGGCGCCCCGATTTTTTTAGTTTTAAAATTCATGAATTTTATGTAAAAGAGTTTCCAAGATGCTACCTTAAAATAGTACCGTTTCATTGTTTTCTTCATAAATGAAAAAGATATTTATATTCATTATAGAAACCTTGGCAGATATAGGTAATCACCAGGATAGAGACAACATTTTGGTGAGCATCCTTCAACTCTTTCTTCCATGCATATATCTATAATGTATATGTATACATAAATACACTTTATTTTTATAAAAAGGGAATCATATTTAGGGGTTCTTGGGTGACTCAGATGGTTAAGCCTCTGCCTTCGGCTCTTGTTATGACCCAGGGTCCAGGGATCGAGCCCCATGTAGGGCTCCCTGCTCAGCGTGGAGTCTGCTTCTCCTTCTCCCTCTGCTCATGCTCTCTCTCTGTATCTCTCTGTCTCAAATGAATGAAAAAAAAAATTTAAAAAAAAGGAAACATTTAAATTCTGTTTTAGAAAACAGATTCTCTACACTCCCAACAGCATATCATGAATATTTATTTCTAAATAATTAATCTCCAATTCAAGAACATAATTTTTAATTACTTCCTAGTATTCTATTGCATGGATATACCATAATTTATTTAACCCAATCTCTTATTGTCAATCTCAGACTATTTTCAATTTTTCTTTTTTTTTTTAATGGTTCTTTTCTTTTCTCCTCTTCCTCCTCCTCCTCTTCTTCTTCTTCTTTTTAAAGATTTTATTTATTTATTTGTCAGAGAGAAAGAAAGCACAAGCAGGAGGAGCAGCACGCAGAGGGTGAAGTAAGCTCCCAGCCAAGCAAGGGGTCTGATGTGGAACTTGATCCCAGAATCCTGGGATCATGACCCCAGCCAAAGGCAGACACTTAACCGACTGAGCCACCCAGGTGTCCCATATTTTCAATTTTTCTTTTTTTTTTAATAAATATTTTATTTATTATTTGACAGAGAGAGATCACAGGTAGGCAGAGAGGCTGGCAGAGAGAGAGAGAGAGAGAGAGAGAGAGAGAGAGAAGCAGGCTCCCTGCTGAGCAGAGAGCCCGACGTGGGACTCCATCCCAGGACCCCGAGACCATGACCTGAGCCGAAGGCAGCGGCTTAACCCACTGAGCCACCCAGGCGCCCCCGCCCCCATATTTTCAATTTTTCTTAATTAAGAAAAGACTGAGGGGCACTTGGCTGGCTCAGTTGGTAGAGCATCCAACTCTTAATCTCAGGGTTGTGAGTTTGAGCCTCATGTTGGGTATGGAGATCACTTAAGGAAATAAAAAAAATTTAAAAAACCCTCTGAGATGAACATTTTTACTAATCCTTTTAACACATTTTTATTGAGTACTGTATAGCAGGCATGTAGTAGCTTCATCTCTATGCAAATCTACTCGGCTAAATTTCTATATGGTTAAGTTTTTCAGCAAGTGTGTATTGTGAGAAGGAAGAAATAAAAAGAGAGATACATCCAATTTAAGATCTGCACAGATTTAATTTTATAAAATAACTAGGTCATTCTAAACTGTTCTATAGGTCTTCTTGGAATGCAACATTCAGAGTCCCTCTTACGTTTGCTTGCCTCTAGAATAAACCTAAAGTTATTGCTGTGTCTCTGTGAAGCTTGAAAAGAATTTTCTGCATGATCTCAACTTCCCTTTTAAATCATAGTACCCCCAAATTGCCTGCACTTGAAGGCCTTCTGTGACCCCCTGTATACTGAAGTAAAGTACAATCTTAGCCCCTAACCCCAAAATAGTGTTTGCATTCCAACGTGATTATCGTACATGTTAGAGTTTGAGAAGCACTGGTTTAGACCTCCAGGCTTGGTTTACACTTGACCCTGTTCCTCCGCTTGAACAACAGAGGTAAGGAGACTGTATCAGCAGTGACAGCCATGTCAGGGATAGGATCTGTACCCAAGGATCCACTCAGACACTTTTCACTATCCTCAAACTCTGCCTGCACAGGAAGCCAGGCACTAAAGATAGGCTGCCTGAAAGAGCCATAAGGACTCTGCAAGCCATTCAGCAGGGTGAAAAAGGGTGGAACAGGAAAGGGAGGAAAGCAAGTTCCTGGATTCCAAAAACCACAGTTTGTCTAGGTGCTACTTTCTCCCGTATTTAGCACATAGCTTTGTCATGTGACATCCCTTCGCTGACCTCTTTTCCTTGTGCATTTTGCCCCACACGAAAAAGTCACCATCTAAAATTTTTCTCCACGAATTAGAAACTTTAAGTTGTCAAGGACTGAATGTGCCTGTTCTCCAACAGTTTCTGGCAGTTCTCTGCTTTTATGGTGTAGTCATGGTGAAACCTGAGTCATCTGAAGATGGTGCCAGTGCCAAAGAACTGGAGAAGGAGCTGTTGACAAGCCAGGGTGGTGAGGAGCTGGGGAAGATCCGTAACTGCTGCACTGCGGCTCCCGTCCCGCTGGGACAGGAGAGCCACCCCAGTCCTAATTGTTTTTCTACAAATTGCTCCCAGCTTTACAGACTTAATGAATACCGTCCGGAGGAAACGTGTTTAGAGACAGCCCAAATTATAAAGCATCACCCTAGATAATTGTTCATCGCAGTTCCAAGTAGCAACACCGAACTGTTGAGTGTGCCAGAATTCCTTTCTTGCTTTTTTTTTTTTTTTTCCTCAACTGAGAAACCACAACATTTTCCTGGAGAGGCAAACGAAATACCTTAATCTGCGTTTTAAGTAAAAACAGTTTTTCTCCTGTCTTTTCATATACATTAAACGACTCGCCAGAAAATACCTCGGTTTGGCCTCTGTGTGTGTGCATATGTGTGTGTTTGCCATTTCTCTAAAATTATGACTCACAGTCTGGGGGACAATGATTGATTTTTCCCCCACTTCACATAGCTGCTCTGAATTTCTCCTCACAAGGATGGGCCTGTTTATTCACTCCGGGCATCGCTGGTAGAACGCTAGTGTAAACAGCCCGGCAACCCGGTGGGCTGGGGAAGTGGGCGGCGCGTGTTCTCCGCGGGGAGCAGGGATGCCGGGGCCGGGCCGGGCTCCCCCGCATTTAGAGACCGCTCTCTGACCCCCCCACCCCCCACCGGGATTTTCGATGCCGGCGGGAGCCGCGAGAAGCGCCATTGTGATGCCGGTGGGAGGGGTGGAGCCACCCAGCCCTGTCTCAATTTAGACTTCTCACTCCGCTTTTAGGCGCGCCCATTTCAGATTGCTAAACTCCAGAGTCAGGGGGAAAAAAAAGCGGGGAGGAGGTGGAAAGCCACACCCCGATTTCCCCAGGAGCCGACGGTGGCCCAGGCAGACGCGGCCGAGATGCGGGGCTGGGGGCTCCTGACCGCCGCCCACCTCGTGTGCGTGTGGACCTCGGTGCTGGCCGCGGCCCCCGGGTAGGAGCGCGGGCGCGGGCGCGGGTGCGGGTGCGGGCGGCCCGGCGGGCGGAGGGGGCGGCGGCTGTGCGGCCGCGGCCAGGGGTGGGAAGCGGCCCCGGGGCGGCACAGCGCAGCGGGGCACCGGCCGGGAGGGTAGACCGGCTGTCGCTGCAGCTGGGTTCTCCGCGGGACAGTGACTTTCTCCACCCGTGCAAGTTGTTGCAGTGTCTTCTGGCCGTAGCGACTTTCTAGGGAGTCGAGTTAGTTCTAGTACACGTTGCCTCTGCCTTTCCCTCAACATTCCCCCCACCTCCCCCGCAAAGATCGTGCTTTTTTCCCCCCCAAGGCTTGTGATGTGTTTTTCCTCTCCGAGGTCTCTCAGCGGCGGCGTTGGCAAGGTGTGGCTGAGGCGAAGTGGTTCCGCTGCAGACACCGTAGGAAGATAGCTAATGAGACACCCACATTAATGGAAAGTGCCCCATCCTACGGTTTTTTGAAGCTGAGCCTTTTTTAACCCTCGGCTGGTGCAGAGAAAGTGCTGTTTTTGCTGACTTTTATGCACTGCTACACCTGGACGTTTTACCACTGGTCGGTTAATTTCTGATGGTATATTTCAATCAGTGGTATTTGTTAGGTGATGTTTTCTGGGGCAGATGCCCATGGATGAAGGTTTGAATAAAAACCGCAAAATTGTGTGTGTGTGTGTGTGTGTGTGTGTGTGTGTGTGTGTGTGTTTAAGCCAAGAAAAAAAAAATCATGCTGGGATAAGGTTGTCTGTAAAGGAGAAGTTTAGAAGCTTGTACGTTGCCAATAACTTCTGCCTGCGTCAGCGTAAGCCATCCACACAGGCTCATCCTGCGCTGTCTGTGGTTTATAAAATGGAAATAATAACACATGCTCTCCTCTAGTGGTGCAGGAATTACTGTATTAAGGTTGACTTATGGGAATTCTTGTTTCAGAAGGGTTTCAGTGCAGTTGTTAAATGGAGCAGTGGGGCCATGTTGGAATAATTGGAACAATTGCAGTTGGCGCAGTATGAAGTCTATTTCACTATCTGTGGAATTTGAGCATCGGAAAAGAATGGAGATGTAAAGATAAGAAACTGTGTTTTTCTCTTCTTGGGAACTCTTTAGGCCTAGGTTTCTGGTGACGGCCCCAGGGATTGTCAGGCCTGGAGGAAATGTAACCATCGGGGTTGATCTTCTGGAACACAGCCCCCCCCAGGTCACTGTGAAGGCAGAGTTGGTCAAGATGGCAGCCAACCTCACGGTCTCTGTCCTGGAAGCAGAAGGAGTTTTTGAAAAAGGTAAGATAAACAGCATGAAGTCTTACCCTTCTGTAGTAGTAACTGCGGTATATTAATAGAGCCATGGGTTAGGTAGGGTAACAGAGAAACCCCAGAGTCGCAGTGTTTCATGTAGTACGCTTTTAATTTTTGCTCATGGAGAGTCCAAAATGGTGTTCCCGGATACTTTCCCAACTGGAGATGCACAGACCCAGGTTCCTTCCACTTTGTGGCTCCCTCATCATCAACATGTGGCTTCCACATTTGCAGGGGAGGAGCATGGAATTCTCATGTGGGAGGTTTTTATAGGATAGACCTAGAGGAGGCTCATATCACTTCTGTTCCTCTTCTGATGGCCACATTTAGCTGCAAAGGGGACTGGGAAATGTAGGCCAGTGACAGCCCAGAGGGGGAAATGGGTAAGGTTAACAGGCTGAGGCAAAATCATATTTATATATAGTTTACATAAACCATATGTAACCATGTTTTTTTTATATTTATTGAGTGCTAAGGATTTTATTAAGTAGGCTTGTGGAAAGGAAAAGAGCTACACAGTGTTAAAAGTTCAGTATTATGGAATATTTCTTAATTTTTAAAGTACAGGAAAAAAATGATGTAAATGTGGAAGTCATTGTAAAAGAACCCACATCTCTTAAATTTGGATTCAAATCTGGTTTAGGATTAAATTGGGTCAATGAATGTCTTCTTTTTTAATATGGAGGGAAAAATAATTTTGGGGGTAAATACTTAAGCCTTTTTCCATTAAAATAAACATTTATTATATTTTTTTCTCTAATTGAAAGAGTAGTGTATACTCAGTGATTACATCCTTGGAAGTAAAGGAAATAAACCCAAATCACCCATAATCCTACTTCCTAACTATAAACACAGTTAACTAGAAGCATGTTTAGATGTTTCATCAGAGGGCAGAGATTGTGGCATAAATGCCTACAGTGTTAAGAGTTATCTTAAAAAATTAATGTAAGAGCACATAATGAAAGGTGGAAGAGATTACACAATAGTTCATCTTCTAAATGTTTATCCTCTACTAACATAAATTAACACCATCATGAAAAAAGTTAAAATCAAATTTTATCTGTATCTGTGGTTTTTTTTTTGTTGTTGTTGTTTGTTTGTTTTTTTTCTTCCCACTGGAGGTTGACTGACTAGGAGAGTAAAGTTTGGGATGGAAGTTAAGAAGAGTTCATGCGTATGGGAGCCAAGCCTCTTTGTCTTTCCTAGGAGTTATGTCAGGAAAGTTAGAGGCCTTGTTTCCCTGAAGAGGAAATGTAGCTTAGTGCTTAAGACCTGAGATTGTCCTAGCACCGGTTGTATGATCGTGTGCAGTTAGCTGACTGTTCTGAGCCTCGGTTTCCTCACCTGTAAAGTGAGGATAACGAAACTTACATTCCAGAGCAGGTATAAAGTGAACGTTAGTATTCCAGCCTATGTGGAATTCAACACCTGCTGTTAGTATTTTCCATAATCATACTGAAGAAGAACATGCAGGATGTATTATTTCCTTTTATATGAGAATAGACTTCTGTTTTTGGTATTGAACTATTATTTCTGAAAATGAATGAATGAATCCTGGTTTTACAATGATGGCTAAAGAAAATACTGAAATACTAAGTTCGAGCAGACATTACTTAATGTAGTTGCACAGTCATTATTTATCCACTAAGAGTTGTCATTTTGGCTCTACTAGTGCAGTAGTTTTACTGCGTTGCAGAGGTCCAGAATAACATGGCGGATTTTGATAAATATTTGGGCTTTGCTCCGATGTTTGTATACTCTTATTTTAGAATTTCTACTGCATTATCTTTCTGTAATCTCCTTTATCAGTCTCTTCTTTTTTCTGCAAATAGTACCAACACTGTTGAGGGAGATGGGGAGGACTCTGGCTCATTTTAAAACTTTTTTCTTAGATTTATCTTTTGAGAAGAGAGTTGGTCCCATGTCTCTAGGAAGTCTAAAATGCTCAAGACTGGGTCAGACGACACTATCCTGAGGGCAGCATGAATCTTTGAAAAAGAGAGAGAGAAAATGTGTTTCTTCTAGAGGCTGTTTTCTGACTCTGCTGACATAGAGTTTCATTGAAAATACCATTTCTGGGAGCACTCTCTCCCTTGCAAAGGAGAATGTTACTCCGTTATCAGAGGCTGTGAGTCATTGTTCTCAAAGCAGATGCTTCCTGTAATGTTAGGACTCAAGGACCAAGACACTTTTTTTTTTTTTTTTTTTAAATCTAACTTCTCCAGTGGCAGCAATATGTAGACAAATGAGCATTTTAAATCAATGGGTCTTCTAAATCCAGAGATCCTCCTAGGATCCGTTTTTTTTTTTTTTTCCTCCCTTGCCACATAAACACAAACAAATAAATACATTTTAGGTCTGATTATGTCATTACTTTTTTATGAGGGCCTCCAAGAAAAGGTTGCTTCTAATAAAGATTCATCATCCAGTAGAGCTGGGTAAAGAGAGGTATTATTTCTAAGCGGCTGTTTCTAACAGTCTGTTTTAGAAATTCCTGGGGGCAGAGCAGTGTTTCACCATAACCAGAATGCATTGGTAGCTTAGTTTGTGTCAGAAATGGTAATAGCTAAAGGAGTCATATTGCAGAATATACTTTAAAAAAGGAATGGGTGAAATTGGTGAAGGGGATTAAGAGTGCACTTATCTTTATGAGCACAGAGTAATATATGAAATTGTTGAGCCATTATATTGTACACCTGAAACTAGTATAACACTGTGTGTTAATTACACTGGAATTCAAATAAAAAATGAAAAGAGATAAATGAATTAAAAAAAGAAAGAAGACAGAAAAGTTTGGCTTGTCCTCAAGGAAGAGTTCATTTATTTATTTGAAAGATATAAGGAAGATTTTATTTACATTTCCATCCGTGAGGCCAGCAGCATTGATTACATTATAGTTTATTAATTTTTATTATTTATTTATTTTCTTATTTGTGTATTTTAAATTTTAAATTTTTAAATTGACTTATAATGTATTATTTGCCCCAGGGGAGTTTATTCATTTTTAAATACGTTTCTCCACTTATTGGGGATCAATTATGAGTTTTCTTGGGTGAACGGCAGCCCTTTAGAAAAGTGTTTCTACTAGACTTTGTGGCAATCTGTCAAGGTATATTAATGCCTCTTCAGTGGAGAGATTCAGACACAGAAGTGTGCTTGCCATTATCACCACCAATATCTTCACCCTCATCGCCACCATCACCACCAGCACCTTTATACTGAACAGAGCTAGGTTCAGAGTCTTCTGTCACATAAAATAGTTAAGTGGACCTAATTAACAAAACATGGTAAAAGTTCAGCAGGTAGAAATTACTAGAGGAAAGATGATGGAGTCACTTTTGAAATCAAATCAGATTTGAAGTCAAATCAGACTGCATGTTGGGTGGAGAGTGAGTCTGTTCCTTTATGTCTTTTTTTCTTGGTTTTTATCTTTTCCATTAGTGAGAGGTTGCTCTGGAGTTCCATGCCAGATCAAGAAAAAAAGTTGAAGAATGTTTGAATTCATGGGTCATAAATGGGAATTATCTTCTCATCTGTGAAGCCATATGGAATGATTGAATTATTTTTAACGTCCTTGAAATTGTTATTTCTGCCTTATGCCCTCCTCTTTCTACAATCTGAAATGTTCTTGTGTAAACTTTCAGTGTTTCTCTTGAGTGAGAATATGAACTCACCCTTTCCCCTCATTAATGAATTCATTGTCGGTGGTTCACGTAAACCTGATTTAAGAAAAAACCCTAAACAAAATGTCAGCGGAGGCCGTGGGTGCTCTGCAGGGCATCTTGTGGTTGAGTGCCTGCTGGTTGGGATGCATTGTTTAATTATTTATTGGGCCAGGCCTACTTCCATCTTCCCACTGATGCATTGGCATGAGGCATACTCTATGAGGGCGTGTGTCTATGTCCTTTAGTAATTGCTTTTTCTTTTGCTCTAAAATCTTGGAGATTCAAAAAGTTTAACTTTTTAAGAGTTAAAAATTCTTTTTTGTCCTTTATTGTCTTTCTTTCCCACATTGACAAGGGGGTATTTTATTTTCCATCTTGATCCAGTAAGGGTGGGAAATCAATGCTTCTTAAGTTTGAGCTATTATCTGAAAGACTTAAAAAAATCATCCAGTTCAGTTCAGATGGCTTTCTGGTGGAAACAAAGCTCTGGAACATACGTTTCATGGCTTGTAGATCAAAATCAGTCCCGTGGTTTTTACGAGAGTAGATTAATTACTGTAGTGTGTGGGCAGATCTCCCAGGACAGGTTTTCACAGGCAGCTTTGTCAGGAGAGCTAAGTCTGAACTTGTAGGTATGTGAGAATTATTTTTAAAGGGTGTGGACTCTTCATTCACATGTCTTTGGTATTGTGATATCTATCTATCTATCTGAAAGATAAAGGACCACAGTGTAGTCATGAAGCCAGGCTACCTGAGAGTCCATTAGTGGTTGTATGGTTGTGGGCAGTCATGATCTCACCGGGCTTCAGTTTTATTACCTGGAGAATAGTGGTTCCTGCCTTATGCAATTACAAGGCTATTGTACAGATTGAGTGAGGTAACATGTTGAAAGCACTTAACACATAGGAATTATTCAAGAAGAGGATAGCTGTTGTTACCCTGTTGTTATTAGCTATTGTTATTAGAAAAGAATAGCAACAATCATGACCGAGGCAGTTATTAATCATCAGTTGGTGTGATCTTGAAGTGGGAACCCTGTAAAAGGCACATCACTAGGAGGGGCCGGGAAAGGGATTTAACATATTAAATATTGAATTTCCTTATAGTGCCAGGGACTTAATGCACAATTCTTAACGTCAATAAGCTTGTGAGGAAGGCACTATTATCTTCATTTTAGAGATGAAGAAACTGAGGCTAAGAGAGAAAAAAAATAACTTTCCAGAGTTAACAAGCTAAATAGTGAAGCCTGCATTTGAAGTTGGTTCTGTTGGTTCCGAATTTGAAGGTTGAGATTGGATGGAAGAGTATGACATAGTTTTTGTTTGTCTTACTTTGGGATATTGATACAATGTTCTATCAGTCATCTTCCTATAAAATTATCATCACATTTGCTTGGGGTGATGTAGTCCTGGATCTAACGAAATCCAGTCTGGATCTGAAGAATCACAATGCAGTGCTAGCTCTCTACCCACTTTCCTTGGAGCTTTATAGAATGCAGGATCTGGACAGGACCTCAGAGATAAGCCAATTCAGTCACCTAATTTATGTCCAAGGAGACCGAGGCCTGGTGTTTGATGATTTGCCCAAGGTGAAATCACTTATTGGTAGCAGAGCTGAAGACCTCACACATCCCTAAGTTTGTAGGCCAGTGCTATTTCCACTCTAGGAAATTTTCCTAACATATGGAGAACTGTGTGTAAGACCTTAGGATATATTTGCAAATGTTGATTTTTCTGATATGGAAGAAAATAAGGCTAACTAAGGAGTTTTAAAATGCTTACCTGCATATTCGTGCAAGTTTCTTATTTCAGCTCAAGGTGGAGTTGCTCTTTATGGACTAATGATTCTGCATGGAGTGGGGGCTGGGCGAGGAGCCTCATGGATCTTTCTAACGCTAAATCCTGTTTCTGGGTTTTTCACTGTGTGAGTTGTGCTTATGAACAGCACAGACTCAGGGTGCCTGGCTGGCTCAGTTGGGGAGCATGCAACTCTTGATCTCGGGGTTGTGGGTTCGAGCCCTTCATTGGGTGTAGAATTGGCTAAAAGTAAAATCTTAAAAAAAAATGCCAGGGCCACCCCTTTAAGACATGGGTAAGGTCTAGAAATCTACATTTGTTTCAAGCAGTCATCACAAGTGATTCTTAGCCACATTAAAATGAAAACGACTGCTTTTTACTATCTCATGAATGGCTCCTGACCAAGTGTTGGAAAGCCTGAGAATGGGAGGCGTGCCTTTGCACGTCTGTGGTGATTCATGGTAGCTGAGCCAAGTCCCCTCCCAGACTTCTGTATTGGCTTTCAAGCATCCCCCAACTCTAAGCATGGGTGTTCGTTTTAAGCAATGGAGAATCCTATTTTGGGGTTTGATTTATGAATCAGTGATTGAGTGAAGCTGAAAGAAAACTTACTGATTCTTTAAACTCCAAGTTAAAACATGTGCTGCTCCTTTTCTAACACAAAATGAGTCACTGTCCCAGTGACTCACTGAGGGGTTGTGGTGGAAATAGAAATCAGATCCTGTAAGAATTCGGGCTGGGTTACCGTTTGATCCTTTATGTTGCCAAGAGGGCTTTACAATGCTACAACTAGTTGTTTGCCCAATGACATTTTCCTCCACTAATTTATTATTTCCTGATTATTTGTTGTATGTGATTGTGGATGAGTGGGGGCAGGTGGGGAATAAGAGAAAGGAAGGGTTAGAAAAGTTTCAGAGGTTCTAGAAGGATAATATATATTTTAAAGTGCAGAAGGTCTGACTTTTTATTTCTTGTTTTTATATAAGAATTCAGTGTGGTTTGTAAATAGTGCTTCTTGTGTATGACCTTGTGCTTGGTGGTGTTACCTTTTACATCCAGAGTTATACAAATGTCCATTCATACGTGTTCCACTCCTGCTGATATATTTGGCATTTAGTGGGAACAGTCATTTCACATACTAGGGGAGGGAAGGGTGTGCCCGGAGGAAAGAGCTGACGGCTGGGAGTGGCAGCCATGGGGGGATAGAGGTTTGTGTGTCTGTTTTTTGAAAAGATGCTACATTCTGCTTTAGATATAAATTTGGGGAGACATCCAGGTGGAGATGTACAGCAGATAGTTTTGAAATTGTAGCTAGGGAGAGAGTCTAAAGCATTGTTTTCACACAAGCAGACAATTCTTGGAGTCTTGGTGGGAATCCATAAGATGTATAAGAGAGACAAAACTTACTGGAACAATACTGGTGACAGAAGCTTGGAAGAAGGAAAAGAAATCAGTGAAATGGATGAATGATGAGTGGCCAGAGACAGGGATAGGTTGAAGATGGTGAGATGTTTCAGAAGCCAAGGGAAGAAAGTTGTAAGAAGGAAAGTTTTGATAGAGCTGAGTGTCCCAGAGGGACAGAGAAGAGAAGAGGAAGACAGAGAAAAGGACATTGGGTATCCTTAAGTGAATGGTTTTAAGTTGAACGTTGGGACCAAAAGCCAAGTTTAGGGAATAAATGGGTAATGAGAAAATATAAGAGTGTAGACTACACTTTACTGAAATTTGATAGTTGAGAGAGGTAGATATTCTCTTAAAATGCCCAGTAGAGAGGTAAAAGTCGTTGGCGCAAAAGAAGGGGGTGGATAATTCATGGATAAGAAGTCCTAGGATCAGGATTAGGAGCACAGGTAAGTGGATTAATCCTTAAAACAAACAAACTTGTACTTTTTGTTTTGATGCAAGAAAGAGACTGAAGAGAATGAATAAAGGAAGAAATATTTTGAGGTATGGGCTTGCAATGAGGAATAAAATTGGAATACAGTTTCAGGAAGTTTGCAGTAGTTATTTACCTGCCTCTAAATTTTACGCATTTGGTCATCTCTTCATAGGGAGTGGGGATATACATAATAAGTAGTAGCCCATTGGAAAGAGAAACACAGAATGGAGATACTCCCTTGTGGTATCCAAATGGATCCCTGCTGGTTTGTGGGATGTTGGAATGCAAGGGCGGATACTTGTATTGGTATCAAGGAAAGGAACACAGGAGAATAGAGAAGAGAAAGGGGCATTGGTTGTGGTAGTGTGCTTCCACTTGAAGCTTGAAGGGATTGGGTAGTTACTTTATTATTGCCATGGGATTGTCAGCATGAGTAGGAAGTGGAATTGTAATTTATTATCTCTTGGCCTGGGCTAAGGTGATCATCAGATCAAAGGTGCAATGACAAAACTTGAGGAGAAGGATATTATAGTGGGTTCTGGTCTTACTCTGTCTTTTCTACTCTTCATTTCTCTTAGGAAAATTCCATGACTTGACTTTCTTTCTTTGCAAGGGTGAGGGTGAA
The DNA here is from genome assembly GCF_022355385.1 of Mustela nigripes. Taxonomy (NCBI): domain Eukaryota; kingdom Metazoa; phylum Chordata; class Mammalia; order Carnivora; family Mustelidae; genus Mustela; species Mustela nigripes. Next base: position 35,106,351 of record NC_081561.1, on the reverse strand, counting down.
ATTGGCCAAAGAAAATTTGGTGGAGGGAGTTCGGTGGGGAGTAGTGGGGAGGTCCTTGGGTCTTTAGTTTTGAAGAAGTGACTCATGAATTACTCTAAAAACCAAAATGGTAAAGAGCTTAGAAATAAATGGAGTTATATTCTCTTAGGAGTACTTGGTAGCTTCCTTTTGGCAGGGCGATGCTGGGAGTTTACATTTATGGAAATGTAGATGGCAGAAATGATTTAGTATTATAAATGTAAATTTTGCTGTAATCTTGTTAAATCTTCTCAGAAATGTAGTTGAGACAGGGCATTATTATTTTGAGAATTCCAAATATTTATTAGGCATCAAATTATATATGGCACAATATTGGGTGGCATAAATATTGGGCTCTTCATGGGGATGCAAAGTAAGTTTCTTTTCATTTGCCATCTCAAGTTGATGGTAGAGGCTGCTTGGAGTGCTCTGTTGATGGTGTCAAGGTGAAGTCCGGGTTTACCAGAACAGAGAGTAGATGGATTAGCTGTGTCTGCCATGGGCGTGGGGCTGGGGAGAGTTTTATGAATGCTGTAAAGACGGCTGTTGGGTGGAAGAGGGATGGACTTCTACAGGCCTACATGGGGCTTGAGGTAATCACAACATGGATGAGAGAGAAAAGGTAGAAGAATGGGTGTGTTCAAATACTACTGTGAGGGGCGCCTGGGTGGCTCAGTGGGTTAAGCCGCTGCCTTCGGCTCAGGTCATGATCTCAGGGTCCTGGGATCGAGTCCCGCATCGGGCTCTCTGCTCAGCAGGGAGCCTGCTTCCTTCTCTCTCTCTCTGCCTGCCTCTCAGTGTACTTGTAATTTCTCTCTGTCAAATAAATAAATAAAACCTTAAAAAAAATACTACTGTGAGAGTGCACTAAGTACAGAGGAGGGACAGGGAGGAAACATGAGATTTTGTTGGGACCAATATTTTGGAAGTAATATCCAGGTCTCTTCTGTATAGTTTGGGAGTCATAGTGAGTCAGACTCAGGGCTCTAGAACCACACTGGAATCGAACACTTAGCACTATTTCTTATTACCTGAGTGGCCTTGGGCAGGTCACTTCATTTCATCTAATCTCAGTTTCTTCATCTGTATGATGGCAATAAGAATAGTACCCACGTTAGAGCACTGATGTGAGTATTAAATGAGATAGTACTTCAGACCTGTTCTGAGCAATATGGTAGCCACAAGCCACCTGTGGATTTTGAGTGCTTAAAATGCGGCTTGTACAAGTTGATATGGGCTGCAAGTAAAAAATACACACTGGACTTTGAATACTTAATACCAAAAGATGCGACAAAACTGAATTTTTTAAAAACTGATAAGTTTTTAATATTGATTATACCTTCAGGGGTAATATTTTGGGTCTATTGGGTTAAATAAAATATATTATTAAACTTAATTTTATCCATTTTCTTTTTAAAGATTTTATTTATTTGACAGAGAGAGAGATCACAAGTAGGCAGAGAGGCAGGCGGGGGGGGGGGGAAGCAGGCTCCCTACTGAGCAGAGAGCCAAAGCCCGATGCGGGGCTTGATCCCAGGACCCTGAGATCATGACCTGAGCCGAAGGCAGAGGCTTAACCCTCTGAGCCACCCAAGAGCCCCTCCATTTCTTTTTCTTAAGTGTATTGCCTTAGAACATTTATCATATTGTCTGGCATATGGTAAACATTGGAGAATGTCTGCTGTGTCATACCTAGCATTTCCTAGTATCACATATTGTTATTTATGCCGTGCAGCTGTGGCATCAGGCCAGGTCTCTGTTGATGGCAGTTTGATTGTGACTCAGCTGGGCCTTCAACCTTACTCCTTATCCCTTGAGAAAGGAGGAGATCTTTCTAAAAAGAGCACCATCCCATAGGGGACAGTAAACTTTTCCAAAAAGGCCAGATGGTAAACATGGTAGGTTCTGCTGCCTTATGGATTTTGGTGTTTGTCCTTGTAGGCGCAGAGTAGCTATAGAGACAGCGCGTAGTAAATGAGTGTGCTCATGGAACATTACGGACCCTGAATTTGGAGTTCTTGTAATTTTCATGTGTCATGAAGTATTTTTTTTTCTTTTCCCTGCTACATAACAATGCAAAACCATTCCTAGTTGATGAACTGTAGGAAAGTTGGTGTGGGCCATCTTTGGCTCATGGGTCTTAAACTGCCAACCCTACTATCGTAAATGCCCAGACATTCAGTAGCCCAGAACCTTGTTTGACTCTTGGTTTTTCATCTGTTTTGAACCCAACATTTAGTTTATACTGTAACATTGTATTTATTTTACTTTTAGTGGGTTTTGTTTGACCTGTTGATACTCAGTGGTCTAACTGGAGCAACACATTATTTATGAAACTCCTGTTTATTGGGATGTTTGTAAATAAGGAGAGGCAAGAGAGAAAAAAAAATTAAAGGAATGTGTAAGAGGCCAAAGGAGATATTTTTGTTTTGTTTTACTCAAAATGCTTGTCTTTTCTGTATAGATTGGATGCACTGAAGAGTTACTTAGCTTTATAGTGACAGTAAACTGTGAAGCAGAAGCATGTTTTAAGGTTTTGTCTTCCACGGATTTGTAGGGGGAAACCCTATTTCTTGGTTTGTCTCCCTGTGATCAAAGAAAATGCTGAACAATGAGAGAGTTATTTAATAACTTGATAAGGAGGTCCAAGTTTTCAGCCAGGATAGTGATATACTTTAGTTTATATTACTGAATAGCAGAGAACTACCAAAAATAATTAAGCAGTAACTATTAAGTCAGACATATAAATGTATATGTATGTATATATTTGCATATACATTCATATACATACGTACATATACACATATATATTTATATGCATTTAGTGGAAAAGCTGTTTTTTTTACCCATAGGGACTGTTTCTGGATCTGTTGGATTTCCCATTACACATCACCCCTTTCCTTCAGCAGTTCTCCACAGAGCTATTTGGTGAGCACAGATGTGAGAAGAGGCAGCATATGGTATTATAGAGTGTGTTTAAAAAGCTAAGGGAAGGTTCGTTTTTGTGTATGCTTATTATACAACTTAAAAATAGTTTGACTTTATTTGTAAATCAAACGGCCAGCTCTCAGGCTTGTGCCAAGTGTGAAGCCTTAAAACAAGGTTTCTTTTGAGTGGCTTCGGCAGCATTGGGAAGGAGAAAGCATCTGAAAGGATTCTAAGATGGACTTTCTGTGGTTACACACAAGAATAACCTGAGTCCTACAGACTTATCTACAATAATGTTGAGAAGGACTTTTCGTCCCAGAGCGGATCTTTTGTTTGAGATTTAAAGGAACACGAGTTAGTGTTTCTAGAGGTGGTGCCTGTTTCCCATGTCTGAGTGGAACCTTGCTCAGAGGGAGCAGAAATGGTCATAGCAATTTGCAAATGCTGTCTATTTAATCTTCAACCTAGCAACAGTACAGAAAGAGATGACCATTGGGCATCTACATTCCCACCGGTTCACTCCCAGCTTTAGGTTTTGGTTGTGTAAATTATTGCTAGAATGTTAGGACTTTCACATAAGGCTGAGTAAGTGCCTAGGACATTCCAGGCTGCGTTTGTAAATTTGGAGAGAACACAAGTTGAAAAAAATGTCAAGTACTTGAAGTTGACCTTTTAATAATGACACATGAGACCAGTGAGTGGGCTTTAAACTGGATCTCTCTACACATCCTTTGAGCCACTCCCTGAATGTAGCAAGAATTAGGGTTGGGTGGGACATCTCTGCCCTGACGCTCTGGCTTTTGGGAGCAGCTTCTGTTTCTGGCCTTGTTTTTCCTGGGTCTGTGAACAGACACCGTCATGTGTCAAAGTAGTGAGAGCCAGGCATGCAGTCAACCTCCTCTTCCAGTTTTTCTCTAATGAGAAAGCCCCTCGAGGGTTTGACCCAAAAGAGCTACATTAAAAAAAAAAAAAGTTCTATGAACTGGGGTTTCCTGCACTTCGAATCTGGGTAGCTGGTCCTGAGTTGCTGAAATGCTTGTCCTCCGATTAATCAAACTATTGGATTTATTTGGATTGTAGATTCTCAGCTGGTTTTTTGTTTGTTTGTTTTGTTTCGTTTTGTTTTTTACTTTCTCCTTGTTTAGTGTCTCTTAGATAAAAATAAATACACCCAGCCCCTGCCCCAAAATACATGCGCGCGCACACACACACACACACACGCACAGTCTTTGTAAATTTGCCAGTGATGGGAGGTAGACTGCGTGTCAGGCCATGATGGAGAGGAAGCACATTGTTTCCTCCAAGTCACAGGCCTGACAGAATGGCCAACCCCGATGACTTATCCTAAAGTAATGAAAAATAAATACCTCTCCGTAATCGAGGGTACTGGTCGTTGGGGTTCCACTTTCTGCAGTCTAATTTTGTCCATTTTCTCCCAGTGTGGGATATCGTGGTGGATCTGTGCTGTGGCACCCAGGTAGAGCCCTTCGGAGGAGAAGGACTGGTTCTCTCCAGCTCCTGGGAGTGCTGTGGCATTCTGCCCTCAAAGCCAGCCCACTTTGGGGTTTGCATCTGCTAAGAGAATCGCTTTGCCCAAGAGGCACTGCTCCTTGGGTGAAGGTCCAACCCCATCCGCCTGGCTCAGGACAGTTCTCAAGGGTCTTGGCTGTTTTTGAGAGTACGTGTCTTGTGCACGTACCGCTGCCCCCCAAGTCCTATCTCCTCCCTTTACCAGGTACTGAATACAGCAGCACTTCCCACAAAACCCCTGGCTTCCCTGGGGTCCCAGCTATAGACATATGTGGTTATTTTTAACTTTCCTTTGAAGAGGGATTTTTCAGATCTTGAAATTTTCTTTGAATGTATCAGAACTGTAGTATGAGGAAGTGATATGAGAGTTGGGAAATTTTCTAATTTTTGTATCCTTTTCAGAAGTTTTTGTATAACATGAATTATTTTAAAATTAGTTCTGCCATCGCAGCACTTATAGCTGAACTTGAAAGGTTGGGAGCAACGTGGATAAAGAAGAATCCTTAGGTCCTTTGATGACTAGCATAGAGCTGAGGAGAAGAGTCCTGAGATAATAGAGGTTTTGAACCTCTGTGACGGAGGGGTGAGAATGTGCACAAAGAGGCTCTCTAGGCTGGGGAACTTTTACAGTAATCAAGGGTATGTAGAATAAAAGCACAGAGGTAGGGCGCCTGGGTGGCTCAGTTGGGTAAGTGACTGCCTTCAGATCAGGTCTTGATCCCTTCTGGGGTGGAGTCCCATATCAGGCTCCCAGCTTCAGGAAGTCTTGCTTCTCCCTCTCACTTCTCTGCTTCTCCTTCTTCCCTCTCATGCTCTCTCTCTCTCAAATAACTAAATAAATAAAATCTTTAAAAAACAAAAAAAAGGCACAAAGGTTCAGTTGGTGGTTCTGTGCTGAGAGGGAGCCCAGAATGATGATTTATGGCTCAGACCCAAGAGCCAGGCTGCCTGGATTAGAATCTTGGCTCTGTTACTTCTTTTCTGTGGGTGACCTTGGGCGAGTCACTTAATGTCTCTATGACTTAGGGTTCTTATTTGTAAAAAAAAAAAAAAAAAAAAATAAGGAAAATAATACCTAATGGGATTATGATGTGGATTAGATCAGTTAATATATGTCATGCTTTTATAACACTATAAATAGTATCTATTATTATTTACATATTATTTTATTCACCATATTTAAAAATTGCAGGCAATCAGATCTAGCTTGTTGTTTTATTGCTTCTAAGCAGAAATGGGAGTCCTCCATCCTCCAGACTAACATTGTCTAATAGAAGTATGATTCTACCATGTATGTAATACAACATTTTATAATACCCAAAATAAAAAAGTAAAAAATAGGGGCACCTGGGTCACTCAGTTAGTTAAGCTTCCAATTCTTGGTTTGGCTCAGGTCACCATGCTCTCAGGGTTGTGAGCTCAAGTCCTGTGTTGGGCTCTGTGTTCAGCATGGAATCCATTTGTCCCTCTCCCTCTGCATCGCACCCCCTCTCTTTGCTCGCTTGTGCACACAGACTCTCTGTAATAAATAAATGAAATCTTTGAAAAAAAAAAGTAAAATATAGGGGTGTCTGGCTGGTTCAGTCAGTGGAGCATGTGACTTTTGATCTTGGGGTTGTGAGTTTGAGCCCCATGTTGGGTGTGGAGATTACTTATAAAATCTTTTAAAAAAAGGTAAAGAAAATCCAGATAAAATTAATTTTAATTGTGTACTTTAATCTAACCCAATAATTCATAAATATATAATCAGTTCAGCATGTACTCACTATGAAATTATTACTGAGATGGTTTACATTCTTTTTACTTCTTTAAGTGTTAGAAATATGGGGTGTATTTTGCGTTTGGAGCACATTTCAGTTGCTCATTTCAGTAGCCAACGTGGATGGAGGCTATTGTACTGCTCTGTGCACCTTTACAGGTTTGCTAGTTAATCTTTTTATTTCAAGAGTGTTCCAGTCATCCATTTCTGTGAGCGATTCACCCAAAACGTAGCAGTTTGAAACAACAATACTTCATTATTTCTCATGAATCTCACTCACCCAGCTTGTACACACAAGATTGATGATTGTTGCTTGAATCAATTATTTCCAGGATAGCTGTGAAATTTCCCAATTCCATGATTCCTTCTATATTTACTTGTTGGAATTCTACAGTAAAGAAGAACTTTTTCTTCTCCATCATTTAGTCATGTGTTTAATTACAGAGAAGCATGCGCTCATGGACTCTTCCTTTATTCAGTAGGTTATAATCCATAAATTATTTGAATGTTCAAGTTGTCTGACCATTCCATGATGTATATTATTATATATATAATCTTTTATTTATATTATTTATATATACATTTATATAATTTATATAATATATAGGAGTGATCCAATGATTTGAACAGTCAAATAAAGGCTTTTTTTCCCCCCCAATTTTCTATATTATCCCTGTTCCCACACATGCACAGCCTTCCCCATTATCAAGATCACTAAACCAGATGGTACCTTTTTTTTTTTTTTTTTTTTTTTTTAGCAGGAATGAAACTACACTGACACATCATAAACAATGGAAGTCCATTGTTTTCATCAGGGTTCTCTCTTGGTGTTGTATATTCTGTGGATTTTGGCAAATGTATATTGACATATAACCATTATTATAATACCATACAGAGTATTTTGACTACCTTGAAATCCCTCTGTGCTCTGCCTTTTCATCTCTCTGTGCTACTTCCCAGCAACCTGATCTTTTTATCATATCCATAGTTTTGTTTTTTTTCCAGAATGCCATTTATTTGGAATCATGCAGTATGTAGCCTTTTTAGATCTGGCTTCTTTCACTTTACAGTATACATTTAAGCTTTCTTTCTTTTTTTTTTTTTTTTTAAGATTTTATTTATTTTTCTCAACGAGAGAGAGAGAGAGCACGTAAGCACACACACAGGCAGACGTAGAGGAATAAGCAGGCTTCCAGCCGAGCAAGGAGCCCGATGTGGGACTCAATCCCAGGACCCATGACCTGAGCGGAAGGCAGATGCTTAACTGACTGAGTCACCCAGGCATCCCACATTTAAGGTTTCTCTGTATGTCTTTTCATGGCTTGATAACTCATTTCTTTTTAGAGCTGAATAGTATTCCATTGTCTAGATGTACCACAGTTTATTTCTTCATTCACTGACTGAAGGAAACTTGGTTGCTTCCAAGCTTTGGCAGTTATGAATAAAACTGCTGTAAATACCTGCGTGCAGATTTTGTGGGTGGTCATAAGTTTTTAGCTCTTTTGAGTAAATACCAAGGAATGGAATTGCTGGATTGTATGGTAAGAATATATTAAGTTTTTTAAGAGATTGCTTAACTGTCTTCCCAAGTGGCTGTACCTTTTTGCATTGTAAATCAGCCGTATGGGAGAGTTCCTCTTGCTCCTTATCCTGGCCAGCATTTGACATTGTCAGTGACTGATAGAAGTGTCCTGGTATCTTATTGTTTAATCTGCATTTCCCTATGATGTGGGGCATCTTTTTATTATGCTTCTTTGCCAACTGTGTATCTTCTTTGCTGAGTTGTCTATTAATGACTTTGGCCCATTTTTTAGTCTGTTATTTGCTTCCTATTGTTGAGTTTTAAGATTTCTTTGTAGATTTTGGACTATAGTCCTTGACTTTTGCAAATATTTTTTCCCAGTCTGCAGCTTTTCTTCCCATTCTCTTGACGTTGTCTTTTGCATAGCAGAACTTTTTAATTTTGACGAAGTCCAGCTTATGAGTTTTTTTAAAAAAAGATTTTATTTATTTGAGAGAAAGAGAGAGAACATGAGTGGGGGGTGGCAAGGAAGAAGCAGGCCCACCCCCCCTCCCCACCCACCTTCCTCTGAGCAGGGAGCCCAACATGGTGCTCTGTCCCAGGACCCTGTGATCACAATCTGAGATGAAGGTGGATGCTTAACTGACTGAGCCACCTATGCTCCCCTGAATTGTTTCTTTAATGGATTGTATCTTTGGTCTTATATCTAAAAAGACAAGGTCATTTAGGTTTTCTCCTATGTTATACTCTAGGAGTTTTATAGTTTTGCATTTTATATTTAAGTCTGTGATCCATTTGGAGTCAGTTTTTCTGAAGGGGATAAATACTATGTCTAGGTTCACTTTTTTTTACATGTGGTTGTCCGTTCCAGGATTATTTGTTGAAGAGACAGTCTTTCCTCCATTGCATTGTTTTTGCTCATTTACCAAAGATCATTCAACCATATTAGTAGGGGTTCATTTCTGGGCTCTTTCATCTGTTCCATTGATCAGTTTGTCTATTCTTCTGACAATACTACACTGCCTTGATTACTGTAGCTTTGCAGTAAGTCTTGGAGTTATTAGTACTGGCCATCCAGCTTTTGTTGTCCTTCAGTATCGTGATGCTTATTCTGGGTCTTGGAATCAGTTTGTTGATTTTCACAAAATAACTTTCTGGGATTTTGATTAGGATTGCATTGATCAAGTTGGGAAGAACTGATGTCTTGACAGTGTTGAATCTTTTTATCCATTGAATATCTCTTCATTTATTTAATCCTTTCTTGATTTCATTTATCATAGTTTTGTAGTTTCTTCATATAGATCTTGTACCCGTTTTATTTGATTTATACCTAAGTATTCTTTTCTGGGGGATGCTAGGGTAAATGGTATTATTTTTAGTTTCAAAGAGCATTTGTTCATTGTTAGTATATTTTTATTGAGAACACACTCTCTTCGTCTGCTGAGGTACGTGTTAAGATCAGAGCAAATTCTGCTCTATGGAGGATGTTCTCAATTCCATCTATTCCTGCATATTGAACTATTTAAATGTTTCAGTCCAAATATTTTACAGGGTTTGTCTTTTTGCCTGGAGAGTACTATGACTCCCTTCAACAAATATTTTTACAACACAAAACTTGTCAAGTAAATTGTCTGTATTTATGGTTCTTTTGACTGACCAAGTTCAGTGGCTGCAATATCATAGGGCTTCTCAAATCTTACTTCAATTCAGTATGGAATATGGCTATCCCATTAAAAGAAGAACTTAATGAGGAGAAGTTTCTTCCCACAAGTTGAGATAATACCAATATTTCAAAGTTAAGTCTTGTGAAAATTAAACCCACCTCTTATCAATATTTCAGTAAACCAAAACGATTCAGGACAATTGCTGCATCAGGATGCTGGGACAGTGGCATAACTTGGGATATTTAATACCAGCCAGGACTCACTCTGTGCAAAAGGCCTTTTAGGATCTGGTCCAACCTCATCTTTCTAGTCCTCTCCCTGCCAGCTCTTTTCTTCTGTAGACTCATGCTGAGCTCCGCTCTTTTGCATTTGCTGCTGCTCTGCCTGGAAACTCTTCCCTTCCTTTCTCATCTGGCTAATTTTTCCTTATCGTCCCAATCTGAGACTTCTGGCATCGTTTTCTCTGGGAGCCTTTTCCTGGTCCCTGTGGGGTGGGCTCTGTCCTTTTCTTATTGCCGCCCTCCCGTGTTGGCGCTGTATCTCTTCAGTTGTTTCTCTTTGTCACCTTTTCAAGACACTTTTTGTCCAGTGTCCTGTTATTTAAGAGTCCTGCTCTTTGCTTCCTATGGTGACAGTCACTGGATAAACTGGTCTGTGCTAGGTGATAAGTGATTTTGACGAATTGCTTATCTGCTTCTGAAAACATATTTGTATTTCACGGAGGCCCATTGGGGCAGTGGTCTTCAGGTGGGTGTGCACACATTGGGGATTGTGCAAGACCATTTATAAGGGTGTAGGCAGAAAACGTACTAACTTTTACTTTTTTTATTTTATTGAGCAAAACTAAGGAACTAAGGTTTTCTAATATTTAGTATTTTGGTTGAGAAAGTGCATGTATGTATATGACTTGATAATCTAACTTGACATTGGTGATATGTACTGATCGACTGAGTGCTCTATTATGAAAATGGGAAGACCCTGCTATAGAGGCACACGGACATCCCCAGAGGAGATCTCTTCCAAGTTTTCTGGCGCTACAGTGACTTACATTTTTCAAGTGTTTCCTCTGTGCCAGACACTGTTCTATACACTTTCTAGGTATCAACATACTTATTCTTCACAACCACTTTATGAGATTGGTCCTATTATTAACATGCTCAGTTTATGGGTGAAGAAATTGAACCCAGACAATCAGGTAACTCTTTCAAGGATGGGGCTAGTACATGGTTGATGAGTATAGAATTGGTGGAGTCTAATTCCAGAGGCCACTTGCTTAACCCCTGCTCTCTACTGTGCTCTGCTCTGGTGTCTGTCTGTTTCTATAGGATAGACACATGTGGCTTCCAGGAGGACAGGGACCATGTCTGTCTTATTCATGGTGGTAAATACTTCTTAAATATTCACAAGTATTTCTTAAATGAAGGAACTGTGAGGGTCCATCATCACCTCTGAATTCATGTCACTTCAATAGGACCTTTGGATAAGTACTCTTTTATTTTTAACTTGAAACATTTTTTCCCTTGAAGTAATTAGATCTGATGAGAAATTGGCATGAGTTAAATTAGCAGCCCTATGTTTAGAAACTGTACATGAAAAGAAGTCTGCATCACTCTAATACCAGTGACTCAGTGATGAGTCCCAGCTCACCCCTGATGTGACTAATGCCTTCCTTTTCTTCCTTTATCACGAGGGTCTGAGAACATAAATAAACCTCAACTTCTTTCTCAACACAGATTCATATGTCCCTCCAATATGTAGAACCTTTTTTTTTTTTTAAAAGATTTATTTATTTATTTATTTGACAGAGAGATCACAAGTAGGCCGAGAGAGAGGAGGAAGCAGGCTCTCCGCGGAGCAGAGAGTCTGATGCAGGGCTTGATCCCGGGACCCTGGGATCATGACCCGAGCCAAAGGCAGAGGCTTAACCCACTGAGCCACCCAGGCGCCCCTAATATTTAGAACCTTAAAGCAGCAACATAAACAGCAGCAACGATGACAACAAAAATGATAATGGAAAAGAAAAGAAGAACTTAAGCTAATTTTGGGGGGTGGGGTTCACCCACTGATGGCTTTTTAAGTCTGGCTTAGCTTTCCTTAATTCTTTGGCACGAAGTTCTATGGTAATCCCTCAGGTATTCTGGGCTTTCACATAATTGTTTTGTTTTGACCAAATAAGTTTATGATTCTGTAAGCTTATGATTCCTTCTCCATCCGAAAGAGTATTAGGAAAGTCTTCGGAGTTGTGTAGTATATCATTGTATTCAAATTCTGACTCTCTTTTCTTCCCTGTTTTGCTTTTAGGCTCTTTCAAGACACTTACTCTTCCATCAGTAAGTATCCATTTAAAAAATTTGGTTTCAGAAATATATATTGCTTTGACCAATGAAACAAAAAATTAATATTTTGTTGGCCTTTATATCAGTTTACACCCCTTGTGAATTTGACTTGAGTTCAGTTTCACATTTAGACCCAGAATACTGTTACTGCAAGGAGATTGGTTATCAGCCTTTTCAAACCCATAGCAGAGATTTTCTTCACGTAAAATAGGGAACTCACTGAGGGAACCTGGCCTGGACTATTGCCACAAACACAGGCATCTGCCTTAAAAAACCTTAGAGTTTTGAGGGTGTATTAATGATCACTCTGTCCTTCAGTTTCTCTGTCCTGGAAAAGTGGAGTGCCACGCTGAGCTCTACTGAAGGCTGAGGCATTGGTGATACTGATCCTGTCTTTATTGAAACTTTTTTGTTGTTGTTGTTGTTCATAATTTAAGTTTTTACATTATTTCTACTTTGAAATATTTTAAATATTACAAATTTATTTATCTTGGTTGCTGAATTTTTTTTGTCTCCTCTTTAAGTTTTGCACCTGGGACAGGGCCTCACCCACCTCACCCTTGTCCCAGCCCTGGAAAAGGGGATAAAGAAACTGCCTCCTGTTTCATAGGGGATACCCCAGAGGTGAAGTAAGATGTGAAAGTGCTGTAAAAATTTCCTATAGAAGTGGAAAGGGGTTATTATTTTGTTGAGAAAGTCATAAAACCTGATGATTACATGCTGTTTGTGAACTGATCCTACTTGTCATCGCTTTGATTTAGAAGTTTGTGCTTTTATGACTATGTTTTGTTTTGGGGCTTCACACTTTGAATGTACAATAGAGAACGGAGACCACAGCATCCAACAAGAGATGCCATTTAGTATACTTTTCTGAGAATAGTTGACTGGTGACTTTGTTAAAAAAACAAAACTCAGCCTAGTAAATTTGAAGATCTAATTGGCCTTATTAAGCCATTGGACAGGATCCCATCTAGCAAGTAGAGGGGGAGCTCCAGAGTTGTACCGTGTGGAAGATTTTTGTAGGAAGGAGGGTGGGGCAAGGAAGTTATTAGCAAAAGAAAAGAAAGGATTGTTCCAGACAAGGTCACCTTCCCTTAGGGGGAAGGGCCTGGGGTCTTATCCTGTAGATTACCTCATCTTCCTTTGGGTAGGGGTGGGGATGGAGAGGGCCCATGTGACAGATTACCTCATGGGTGCTTGTCAGAAAGTTCCAGATTGATTGTCCTAAAAGTCCACTCCTGGAGAAGTTGAAACTGCCATTAAATCTCAGTTTGCTCGTCTGGGAGCAAGCTAGTTCACCTTGGGCCGGTGGTTTTCCTTTGAACAACTTTAGCCCTGACACTTTACATACTTAATGTAGAATCAGCATCACCTGATGAGCCAGGTTCCCCCATTTCCTCCATTACTTCCTGAAGGTTACTTATGAAACATATTCAGGAATCACTGGAAGTGGAGTGGGGTTGTTCCTAGAGAACACAGTGTGGCCAAACAGTGCTTTATAAAAATTACTTATATTCCATGGCTATGATTTCTTACCTATTATGCTTCTGCTTTCCTTACTAAGAAATAAAACTGCTTTTCTACTGTTAAATAGAAAGTAGGGAAAAAGAGGCGAAGCAGGTGGAAGTGGGGAAACCCAATCTCAGTGATAATAAAATATCGCATTGTGTTCTTGTACCCTAAAACATTAGAAGCTGGCCATATGCTGTTGAAAGAATTTTCTAATAAATGGTTAAAGTAAATCCAGTGTAATACAATAGTCTTACAGCAGAAGGTGGTGGGATTTAAGTCCATGAACCACAGTTTATGTTTTTATTTTTAAAAAACATTTAATTTATTTATCTGAGAGAGAGAGCCTGAGGGTCGGGGGAGGAGCTGAGGAAGAAGCACACTTCCTGCTGAGCAGGGAGCCATGGGTGAGGCTCGATCCCAGGACCCTGAGATCAGGACTGGAGCCCAAGGCAGATGCTTAAGTGACTGAGCCTCCCCGGCACCCCCAGGAACCACAGTTTAAAGTACAACTGTCTGGTTTCTTCAGAGAAGCCTGCAGGTGCACAGGCTGGAAGAGTAGAAGGGCTGAACAGGGAAGGCATCAGGCCGGATGAGGGCACCTGGGCCTGTTCCGGTAATGTCAGTTTATTATAAACTGTACCTGGCCAAACTATCATTAAGCTGGAATTTGGCTGCTCTGACTCTTTTAAGTCTTAACTGTGTGAAATACAAACTCCAACATCCTGTATTTGTCTTTAATATTAATGCTATTTCTATTGTTGTAGATATAGCAATTATCTACTGAAAGCTTTACTGGAGATTATATTTAGGACTATATCCCTTTTCTAGTAAAACAGAAGTTTAAAGACCTAGTCATAAAGTGTCTGGGAAAATGTGATCATTCTTGGCAAAAATAGAAAGTTCTGTATGGTTACGAGTTTTCAGTTAACATAGACCCAACTTTCAGAATGTGCTCTTGCAATCTCATGTTTGTAAATGTAACATTTTGAATTGTTTTTTAAGGTTCTCTCAAGTTTTTGCTGTACAATATAAATATTTTGACTGCATTGAAACAAATGTGTTTTTAATATCTGATTAGCCTATTGTTTTTACTTTTGATACACTACAGTCAGCTTTTAATAAGAAGTAAATTAAAAAACAATTGATGCTTAATACCAATATTACTTTTTGCAGAGAATGTGCTAGGAGAAATTTCTTTTATTCTCTCTGTAAAGAAGTCCAACTTAAATGAAGAAGTGGCTTTTAAAGTTGGAAATGTTTTTAAAGTTTATTTTATGTATAATTAATATTTAAAAAAATATATATATTTAAAGATTTTGTTTATTTATTTGACCGAGAGATTGAGATCACAAGTAGGCAGAGAGGCAGGCAGGGAGGGAGGGGGAAGCAGGCTCCCCACCGAGCAAAGAGCCCAACACAGGGCTCAATCCCAGGACGCTGAGCTCATGACCTGAGCCAAAGGCAGAGGCCTTAACCCACTGAGTCACCCAGGCGCCCCTAAAAATATTTTTTAATAGAAACCATCCTCTTAAATTCCCAAACCTTATTTTGAAAGTTATTTGAAATCTCCACTACTCTTAATAACTAGCATTATTAATGAAGTAGAGTAGGATCAATGCTATTGTGTTGTCTCAGTTTCCTTGACAACTGATCTTTTAGAGAGGACAAGATGGTTTTAGTCAACCCAAATTAGTTCCTTGCCCACCAAGGGACCTTTTTAAAAATTGTTATTTATTTTTATTTTATTTTTAAGCAAACTCTCTGCCCAATGTGGGGCTCGAACTCACAACCCTGAGGTCAAGCATCACATGCTCCACTGATTGAGCCAGCCAAGTGCCTGTCCACCAAGGACTTTTTGAGCATACCTTCCTTCCATATTTTGGGCAAAGAGCAATCATTTCCTTAGAAAATTAGCATTCATGTATACACAGAATAGACTTAGCCTAATGAGAATCTTACATGCCCAACTCAGATGCTAATCGATACTTTGCTGATCAAAGCCCCTTGATGTTGTGCACTCCCCTTCTCTTGTCCTGCTGCTAGACAGTGTCCTCTGTGGGCATTGTATCTTTCTCCAGCCATCTGGTCTTGGCTCAACATACAGAGGTCCCAAATCTCTGTGGGCGAATAATTGGTTCTTATATAAGAGATATGGAA
Organism: Mustela nigripes; assembly: GCF_022355385.1. Lineage (NCBI taxonomy): Eukaryota > Metazoa > Chordata > Mammalia > Carnivora > Mustelidae > Mustela > Mustela nigripes. The sequence goes on along the minus strand of NC_081561.1, from coordinate 35,090,925 downwards.
ATCTCTGATGAGGGAGCCTCTTTATTACCAATCCTGGGAGCTCTTTCAATAATTGTGACCCCAAGAAGGCAGAGACAGTTGATCAGCGAAGATTCAGGAGCTAATACCTTCTGGTGTCCTCTCCACTGTGGGGAGCAGGTTACAACCCATCCTAGGTCTGGTACAGAGAGAAACTTCCATAGAGATTGCTTAAATCCATGGTGTTTTCTTCAGTCTCCTCATTCTGCCCCTGTACTGTTAGCAATGGAAAACTAAGGTCTCTACCATGTCACAGGATTCCTGGTGCCATGCAAAGTCTGTGGGGACACCCCAAGGCGTACAGTGATGCCCTGTGGCTTGTAGAGTCACCCCTGCTCTGCTGATACACCAGGTTCACTTGTCATCTCTGACTTTCCAGCCCTGGGATGAACACTGAGGCTTTGAGCATCTTGAATTGTGTAAATCTTACATATGCAGGAGGGGGGGTGGTGGTGAGATTTCTAACAGGGAAGTTGAGAAAACAAATTGGGGTGGGAGGAGGGGATGTGGGGGGCGAGGTGTAGCTGAGAGGAGCAGAAGATAGTACTGTCTCCTCCTGAGGCAGTGCCAGCGCTCCCTGAAGGAGGATGGATAGGAGAGAAGGTTTTGGGACACATTGTGTGTTACTTCTGTTTCTTTAACTCTTTGGTGTTCTAGTGGTTAATGGGCCTCTTTAGTTTTGGGCCGCTGCATCATGGATTTGCCATAAATCTTCAATCTGCTATCTGTTCTGGGGCCTAAAAATGATCAAACTGTCTCCAGATCATGAAAATCAATCCTATCAAATACCATATTTTAAACACGAAGTATTTATGAATCTTTGCCACGTGTAAGTCTTTGATAGGCTGGCATAGACTGTGTCCTGCTTTTAGTATTAAAATACCTATTTAAAAGAATCTGGGAGCTGAAGTATCATTTGAGAAAATGGAATATAAGAATGCAGGTTCCAAGCTAGACTCCCAGCCCTATGAGGGCACACGTCTTTGGTTCATGTTGTATCCCAAAGACTCAGAACAACCTGGAGACAGAAGGTGCTCAAGAAATATTTATTGAAGAAAAGCAGAAATTGGCACTGGAAGTTATTTGAATGTGATGCTACTGATTGTTTTTTTTCTAACTTTTTATTAAGAAATTTGCAAATATACACAAAACTTGAAGGAATTCATAGTGAACCCTTTTATACGCACCACTCCCAGTCTCCCATTAACATTTTGCCATACTTGCTCTATAACATGTCTCTCTGTCTCTCTGTCCATTAATTCATCTTATTTTTTAAATGTATCTCCAGGTAAATTGTGGACATCAGTATTTCTCTCCCTAAATATTTTTTGTTGATCATTTTATTGGTGCTTTGTTACATTTCCTTTGTATTCTTAGGCATCTTGCTAGCTTCCAGGTAGCTGCTATGACTGGAAGGTCTCCGAGCTTTCTGTGGACAAAACTTATTTGCAAGAATGAATCACAATTTAGTTTTAGAATCGCAGGTTTATTAACATGAAAACCAACTGAGAGTCAAGTATGCTAAGTCGTCTGTTGTAAACCGATTATCTCAAAGCTTTGGCATTAAAACAGCAATAAGCTTTTATGGCTTCTCACAATTTCTGTGGGTCTGGAATAGGGGAACCACGGAACTGGGCTGTTCTGATTTGGGATATTGCAAGATGTCAGTTAGACTTGCAGTCACCTGAAGGATTCCCCAGGGCTGGGGATCCTTGGTATGGGAGCTCATTCATAAGGCTATCAAGCTGGTGCTGAGGGAGTGCTCAGTTTCTCCCTGCAGGCGTCTCAAGCATCTTCATCACATGGCACAGCTGGATTCCTCCAGAGTGAAGAATCCCAGAGAGAGAGAGAGGGAGAGAGAGAGAACCAGGCAGATGCTATCCTTTCTATGACACAGCTTCATTCTCTTCTTGAGAAGCAAATCCCTAACTCTGGAGAAGGAGACTCCACATTTGGAAGGGCAGAGGGGCAAGAGTCGAGGAATGGTCAGACATGTTTCAGAGGCAGCCAATGGAGGCTTTTAGCAGAGTAGCACAGCTCATTGTGGGTTGCATCTTTGCTTCTGACCTGGAGCAACTTCCCAAACTCCTCCAAGCCCCACTTTCCTTGTTTATAAAACAGGTGTTAGTAGGAGCACCCATCTGGAGGATTGTCGTCAGGTGCCACAGGTCAAGCAAACTGCTGAGTAAGGCTTCTGGTCTGTTCATGCTGGAAGGTAGGAATTCTGTCAGTGAGAGCCTTACGAGAGCAGCAGTAGTGTGTCGGTCCTTTCCAGCACCGCGACTCGTGCTGTGCGGGGTGCAGGAAGCGTGTGCACGGTAGGAAAGAACTCGAGAGAGTACAGCAAGGAAAGAAGTCTTGTGCAAATGTGCTTTTCACCAGTGGACTGCCTCAACTAGGGGGACATGGAAAAAATGTTGAAAGATATTAGATATCCCAACCCACAGCGACCATGAGGAAGAATTTGCTCTGGGAATAGGAAATGACACAGTCACTGCTGCTGAGCCCTCCTTTCCAGGAACCCTCCGATTTAGCTGGGGAGAAAACTGCAGGCTGTTAGGAGGGAATACAAATTGTTTAATGTTGGTGCCTACGAGGAGGGAGTTTTTCAACATGGCTTTTGCTGTTAATAATACTATGGCTTTAAATGTTCTAGTCTGATTTACAATTAAAAACACTTCTGAGGCAAAATGAGAATGTCATTTGTCTGATCTCTTTATTTTCCCCAGCTCCCTCTGAACAGTGCAGATGGGATCTATGAGCTGCGTGTAACTGGATGGGCCCAGGATGAGATTTTATTCTCTAATAGTACGCGTTTATCATTTGAGACCAAGAGAATGACTGTCTTCATTCAAACAGACAAGTCTCTGTACAAGCCAAAGCAGGAAGTGAAGTTTCGTATTATTACACTCTTCTCAGATTTTAAACCTTATAAAACTTCTTTAAACATTCTCATTAAGGTAAGTGCCAGACAGAAATAAAGTAAGTTCAAGTTATCTCACTAAAGCTCTCTTTGAAGTCCTGTTCATATTATTTTAGAACTCACCATGGATAAGCTTCCTTCCCAACATGAGAGTGCTCTTTCTCGGAGGGGAGATGGTAGAACAATGGGTTCAGAGCTTAGGCTCTGGAGTTGGGCAACTCGGGCTCCAGTCCTTGCTTTTTCATTGATTAATTCATTGGTCAACCTTTATTGAGCTTCTGTGTTCAGGCCCCTGGAATGGGTCTGTGAACAGAACAGATTAAGTCTCCTGCTCACATCAAGCATGTATTTCAGTGAATAGTGTGGAGACAGACACTAAACAAACACATAAATATGTGTATGAAGTGGGAAGCCTGGGGTTTGGGTGGCTCAGTTGGTTGAACAGGTTGATCTTACGGTTTTGAGTTTGAGCCCTGCATTGGTCTCTGCGCTGGGCAAGCAGCCTACTTAAAAAAAAAAAAAAAAAAAAAGAAGGTGTAGGGGTGCTTCGGTGGCTCAGATGGCTAAGCATCTGTCTTCGGCTCAGGTCATGATCCCATAGTGCTGGGATCGAGGCCCGCAATGGGCTTCTTGATCAGCAGGGAGCCTGCTTTTTCCTCTACGTCTGCCTGCTCTGCACCCTGCTTATGCTCTCTCTGTTAAGTGAATAAATAAAATCTTTAAAAAATGTATATAAAAGAATTGGTGTGTGTGTGTGTGTGTGTGTGTGTGTGTGTTAAGAGAGAGAGAAAGAGTGTTTGTGTTTGCTATTTTCTCTGGGGTTGTTAGGGAAGTCTTATTTGAGCAGAGATCTAAAGGAAGTAAAAGAATGAGCCCCTAGAGAGGGAACAGCTTGTATAAAGACCCTGAGGTGGGAACTTGTTAGGTGCACTGGGGGAAAAGAGGCTGATAGTGTCCCAGAGAGTGAGGGAACAACTAATAGGAGATGAGGTAAGATACAGGTAGGTGGGTTAGAGGAGGGATTGTGCAGGATCTTCTTAGGGTCATGATAGGGACCTTGGATTTTACTCTGAGTGAAATGAGAATTCACTGGAGAATTCTGAGGACAGGCATGGTGTGATTTGGCTTATAAAAGGATCACTGTCTGCTCTAAGAAGAATAGTTGCTAGTTGTGAGACCTGGAGAAAATGCACCTCTCTGAACCACAGTTTCTTTATTTCTAAAATGAGTAATAATGGTAATACCTCACAAAGGTTTTTGTGAGATAATCCAAGTAAAGCATTTAGAATTATGCCTGCCACATAGTACATGTTCACTAAACATTAGCTCTTATGTTTATGGGAATCCCCTATGGCAGGAAGTCATCTGGCCTCTGCTTCTCCAACGCTCTGATGCCCTAGAGGCAACATAGACTGAGTGCTTTCCTGTGAGAACCAAGTTGAGGACAATTGAGATCCGGCTGGACCTGCTTTTCTACACTTACGCTGAGGAGGATATGAGACATTGGATCACTGCATGGAAACAGGGTGGCGACTAACCCATCCCTGTTTTCTTGGGACTCTCTTGATAACACCTGAAAGTCCCTGGTCCCGGGATCTCTTTTGGTTACCCTAAATGTTCTAATGAATGCCATAGGATGGAAGGCAGGTTCAGGCTTTTTTAGTTCAGTATCTTCCTATTCTTTTTAACTTTTTTGTCATTCTAAATTAAACTAAAAAGCAAACAAAAGTGAAGCAGACATGTATACGTGTAACTTCAAGCCAGTCTGTGTTTGTAGTAAGCACAACGTTGGTCGGCATGATGCTCGATGCATGTTCTTGAATTTCCAAGAATTCTAGCTCTGTGGATTTCTGTCTTTGCTGTGTGTTGGAATGTTTATAAAGGAGGTTGATATAGTGAATAGCATTTCTTTCTTTTTTTTTTTTTCAGAGATTTTATTTTACTTTATTTTTTATTTGAGAGAGAGAGCACGCGCAGGCAGTGAGGAGGAGCTGAGGCAGAGGGAGAGGGAGAAGCAGATTCCCCACTGAGCAGAGAGCCTGTCTTGGGGCTTGAACCTGGGACCCTGAGATCATGACCTGAGCCAAAGGCAGACGTGCCCCAGAGAATAGCATTTCTGAATTCAAATAGCTTTCTAAGCAGTGTTTTATGGACTACATTCATACCATCTTTCAAGTCAACATCTGCCTATTTCTGGCTGTTTCTATCCAATCTGCCTTGTTCTACCTGTGGTAATAAAAGTCAGCACTGGATAAATTGCCTGCTCTAGGCATTAATCTAGCTACTGGATTAATGTTAACTACTGGATTAAGGGACAAACACCTCCCAGGAGTTTTTGTGAAGATTAAGTGAGATAATTTAAGTAAAGCATTTAGAGTGGTGCTGGTCTGTGCATTTATTATTTTGTTTCTCTACGCTACTTTAGGATCACCTTTGGAACCTTCAATTTGTACTCTTGGGTTCTTTTCTCCAATTCTGAGCTTAGCTTGCCACATTTGACTTTCTCAGAAGTGCTCAGAGAAATCTCTGGTTCTAGTTGCGTGGCCAAGATGTGGCCCTCTTGGCCAGGGGTGGGGATTTACACAGGTTAGAATTCCACCTGGAACCCAGAGTGTTTGGGCACAGGTGCCTGGGCAGAAAGCCATCCTCTGCTCTGTGCAAGCAGGCGGTGCGGCTGGGGTAGGAGCTCAGGTCCAGCGGCCTCCTTCCCTCTAACTTGTGGAAGCCAGATCAGAGCATTGATGCCCACACGGCTGTCCTCCTTCGTCTGACAGCAGTCATTTGGGCCAGACTGTGATGTTTTCTCCATCTTTCAGTGTGCGATAGTTGGTTTCTTGGCAAAACTTCCCAGAAAAAAAGTAGAACTTGCTGTAACAAAAGAGCCTCGGACTTGAATCCATGGGTACCCCCCAGGACAGCACCACCTGCAGGCTATGGTGGAGAAGTGCACCTGATGGCTGAGAGGCCGACTTCTCAGGACCCATCTTGCCGGGTCAAGGAGTGACTGGGGGGAAAATCAGAGGGGGAGACAAATCATGAGAGACTATGGACTACAGGAAACAGGGTTTCAGAGGGGAAGGGAGTGGGGGTTGAGTGAGCCTGGTGATGGGTATTAAGGAGGGCACATATTGCATGGAGCGCTGGGTGTTATACACAAATAATGAAGCATGGAACACTGCATCAGAAAGTAATGTTGTACTGTGTGGTGACTAGCATAACACAATAAAACATTTAAAACAAAACAAAACAAAACAAAAAAGAAGATAGTCAGTGATACTGTCATAGCAATGTAACGGGGCCGACAGTAGCTACACTTGTGAACACAGCATAGTGTAAAACTGGTCAAACCACTAAGTTGTAAAAGAAAAAGAATGGCTGTAGGATGTAGCTAAAATATTGATTGTCACAGCATGTACAGGGGTGATCAGTGTTTTTTTGTTTTTTTTTTTGTCAACGGATATTATTCATTTTGCTGCTTTAGTAGCTAGCCTTCTCAGGATGAGAGGGCCTTCACAGCCCTTTCAGCAGTGGTAAAAACTTGCCCTAATTCCGGCTTCCTCCAGCTAATATCTGGGCTCACACTTTGGAAATAAGTGCCTTCGACACTGGCCTGGCAGCTGGCTCAGGGGATTTCTGCCCTGACTTCCTTCTTGAAAAAGGTGTTGCTCCTTGTCCAGGTGAATGACCTTGCCTGGGGAGGGGTGTTATTGGGGTTCTATCTTGTGATTGTGCCCTGGCCCTGCAGCCTGGAGCAGCTGGGGCAAAACCATGACCTCATCCCTGGTGAGGTGAAGGGCCACTTTGTTTAAGTGACTTGACTTCTCCAGTTCTCCACTCTAGACAGACCCTGGGTGCATCATCCAGGACTCTAACGAGTGGCCAAAATTCTCCTTGGGGACACATTCTGCAGCCAGGGAACTTGTGGCTGGAGACAGTCTGGCCCAGGCAGCAGAGACTGTGCTGAGCCGAGACACCTGAGAGAGATCCTGGGCCATCTAAAGATGACTCTGAGGGCACAAGGGGCCACTTTCCCAGCACGTCCAGCTGTGGTGACTGTGGCGGCTGTGCCAGGGACACGGTTCACATGGTACCTGGCAGTCTTGCATGTGACCTTGCAGGAAATGATGATGTTCGAATGCGGGGTTCTGCTCTGATGCCCTGTTCACATCCCGATGTGTGAAAACTTCTGGTGTTTCTACGCTCTATGTGTTTTTGGTGACAGGCCTAGGTCTAAGACAGGCTTGAGCAACTGGGGAATTATCTCGTTCACTCCCAACCCTCCAGATCCTCTGGACAAAGTCATCAAAAACTTCACTTAGGACATCCTTTGCTTGTGAGGCCATGGCCCCACCCCAGAAAAATGTGTACCCTCAAATGTATACCAAAATAATGCACCAGCAGAGTATGAACATTCCTTTCCACCCAGTTTAAATGACACTGGGAATTACTGTTATTTTTTTATTTTTGTCAGATGGACAGAAGAAAAATGGTATTTTTTTTTTCATTTTCACTTGCATTCCCTTTATTATTAGACAGCATATATTTATTCGCTGGTTTGTGTTTTTTTCCTTGGGTTTTGAGTGTTTAGACTTTGTGGGCCTCGCATGCATCAGTCTGTGGCAGGCACAGGAGAGCCGACTGCTGATTAGAGTGCCTGTCCCAGGAGTTGGCCAAGGGTGGTGACCTGCTTAGTCTTGACTTGCTTTTGGTTTTCGGTTTTAACAGTGAGTTTCTGGCTTACTAGACTGCGCCATACTCAGTTCTTGGCATGGTACTTAACTTATGACTTTCACGTTCTACCCCACTCAGGAAGAGGGGTTTCTTCTGGCTTGTAGTAACTGGGCTAACCCACTACCTCTAGTCAAAGGACAGAGCATAGGAATAAGGGAAAATATTTGATCCTGTTCTCAGGAGCTCACAGTCTGGGAACAAAAACCCCCATATATTAACCACGAGGACCTTATATAGTAATATGTTCTCAAAAGGGGTAAACTCCAGATATCGTAGGGCTCTCCAGGAAGTGGCCATTTCATCTGCTGGTGGCGTGGATAGGAGGCAAGATACCGGAGCTTATTGCACCGACTGGACGGGAAGGGAGGGCACTCTAGGCAGCAGTTGTAGAGACCTAGATGCAAAGGCTTTTAGAGGTGAATTGCAAACAGATCTGTGTGTTTGGAGGAAGATGAGCTTAGGAACGTAGATGGAGTCAGACTCCTGAGTTCTGTATGCTGTGTAGAGGAGTGTAGACCTCATTCTGTAGGCAGACAAGAGCCAGCATCACCTTGTGGTCCAGCATAACGATCACAGCCGGTGTGTCTTCACTGCCTGTTGTGTCAGCAACGGGACCAAGCATGTTGACCCCTTTGTCTTGTCTGAGATTTATGTTTCAGATGGATAGCACTGTCGGTGGTGGGGAGGATGTCTTGGAGGGGCGACACTGGAGGAGGGAGATTAGTGGTGATGGTTAGAAAACAGGCCGTGCTGGCTGGGTGTGAGGATGGAAAGGAGGAGAAAGATGAGAGAGAGGAGGTTAAATAGCCAGAGCTGACAGGGCTGGGAATGGGAGAGGCATCCGGGACGGCTGCTGGATTGGTTTGGATGAATTCTGCGTGAAGGGATTATTCCCTTCCCCTGTTGTCTGGGAGAGTCTAGGACGAAGGATTTTTCACGTATCCCCTTGGGTGAGCATCTTTAGGATACATTTTTTGGATTTAAAGGCACATGGGTTTGAATCCTGAATTCACTTATTACTTACAGTTGAGTGCTTACCTAAGCTTTTGGGAATCCGTTTTCTACTATAATGGGAGGACAGTCCTTCCCTGGGGGAGAATTACAGATTTTAAAAACTTTTTATTAAAGATTTTGTTTACTTATTTGACAGAGAGCATGCACAAGTAGGCAGAGCAGGAGGCAGAGGGAGAGGGAGAAGCAGGGTCCCCACTGAGCAGAGAGCCTCATGTGGGGCTCCATCCCAGGACCCTGGGATCATGACCTGAGCTGAAGTCAGACGCTCAACCCACTGAGCCACCCAGGTGCCTGATTGGGTGATGTGTGATTGTAATGATTGGGTGATGTGTGATTGTAATGATAAAACAGTGCCTGACACATGGTGGGCCTTGAATACACGAGGCCTGTGATCTCTACAGTTAACAGTAACAACACAGGTTTGGTGGTGTACACGTCATTTTGTTCCATGTTGAAGGAAATATAGTTCTGAGAATTAAAAAGTGGAGTAGAATAAAGATGAGAGGAGTATGAGAAAGGAAGAATTTTGGTTGTCTTCTGTCTTGTAATATACAGCCAACATTTTCCAGAAACTCTCTCTATGGCCATGTTTTGGATGTGCCTGGGAGTGCTTCAGGGCATCATTCGTAACCAGATAGGGTACACATGTACACGGCAGTCTATACAGTTAACATGTATGGTTTTCATTGTAGGACCCCAAGTCAAATTTGATCCAGCAGTGGTTGTCAGAACGAAGTGATCTCGGCGTGGTTTCCAAAACTTTTCAATTATCTTCCCACCCAATACTTGGTGACTGGTCCATTCAAGTTCAAGTGAATGTGAGTATAAATGTATTTTTAAGGGGAATGCTAAAATGATTTGAATAGGTTAGGTGGGGAAAGAGCTCCAAAGTCATTTAATATTCAGTGAACAGAAAAATGTTAATCTGAACATCTGGGCAGTTTAGGTGGTTTATTTTTAATTTACTGTGTTTTTCAATGGGTTAGCTTTCATGGTAACATATTAGAGTTCTAGTCATTACTGCTTTTTTCTGTAACATAATGTTTGAACATTAAAACATTGCATTTTAGTGTAAAACTGATTAAATAATGTTTATTTTATTTATTAAGTATACACATTGAGGATTTTAAAACTAAACAATGAATACATAGTTATTATTTGGCAGATTTTATGTCTCTGAGTGATGAGATTGGATTAACCTACTTCATCTTTGTTTTAAAAAATAGTGATTTTGGGAGAAGGTGGGGGGTGGGGTAATTGGGTGATGGGCATTGAGGAGGGCACTTGAAATAATGAGCACTGGGTGTTATATGCAGCTGATAAATCACCAAATTCTAACTCTATGGCTAATAATACAGAATGTATAAACTAAATTGAATTTAAATAAAAAAATTAAAAATGAAAACCACAGTAATTTTAAATAACCACAGCAATTTTATGTTCCCTAGTCCTCTTTCTCTCCAGCTTTTCCACATGCTTCCTTTGTTCACTGCCGACTTTTGTAGCTCTGAGACCCAACAGGGCAGGTGCACGGCAACATCCTCATCTCTCTGCCTTAGGTTTTCTCTTGCACATCACTGTGTGATGTTTGAAGACTCACTGAATATTTTTTCCCATTTTCTTCGATATTTATTAAAAATGTACAGATATGAATTTTGAGCTCATATGAATATGAGCTTTTAAAAATAGTTCTATTGAAATAGCTTCTCACTGTGGACATTTTGGTGACAGCGCTTTTCTGTGGGCCTTGTCAGGTGCGCTGGAGGATGTTTAGCGGTATCTTTGCCCTCAGCCCACTAGATGCCGGGAGCAGCTTTCCCTTCCCTCCAAGTGTGACAACCATGCACGTCTACACATACAGTCAGGGTCCCCAGGGGAAAATACCCTCTCTCTCCACCACTGAGAACCACTTTATTAGAAGGAATAATCATTCATTAACATCAGACCTTTAGTGGGATAAAAGTACTAAGTACTTCATCAATAAAAATTTAAAAAGTTTCCCCTTTTGGTTAATGTATTTTGGGGTGATATCCTAAAGGCAGAACTCGTCCCTCCTCGCCAGCATGTGTTTTGAGCACCCACGGAAAGACGAAGAGCGCCATCGGCCTGCGGAGAGGTTGTGCTGTGGAGGGAGACACGTGGGCAACAAGAAAATGTAGAGGGGTGCTTGGGGGTTAGTGGGTGATGCGTCCTGGGGGGACCAGACATTTGCACTTACAGAGAAGGAGCGTGGATGTTTGGGAAACTTCAGAGAGAGAAAGCTGTTTGTAGAGGCAGGGAAAATGCAAGAGAGCCTCACGGGTCTGGGCGTGTGGGGGAAGTTTGGTGGTCCTCACACGTGTGGAGAGGGATGGGAGTTGAAGGTGAAGACAGCACATCACTTCGAAGGAGTTTGGGATTTATTCTCAGTTCCTACCTTTGGTTTCACCTTAAACTCTCTAGGATCAATTGCTTATTTATCCATCCATTTGTACATCTTTCCTTCTGCTCCTCTGTTGGGTATGTGGTGAAGGCTTTCAGGGCAGTGGTGGATACAAGGAAGTAAACACGCGACATCTGTGTCCTTGAGGACTGCTGTTGTGCTGACATGTAGTAGGGTAAAAGCTGACAAACACAAGCGTGACAAAACCAAGGCAGTGCAGCAGCGGGAAACCGCCAGGTGCTGGGTCAGCGAGCTTTGAGGTCTGTCAGAAGTTTCTAAAGAGGGTTTAGGGACACGGCTCCCTCTGTCTCTTGTGGCCTGTGTCATTCTCCTCTCGCTCTTCTGTCAACCTTTAAATCCGAACCGGTCACAGTGGCTCTGCTAAATAGCCATCATCTCAGAGCCCGACAAGCCAGCGTCTTCACCCGTGGCTGGCAAGTGGTGGACGGGCTTCCCTTGGGTCAGGTGTCCACTGTTGGCCCATTCGGGGACAGCTCTGCACACTGGCCAGGTGGGGTCGCAGCTTCCAAGGGGTAATTTATTCAGTGAGGGGTGACCAGAATATGTACCAGAAGACAGAGGGTGATAGAACAGTGGAGAAGATTTTGGAAGTTGTGAGGTCGTAGGTTGGAAGATTTTCAGGATTTCTCATGCCGTGCTTTGTGGACTCGACCCATTATGTTGCTTTGGTAGGAAAAAACCACAAGGAAATGTAGGAGCTTATGAAATTCAAATAGTTGACATGATTTGGCCTTTACCGCCCTCTAAAGCCTTGTTAAGTGCCACCCTTATCCTTGAACCCTGTGCTTTAGACATTTTATATCCTTTAAGTTTCTTAAACTCACGGTTCTGCCTGATCCCAGAGCCTTCCCATGCTGTTCCCTCTGCCTGTAATTCTAGAGGCTTGCTTTTGCCCTTTGGGCATCATCTAAAATAGCCTGATCCCTCTAGACATTCCCAGAGCACTCTGTGCTTCTCTTGCTTCATTCATGTCACTTTTAACAGGTAGTACCTACTAGACTGTGGTCTTGGGGCATGTTCATATCTGTATCTCTGTGACCTAGCGCACATTTTGCACTTGGGTATTAGTCATTATTTATTAGGTGAGTGTATTAAAGCTATATGATAATCATTTGTATTGAACTAAGTGTAATTTCCACCTTTTCCACATTCTATAACGCATCTTCGTCTTTTAGAAGACAAGCATATTGATCAGGTACTTATTGTTAGCGATACGTTTTTTTCTCCCAATTTTATTGAGGTGCATTTGACAAATAAAATGATAGGATATTTAAAGTTTACAGTGTGATTATTTGATATACATACACTTTATGAAAGGATTCCTCCCAGGTGATATAATGTTAAGGCACACGCTAAAGGAAAATAAGCGCTTTAATTAAAAAAAAAAGTCTTTTAAAGGCCGCCAGGGGTCAGTATAATCAAAGAAATGTTATGGGACACAAACCCAGAGTCAGTATTTGTCTCTGGTTTTTATCTTTCCTTGACCCCTGCATAGTATTCAAAGACTGTTTATTGCTTATTATTAAACTCTATTTTTCCCAGCAGTGAATAATGACTCTGGCGAAAATGTATTTATTATTTAAATAGTCCACCACGTTAAACTATATTTTTGTTTTTCTTTTTTCTTTTCTTAAAAAAGATTTATTTATTTATTTATTTGACAGAGGTTACAAGTAGGCAGAGAGGCAAGCAGAGAGAGAGAGAGAGAGAGAGGAGGAAGCAGGCTCCCTGCTGAGCAGAAAGCTCGATGCGGAGCTTGATCCCAGGACCCTGGAATCATGAGCTGAGCGGAAGGCAGAGGCTTTAACCCACTGAGCCACCCAGGTGCCCTATTTTTGTTTTTCTAAGCCAGTGACCATTCTCAGTATAAATCTCAGGGAGGAGAAAATATTTATTTCAGAAGAATGTTTGAAATTCCATTTGTCTCTAGAAAAAATATGGGATGATCCTAGTATTAGACTTATCAGAGCTTTGATTTGTAGTGACTGTGCAGATATCAGTGTATCAGTGTGGCATTCTTAAATTACACTTTCAGCTAGGTCAGGGAAAGGATCCTTTAGGTGAAGCACACTTGGTGGGTTCCTTGGCATTTTCTACAATTATAAAATGTACCATTATGTGAATGAGTCATTTACTATATGCTAGCCTACCTGGATTACTTACATTGCTTTTGACCTTCAAGTAGTGCATTTTACTTTCAGGATTTTAATGATGAGTAATTATTTTGATTTAGTTGAATTTCTAAGCTTTTATTATTTTTATCTATCATACAGTTTTTAATGGTAGAGCATATGAAGTTCCCTATATATTCATAGACCTGCATTTTTTACAATGCCAATTTAATTAAATTGATGATGATAACTTTAAAAAAATATATATTTTATTTATTTATTTGAGAGAGAGAGAAACAGAGAGTGAGAGAGATAGTGAAAGAGAGAGCACAAGCCAGGAGGAGAGGGAAAAGCAGTCTCCTGCTGAGCAAGGAGCCCGACATGGGGCTCGATCCCAGAACGTGGGATCATGACCTGAAACAAAGGCAGATGCTTAACCGACTGATGATGATAACTTTTAAGCTCTTTTAAAGTTAGTAAAATTTAGTAAGAGCACTGATTTTTTAAAAAGATTTTATATATTTATTTGAGAGAGTGAGTGAGAGCGAGAGAGAAATTGAGAGAGAGGGAGCACAAGCAGGGGGAGCAGCAGGCAGAGGGAGAAACAGGCTCGAGCAGGGAGCCCAACGAGGCACTCTATCCCAGGACCCTGGGATCATGACCCGTGCCTGAAGGCAAATGCTTAACCGACTGAGCCATCCAGGCTCTCAAGAGCACTGATTTTTTATGTGTGCTACTTCTGCATGTACTTAATTTCTATACCTGCTTGGAATGTGGATAGTTCTTTGCTGCGAAGGGGACTGTGCTTCTTTTGAAAAGAATCACCACCCTTTCTACCTCTTTCAGCTCCCTGCCCCCATCATCCTTTCTCCCTTAACTTCGGGGACACTGTGACCTCTCCTTAGAAGGAAGAAGTTAGTTTTAGCTGTAATACCTCTTCACAGAAGTGTGTGTTACAGAGTTGCTATATTTCAGGTATATTCGAGGACAGGTGGGGAAATGTGCTCCAATTTAATAATCATCTTACAAATATTCCTTGGTCAGTTAACTTGTGAGAGTTAGACATTGCTTGTATTTTCATTTTTTTGTGGTACTTCTCTAGGTGTCTTATCTCTCTAGGGATCGATCTCTTGACTCAGATCCTTGGTTGTCCCAAAGAGTTACACATTTTTTCCTCATTTTTAAAAACTTTGGTAAAATAGATGCAGAATTTACTCTTAACTATTTAGAGTACAGGGCAGTGGTATGAAACATACTCATATTTTTTTTTTTTTTTTTTTAAAGATTTTATTTATTTATTTGACAGAGAGAGAGATTACAAGTAGGCAGAGAGAGAGAGGAGGAAGCAGGCTCCCTGCTGAGCAGAGAGCCCGATGCGGGACTCGATCCCAGGACCCTGAGATCATGACCTGAGCCGAAGGCAGCGGCTTAACCCACTGAGCCACCCAGGCGCCCTGAAACATACTCATATTGTTTTGCCTCCTTCACTGGGCTCCATCTCCTGAACTTGTATCCTCTTGCAGAACTGAAACTCTGTAACTAAACACGAACTCCTCATTCTTCCTCTCCCCCAGCGGGAGGCAACCATCGCTTTCCGTTCTGTCTCCATGAATTTGACTATTCTAAGCACCTCATACAGGTGCAGTCATACCGTATTTGTCTTTTTGTGACTGGCTTATTTCACTTAGCATGATATCCTTAAGGTTCGTGCAGATGGTTGCACATGTCAGAATTTGCTTCCTTTTTAAGGCTGAGAAATATTTCATTGTATGTGTATGCCAGGATTCATTACAAATGGTCTTGCATCTCTGATTTAAAAAATTGTGTTCTAGGTTACTAGAATACAAAAAATTGTATTCCTGGCTTAGATGTTCTTTCAAAGAACTGCTAACCTTGGTGTGTGCACAGCAGGCTCCTGGAGCGAGGAGGGATCTGGCCACCCCAGCCCTCTCCCCAGAGGCACGCACAGCCAATGGGTGCTCATGTTCCTCTGAGAACCCGAAGGGAGAGGGAGTCACAGAGAGAATCCTGCCCAGTTGATAATCGTAGCCCTTGCCCTTCTCCGCGGTGTGGTCGGTGGAAGCCTGTCTTCTCTTCTAGAGGAGTTCCCGCAGCTCAGCTGACCTCCCGAGGTTGCGCTTGCTAGAACCTTCCAGTGGTTCTCAAACAGCAGTGTGCCTGAGAACCAGCAGACTGGTGAGTTTATTTAAGATGCCCAGTTCAGGCCCCACCCCCAGATCACAAGTCAGTATTGCTGGCGTGGGCCCGAAGAATTTGCATTTTAAATAAGCACTCTGGGAAATTCCATTTGTCTTCTGGACCACATCTTGAGAAGTGCTGATTACTGTCCTCAGCCAGGCACCCCTCCTTCCCGTCCATTCTGCTGAGAGGCAGAGTCGGGTGATGTAAGAGGCACAGAACGGGAGACGGGCCCACGACGCAGTCTTTCATTCTCTACCGGGGAGACTCTGAGCTATGGACTTGGCCTCTAGGTAACGAGGTGACCCAAGCATGGGTGCTCATGTTCCTCTGAGAACCTAAAGGGAGAGCAAGTCACAGAGAGAATCCTGCCCCGCTGATAATGGGAATTCAGAAGCAGCCCGCCTTGAATTGCTCCTTTCTTCATAGCGCTTGCGTCCGTTCTTGCAAGTTGTTGTGGCAGGGCTAGGAAGGGTTGCTAGGGGCACCGGCTTCCCACAGCCTTGCAGCGTGCTCCTTATCTTTCCTGCCTTGCTGCCTAGCTGCTGCCTGGCTGGGTTGGCTTCCGCTGGAGCCCTTTGTCCTTTGCAAAGGAGCGTGTCTTTGTTTGGACAGTTCCTGTCCTTGAAGCTCTCTGGAGTAGCATCTGGTGACCCCGCTCCTGGCTTGTGCTGACAGCTTAACAGAAAGCATGGAGAGATCTGTGACAGCTCAGAAAACAGTGGCATCCTCTGGAATGTGGACGGGGCTTCCAAAATACTTTCACTAGCCTCCCCTTGAAGGAAGACTGCTTTTTTTGGGAAAAGCTTCAAGTCCTTCCTTCCATGTGCAGTGAGAAAGGCAGGGAGGGGAGTCGGTTTGAGGATCTTGATTTCTTACAGCAGCAGTGGGCAGAGGTGAGCACCTCCTTCTCCATTCTTCTCTGGGCCCAGATACACATCTTTACTACAGCACTTGCCGATCAGAGTAGCTATTTCCTTGTTTGCTTGTTTTATTGTGGCAAAATATAAATAACATAAAATTTACCTTTGTAGCCACTTTTTAAAATGTATTTTTTAATAATTTTTAAATTTTTTAATAAACATATAATGTATTACTAGCCTCAGGGGTACAGGTCTGTGAATCATCAGGTTTACACACTTCAGAGCACTCACCGTAGCGCATACCCTCCCCAATGTCCATAACCCCACCCCCCTCTCCCTACCTTTGTAGCCATTTTTAAGTGTATCATGTTCAGTGGCATCAAGTACATTTATATCCATCACCACTGCCAATTTCCAGAATTTGTTTCATCTTTCCAAACTGTGATCAGTGTAGTTTTTAAAAATATGACTGCCTTGTTTATTAGACTGTGAGTTCGTTGAAGATAGGAGTTCTGTTTTATTAATTTTCATGTTTATTCTATCTAATGGCGTATCTGACCTTTTATGTGAACTCGTTCATACTTGAAGGATGAAGGAATGAATGAACAGTTTCTCCTAGGCTATTGCCATTGGTTATTATCCTTTGCTTTTTTTTTTTTTTTTAAGATTTTATTTACTTATTTGAAAGAGAGAGAGAGAGGGAGAGTGTGCACAAGCAGGAGGAAGTGGCAGAGGGAGAGGGAGAAGCCGGCTCCCCACTGAGCAGAGAGCCCGATGTGGGGCTCGATCCCAGGACCTGGGATCATGACCTGAGCCAAAGGCAGACAATTAACTGACTGAGCCACCCAGATCTCAGTGGTGTGCATTTTAATTTCTGGATCCCAACTTAATTTTTTTGAGAAGTTCCTTGTCTTGTTCTTCCTCTCCAAAAGCTACCCTAGGACTGCCTTTCCTTTAAAGTATGTCTTACCTACAGCTCTCTTCAGGTACCTCATTTTGGCATTAGTTGGAAACTCTGAGATCAGATGTTAGCATGTCCTGGTCCTCAGTGAAATGGAGGATCTTGGGAGCCTGCCAGCCTGTAGCAAGTTTCTCCAGATCCATCTCTTCATTTTGTGGGGGAGGAACTGGAGAGAAGGGATGTGACCTGGTGGTTAAGCTTACATGGTATTGTGGTAGCATCAGGGCTCGAAGCCAGATCTCCTGACACCTTCATCTGTAGAACGTTAAACTATCTAGTATGTGTAGCAATTGCTATTTAAAGGTGGTCACCTTTTTGGTTGAGTTTAGATGTTAACAGAGCTTGCTGTACACATTGGCGGAGAAGATGCCCACCTCTGTGACGTGATTCACGGGTACCAGACAATCACTCCTTCACACATGGGCTTGTTTGTTTTTTGTTTTTTGTTTTTTTGCTTCTTTTCTGGCTTTTTAACTTTTTATTTTAATTCCAGTTAGTTAACATACAGTGTAATATTAGTCTCAGGTGTACAATATGGTGATTTAACACTTCCGTACATCACCCAGTGCTCATCATGACAAGTGTCCTCCTTAACCTCCATCAGCTGTTTCCCTCATCTTCCCACCGCCCTCCCCTCTGGTAACCATCAGTGTGTTCTCTGTAGTTAAGAGTCTGTTTCTTGATTTCTCTCTCTCTTTTTTTCCTTTGCTCATTTGTTTTGTTCTTAAATTCCACATGTGAGTGAAATCGTATGGTATTTGTCTTTCTTTGGCTGAATTATTTTGCTTTAGCATTATACACTCTAGCTCTGGAACACTCTAGCTCTGTCCAGAGCTAGAGTGAACGACAGGTTGTGAATGGCAAGATTTCATCCTTTTTTATGGCTTAATAATATTCCACTGTATATGTGCATGTGTATATACGCCATATATATTTGCCACATCTTCTTTATCCATTCATCCATTAGTGACACTTAGTTTGCTTCCATAGTATGGCTATTGTAAATGATACTGCTGTAAACATTAGGTGCATGTATCCTTTTGAATTAGTATTTTTGTGTCCTTTGGGTAATTACCCAGTAGCATGATTGCTGGATCACAGGGTAGCTCTATTTTTAACTTTTTGAGGAACCTCCACACTGTCTTCCACGACTGCACCAGTTTGCATTCCCACCGACAATGCCCGAGTTTTCCTTTTTCTCCACATCCTTGCCAACATGTGCTGTTTCTTGTGTTGTTAATTTTAGCTCTTCTGACAGGTATGAAGTGATATCTCATTGTATTTTTGATTTGTATTTCCCTGACAGTAAGTGATGATGAACATCTTTTCATGTGTCTGTTGTTCATCTATACGTCTTCTTGGGAGAAGGGTCTGTTCGTGTCTTCTGCCCATTTTAAAATCAGATTACTTATTTTTTGAGTGTTGAGTTTTATCAGTTCTTTATAGATTTTGGATTCTAGCCCTTTATTGGATATGTCATTTGCAAATCTTTTCTCCCCTTCAGTAGGTTGCCTTTTAATTTTATTGATTCTTTCCTTAATTGTGCAGAAGCTTTTTTATTTTGATGTAGTCCCAATAGTTTATTTTTGCTTTTGTTTCCCTTGCCTCAGGAGACCTATTTAGAAAGAAGTTTCTATGGCTGATGTCAAAGGGGTTACTTTCAGTGTTCTCATCAAAGATTTATTTATTTGAGAGAGAGAGGGACAGAGAAAGAGTGTGTGGGAGGAGGGACAAAGGAAGCAGGAGAGAGAGAATTTCAAGTAGACTCCCCACTGCTCACAGAGCCCTCCGTGGACCTTGATCCCATGATCCTGAGCTCATGACCTGAGCCAAAATCAAGAGTCTTGATGCTTAACCACCTGAACCACCCAGATGTTCTCTTCTAGGGTTTTTATGGTTTCAGGTCTTATATTTAGGTCTTTCATCCATTTTGAATTTTGTGTGTGTGTGTGTGTGTGTGTGTGTGGTATAAGAAAGTGGTTGAATTTCATTCTTTTGCATGTAGCTGTCCAGTTTTCCCAGCACCATTTGTGGAAGGGATTGTCTTTTTTCCATTGGATATTCTTTCCTGCTTTGTTAAAGATTAGTTGTGGGTTTATTTCTGGGTTTTCTGTTCTGTTCTATTGATCTATGTGTCTGTTTTAGTTCCAGTATGCAATGTACCAAATACTTATATCTTAATGTTATTATAGTTCAATATCAAAACAGTAAACTTACATTGATAGGATATGTGTGTATAGTTCTGTAAGATGCTTAGTTTTCAATGGCAGAGGGAGTTTTGGAAGATCACAACTCATTGGACACTGCTAATGGCAGTCCTGGGAACCAGGGTAGGTCACTAAAATGAGTACTATGCCTGTCGGGTAGAGTGAGAAAAGGAGAAATGAGCAAGAAATGGAATTATTTTGCTTCAAGGGTAACTTTCCCATTCAATACAAAGTTGTAGCTACATTTCTGCTTTTTCATCTTGCTTGAAATAGGTGCCCAAGAAAGGGGATCATGGGGCACATCTTTAAAAACTTTTTTTTTTTTTTCAGTTTTCAGGAGAAACAAGGTTAAGTGGATGGTTTTTGTTTGTTTGCTTGCTTGTTTTAAAGAGTGTGCTTCTAGTTAGCACTTTTCTGCTATGGAAACCAGTTTGTCTCTTGTACAGCATAAATTTGTGCTGCAGATGGAGAAACCTTTTAGAAGTATACATGTACTTGTGGTATTGGGTGTCTGGACTGCCATGGAGTCTTACATGGTCTATGTCTTTGTTATTGGTTAGATCTATTTTCCCCAAGTCCTGTTACTATGAGTAACTATTAGGTATAGACTAGTTTAGTTCCAGTCTTGATGAGTACCAGAATATTTGTCATTCTTTCTAATGAGAGAAGGGATTCAGGAAAATGCTGTCTCATGGGAGAGATTCTGCCCCACCCCCTCACTCTCAGTAGGTGATCTTTCTTTCTACTTCATACACAAAGCGGAACTTGTTAGATAGGAATTTTTTAAATTCCTCTGCCAGATCTATGTGTCTACCTGTGTATGTGCCCATCTCAGGGTCATCCTCTTTCCAGAAGAGATGTAATTCTTCATACCTAAGACCAAAACCTCAACCTCTTCCCTGGCTTCTCCTTTCTACTTTTTCAGAAATCTTTTTTTTTTTTTTTTAGATTATTTATTTATTTATTTGAGAGAGAGACAGTGAGAGAGAGCACGAGCGAGGAGAAGGTCAGAGAGAGAAGCAGACTCCCCGTGGAGCTGGGAGCCCGATGTGGGACTCGATCCCGAGACTCCAGGATCATGACCTGAGCAGTCATCCAACCAACTGAGCCACCGAGGCATCCCCTTTTTCAGAAATCTTAACAGTATTTATGATCTCTTCTTTCTCCATCTTCTACCTGGATCTCTCTCTCTCTGTCTCCTGGATCTTTCCACAAAGTCTAGTCTGTTCAAATCTCTTACATGATTAAGGGAAAGGGAGAGAGAGAGTGAGAGTGGAACAGGGAGAGATTGGGAAGGGTCACTGAACTCTGCCCCTAGTTTCCTTTCTAGTAACCTCACTTTCTTTGTCTTTCCCATTCTAGCCAATCCACCAAAAAAAGGGTTGTCTTAATCTCTTCCTCAGCTGTTTGGGACTTAGGTTTCTTTCTACAGGTTTGCTAGTCTGAGTTCTTCTCCTTATCTTGTTTGTCATTTATTCTTTCTTACATATGGGCATATCGTAAGGTTTGGCCTTAAGTTTCTTTCATTTCTCACTCTAGACCATGTCATCCATAGATATGGTTGTATTTTCCATCTATACACCAATGACTTTCAGATTTGTCTGAGAGAACCCAGACCTCTGTGTTCCAGACCTTTATAATAATCAACCTATTTAACATCTCTATTTGTATGTTTTAAAGGCTTCCTAATCTCCTCACATCTGATATTTCATTCTCATAATCTACCCTCACCACATCTGGCTCTTCTCCAGCATTCTCTAGCTTATTGAATTACTCTATCCAGTTGTGCAAGCTGGTAACCTTGGAGTTACTTGGAGTTTTCCTGTCATCTCATGCTTGTCACCATCCTAATTACCCAGACCTTCACTAATTCCCATAGATAGTATGCTTAAATATATTCCAAATCCATCTACTTCTTCTCTTTATTTCCACCTCTACCTTTTTTGTCCAAGCCTCCCTCATATTTTCCCTAGATATTTGTGATGTCTCTTAATGCATCTCCCTAAATTTGCTCTTTTCCCCTTGCAACCAGTTCCCTGCACAGCAGCGAAAGTAATGTAAACATTAAATGGGATCGTGTTCTTCCTCAGCTTAAAACTCTCCACAGGCTTTCCATTGCCCTCAGAATAAAGTTCATATATTTCACCATGGTCGACATAAGGCCCTGCTACGGACTACTTTTCCAGCCTCATCTTCAGAGGTCATAATTTCCTATAAATTTAATTCACAGCTTTTATCATTGTCTATAATTATATATTCATGTGTGTGATTATTTGATTAATATCTTCTTTCTACCAGATTAGAAGCCTCATCCTATGCAAGTGTATCTCCGTCACTGTACACAATGCTAAGTGTACTTAGGTGCGTGACTTCTCTGTTGTCTCGTGGATGAATGAATACTTTTGCTCTGTTTGGGCTGCAGTTCTTCTCTCTGAATCAGCAGCTCTGGGGTGGGAATGGGGCATCTCTGCTTCTTGAATCTACCACAGTTGATCCTGATGCCTGGGGCTGAAAACCCCGGGAGGAATATGTTGCAACTACAGTGTGACCACAGATGTTTAGACTCTCAACAGGAAAAGCAAGGATCATGTGGATGTTAACCAACGTTTTCGTTCTTTCACACATCTGTCATTTCTCCCAGTAGGTCAGTATCCACTGACACTTTCATGGATGGTATTTTCACTGTGATTTCTTGATAGTTTTTAAGTTCTTTGCTAATTTTGTGGTAAAAATGAACGAGGGAAAAAGATGAGATACTACACAATTGCTGTTCTGTTAAGTGTTATGATAAAGCATAGGAAAATTAATAAGCATCTGCATAAAACTAAAAATACGGAATTTTCCTATTATGTGTATGGTGGGAAGAAACACTTCAGTAAACATCTAAAGACGATAAGACACAGGCCCTACTATGAAGGAGCTTAGAGTCAGGGAAGTCTTCATGTAATAAATGCAGAGCATTAGATTGGGAGTTATGGGACATGGGGCCTTATGCTGTAGTCAAGGGACTGTGGACAGGTGGTGTCAGCCATGGATCTGTTTCCTCAGCTGAAAATAAGTCCTGTTAAAAAAAAAAAAGTCCTCTTGGGGCAGAGGACTTGTAAGCCTCTTCATGCCATTAAAATTCTGTGCTTCAACTACGTGGAGGTAGATGACACTCCAGAAGTCAGATGGGGACCATGGAGGTAGCGGTGGCTTGAGGATTGGGGCTGGGTGAGTTGGGAGCAGACACTTGCCTGGAGTGGAGGTCCTGCAGGGAGTAATAGTCAAAGAGGACTGTGAGAAGAGTGTGTGGGTTGAGGTGTGGAACATATTGGATATCAGGCTCATGTTTTAGATTTCATTCTGTGCATGGGAGGAGGGGAGCTCTAAAAACTTGATTTTACTTTGAGTGTTAATGTTATGAATTTCATGTAAGCCTTCTGAGGACAAGGAAAGCAAAAATTATGTGTGAATGAGTCTCTATTATAAAAGATAGAAAAATTACACTTTTATTATTTCCTCTAATTATACAAGTAATGCATGCTCAATATAAAAACACTGAAATATGAGGTGCCTGGTGGCTCAGTGGTTAAAGCTTCTGCCTTTGGCTCAGGTCATGATCCCGGGGTCTTGGGATCAAGCCCCGCATCGGGTTCTCTGCTCAGCAGGGAGCCTGCTTCCTCCTCTCTCTTTGCCTACTTGTGATCTATGCCTATCAAATAAATAAATAAAATCTTTAAACAAACAAACAAACAAAAACAAACACCGAAATAATAATTATGCAGTGGACAGAATGACGTGCTTACGAGAAACCCCTGGACGAAAAAATATGTCATCATTATTTGTTGTCTTGTTGACGTCTGTAGTATAACATGATTGCAGTAGTATTTTAGGAAGATGGCAGCACGTGGAGGTGATTAAAAGGAGAGGAGCTGAAGGCAGGGAGAGGGCCAGGGGCTTAGTATCATTGCTTTGCAAATACAGCCTATATACCCTACCTTCTGTGTTAGGTGGTAGTAGTCTAGTCTGAAGGTAACAGAGGGTTGCTCTAGGGGAGCAGCATGAACTCAAGAAGAATGGGTGAATTTAAGAGACACTTGAAAGGATGATTCATCAGGTTTAGGTACTAATTGGATCGTGATTGTGAAAGGGAGAAAGAGAAGTAAAAGGTGTTAAGTTAACTAAAGAAACCATTAGACGGATGTGGTTCTGTTCCCATGGTGGACTACTTAAGCAAACTAGAATCTAAGTCTCCAAATCCCTCAAGGTTACGAAATCAAAATGCTAGGGATAACCAGTCACAAACAACCAAAGAAGCTTCAAGCTACAGCCAGTCAATACTTTCCTTACTTTGCTTCCATCTTTTCTCTGTGAAAGTTTCTCCCTGAGCTTCTGTTGGTAGAGGATGCCTGACCCCTTGCGGTTCAGAACTGCCCACTGCCACTCAATTTTTGTGCACATAAACTCTTTAAAATCTTTAATGTGCCTCAGCTTACCTTTTGATGAGTTGACTCTGGAATTTCAAGGGTGATCTCTGGGAGAATCATCTGTTACAAGGGAAGTCAGGGCCAGAAGCTTGGTTTCGGGGAGAGAGGGGGCAAGCTGATCAGAGGGAAATCACTACATTTAGCAGCTAAACGGAGGAGCCACCCAGAGCACGGGAACGAACAACCAGGTTTGGAATGACAAAACCCAGAGTGCAGGCACAGAGCAGAGGAGACGGGATTCAGAGAGGGTGGCCACAGAGTTAGGTGCTGCACAGGCCTCCAGGAGAACCCAGCCTAAGAGAGAGGCCATGGGCAATTAGCAGCCATCACTGAGTGAGCACCCTTCCAGACCAGTGACATGGAAGAGGCAGAGTCCAGGTGACAATAAAGAGTATAGACAGCTCATTTAAAACTTTTGTTTCTAAGGAGAGAATTAATATAGTATGCTGTGGGCACAGCAACAAAAACACCATGTGATTTTGTTCATATTATGGTAAAGTAGACATTTGTGGAAGAGTCGAGAAATCTAACCATACGGTTCTAGTGGAAAACTAGGAGTCCAAATTGTTGATACCTTCTGCAACCCCAGCCTTTCTTAACATGGACAGGTGGCCAGTTTGGGATGTCCAGTTATTTGTGTGGGACTCTGACATTGAACATGTATAACTGAAAGGTACAATACGAAAACCACAGCATTATTCTTTTGCCATTTAGTCTTGTTCTTTGGGAACAATTCTTCCCTATTACTTGTTGAAATGTAGGCCAAATCCCACCATTTTCCTGGTTATTTTTTGGTAATAAAGGTTTTGTCATTTTTGGTTATATTTACACACAAAGAAGAGTCTATGTTCAATAACTAATATGGCCAGTCCAATAAAGTCAAGTGCTGTCTTCTCCCAGTTTGGGTCTTCTCTGGTCTGGCTATCTCTCTCTGGCTCATTGCACTGTGTTTGATAACTCCAGGATTGAACAGGGTGGAGGGAAGAGAGGCAAGGGGTTAAAAAATCCTTACTTGAGACTTCAAGCTCTATTACAAACCTGTAATCATCAAAAGAGTATGCTAAACATACACTGTTAGTGGGAATGCAAGCTGATGCAGCCACTCTGGAAAACAGCACAGTTGTTCCTCAGAAAGTTGAAAACAGAGCTACGCTACAACCCGGCAATTGTACTACTGGGTATTTACCATAAAGATGCAAATGTTGTGATCTGAAGGGGCACCTGCCCCAGTATGTTTATAGCAGCAATGTCCACAGTGGCCAAACTATGGAAAGAACCTAGATGTCCATCGACAGATGAATGGATAAAGAAAATGTGGTGTATATATACAACGGAATAATATGCAGCCATCAAAAGAAATGAAATCTTGCCATTTGCAATGACCTGGATGGAACTAGAGGGTGTTATGCTGAGTGAAATAAGTCAATTAGAGAAAGACGATTATCATATGATCTCTCTGATATGAGGAATTTAGAGGCAGGGTAGAGGGTTTGGAGGGTAGGGAAGGAAAAAAATGAAACAGAATGAGATCGGGAGTGAGACAAACTGTAAGAGACTCTTACTCTCATAAAACAAACTGGAGGTTGCTGGGGGTTGGGAGGGTAGGGAGAGGGTGGTTGGGTTATGGACACTGGGGAGGGTATGTGCTATGGTGAGTGCTGTGAAATGTGTAAGCCTGATGATTCACAGACCTGTACCCCTGGGGCAAATAATACTTCACGTGTTAATGAAAATAATTTTTAAAAATCCCTACTTGATTTTTTAAATCATTTATTTATTTATTTATTTATTATTTATTTATTTTCAGCATAGCAGTATTCATTGTTTTTGCACCACACCTAGTGCTCCATGCAATCCGTGCCCTCTAGAATACCCACCACCTGGTACCCTAGCCTCCCACCCGCCGCTGCGTCAAACCCCTCAGATTGTTTTTCAGAGTCCATAGTCTCTCATGGTTCACCTCCCCTTCCAATTTCCCCCAACTCCCTTCTCTTCTCTAACTCCCCTTGTCCTCCATGCTATTTGTTATGCTCCAAAAATAAGTGAAACCATATGTAATTGACTCTCTCTGCTTGACTTATTTCACTCAGCATAATCTCTTCCAGTTCTATCCATGTTGCTACAAAAGTTGGGTATTCATCCTTTCTGATGGAGGCATAATACTCCATAGTGTATATATGGAGCACATCTTCCTTATCCATTCGTCCGTTGAAGGGCATCTTGGGTCTTTCCACAGTTTTGCAACCGTGGCCATTGCTGCTATAAAAATTGGGGTATTGATCAATTTGCCAATATATGTCCTACAGTTTAATATGGTTCAATGTCAATTATGAAAGAAATTGAAGAGGATACAAAGATAGGCTCATGGATTGGAAGAAAAAACATTGTTAAATGTCTATACTACCAAAGCAATCTACATAATCGTGGAATCTTGACCAAAATAGCACCAGCATTTTTCACAGAGCTGGAACAAACAATCCTAAAATGTCTCTGGAACCGCAAAAGACCACAAATAACCAAAGCATTCCTAAAAAAGAGAAACAAAACTGGAGGTATCATGATTCTGGACTTTGAGCTATATTACAAAGCTGTAGTAATCAAGACAGTAGGTGCTTGCACAAGGACAGACACATAGATCAAACAGATCAGAATAGAAAACCCAGAAATGGACCTACACTATATGGTCGACTAGTTTGAGACAAAGCAAGAAAGAATATCCAGTGGAAAAAGGGCAGTCTCTTCAACAAATGGTGTTGGGAAAACTGGATAGCTACATGCCGATAAATGAAACTGGACCACTTTCTTATACCATACACAAAAATAAATTCAGAATAGATGAAAGACCTAAATATGATACAGAAAACCATCAAAATCCTGGAGGAGCATAGGCAGCAACCTCTTTGACCTAGGCCGCAGCAACTTCTCATTTGACATGCTGCCAGAGGCAATGGAAACAAAAGCAAAAATGAACTGTTGGGACTTCATCAGATAAAAAGCTTCACAGAGAAGGAAACAGTCAGCAAAACTAAAAGGCAATCTACAGAATGGGAAAAGATATTTGGAAATGACATATCTGATAAAGGGTTAGTATCCAAAATCTATAAAGAACTTACCAACTGAAAACCCAAAAAACAAATAACCCAGTCAGGAAATGGGCAGAAGACATGAATAGACATTTTTCCAAAGAAGACACCCAGATGGCCAACAGACACATGAAACGATGCTTAAAATCACTCATCATCAGGAAATACAAATCAAAGCCACGATGAGATACCACCTCACACCAGTGAGAATGGCTAAAATTAACAACATAGGAAAAAACAGATGTTGGTGAGGATGTAGATAAAGGGAAACACTCATATTGTTGGTGGGATTGCAAACTGGGGCAGGCACTCTGGAAAACAGCATGGGGGTTCCTCAAAAAGTTAAAAATAGAATTACCCTGTGATCCAGTAATTGCACTACAAGGTATTTACCCAAAGATACAAAAATACAGATTCAAAGGATACATGCACCCCAATGTTTATAGCAGCATTTAACACAGTAGATAAACTGGGGAAAGAGCACAAAATGTCCATCTACTGATCAACGGATACAGAAGATGTGGTTATTCATATATCTACACGTGTGTGTGTGTGTGTGTGTGTGTGTGTGTGTGTGTGTGTATTACTCAGCCATCATAAAGAATGAAATCTTTTGATTTGCAACGATGTGGATAGAGCTAGAGGGTATTATGCTAAGTGAGATATGTGAGTCAGAGAAAGACAAATACCAGATGAATTTAGGAAACAAAACAGCTGAACATATGGGAAGAAGGGGGAAGAGAGAGAGGGAAACAAACCATTAGAGAGTCTTTTTTTTTTTTTTTTAAGATTTTATTTATTTATTTGTCAGAGAGCGAGCGAGAGCGAGCACAGGCAGACAAAGTGGAAGGCAGAGTCAGAGGGAGAAGCAGGTTCCCTGCGGAGCAAGGAGCCCGATGTGGGACTCAATCCCAGGACGCTGGGATCATGACCTGAGTCGAAGGCAGCTGCTTAACCAACTGAGCCACCCAGGCATCCCACCATTAGAGAGTCTTAATGATACAGAACAAACTGAGGGTTGATGGAGGGTGTGGGTGGGGGATGGGCTAAATGGGTGATGGACATTAAGGAGGACACTTGTGATGAGCAGTGGGTGTTGTATATCAGTGGTGAATCACTAAATTCTATTCCTGAGACCAATATCACACTGTATATTAGCTAACTAGAATTTAAATTAAAAAAGTAGAAAAAATATGGTTCAACGTCGTACTGTTGTCATCTGGCATTAGTGTTCTTAGGGCTTGGCAGGCATTAAAAACTAACACTTTCCTTCATCAGACTCTTCTGTGGGCTCTTTGGAGCTCCCCTGCCATTGCTGGGAGGCTTCGCATTCAGTGTCTTTGATGGTTTTGAACCCGTCTCCTCCTCTGGCAGCTCTCAACTTTGTCTTCAGCACCTGGACATCTATAGGATACCTCTAGCTTCCCCCCCCCCCCAGAGGTGCTCCCCATCTGGAAGGTGTTTTTGATCAGGAAAGAAGACAGCCCCATGCTGACTCTCTCTCTCTCTCTCTTTTTTTTTTTTTTTTTTGCATTTCTAGTTGAGGGAAATTGCTTATCCTTTCTTAGCCTCTTGCAAGTCCAGAGGCACAGGCCACTCCAAGTACAGCACTGCGTCTTGGCTTAGCTGTCTGTACAGCTGGCCAATACCAGTATTTTGCTCTTAGATTGTCCAGGCATGTCAAGTGCCTGCCTACAGCCACTGATGTGTGAAAGCACATCAAAAGCTTTCTCCCAAAATTCCTTTCTAGTTTATTTCCATCTTGACCTTTTTGGTTAGGAGTTGCAAAACGAGTTTTTGGAAACCTCCTTTGTAAGTCCTGTGGGCTAGCTTACACCTGGCTTGGGAATGTGGATGTAGTTGGCATCTGTGGTCTTGGGGGACAGAGCCAAAACTGAGTTTGAAATAATTCCGTATTTGTTATGTGTGGATTTAAAAAAGCTCAGTGTGTTTCTTCATCTTTAAATACAAATTAAATCCAGACACGGAGATTAGTGCTGAAGCAGACTTTTGGGAAATTGAAACGATCATGAATGAACATCAATGTGCGAGCAAAAATCCACTCAGCACCTTTAGTTCTGTTTCTAGCATTTCTTTTTATTCCAGAAGCAAGAATTAAAAGTTGCTGACCTGCATTTTACCATATATATATTTTAAAAGGTCATGTAGCATGTCATATTCCTTCAAGTTATTAAAAATAGGAATTCTCTCAAGAGTTGCATGGCTTTGTGGCTAGAGAAGAGAAAGTCTGTAGCTGGAATAGATGATTTTAGCAATTCACATGTCTTTAATCTGCATCCAGTCATAGCATATTTTTTAGGAACTAGTAAAAGTAGTGTATTTTCTCTTTTCTCTTTCATTTGACTGATGTTTTGAACATATACCGTCCCAATGAACTGTTGGTTTAGGGATGAGGGGAATAAAGACATTGCAGAGATTACTGAGAATACTTCCTGGTTTGTCTTCTCCATTTCTCCTTTAGAATTTGTTTTGAAAGTCTAGTTGGGTGCCTGGGTGGCTCAGTGGGTTAAGCTGCCTTTGGGGTCATGATCTCAGGGTCCTGGGATCGAGTCCCTCATCGGGCTCTCTGCTCTGCAGGGAACCTGCTTCTCTCTCTCTCTCTCTGCCTGCCTCTCTGCTACTTGTGATCTCTCTCTGTCATATAAATAAATGAAATCTTTAAAAAAAAAAAAAAAGGGGTGTTTGGGTGGCTCAGTGGGTTAAAGCCTCTGCCTTCGGCTCAGGTCATGATCTTAGGGTCCTGGGATAGAGTCCCGCATCGGGCTCTCTGCTCTGCAGGGAGCCTGCTTCCTCCCTTTTCTCTCTGCCTGCCTCTCTGCCTACTTGTGATCTCTGTCTGTCAAATAAATAAATAAATAAAATCTTAAAAAAAAAAAAAAAGGCTCGTTGAGACAGGCTTCCATCTCATACGAATCAAGGGGGAATGTATGTGGTAAGAGCAGGCTTTGTGAGGGAGCACTTTCCCCATGGAAGAGTGACCACCTGGGACAAGCAGAACTGAGAGGATGTTGATGAGTCATGTATTCTTGCCCCTGGAAAGGGGTTGGCCTGCAAGACATGCTGCTCAAGTATTTACTCATTCAGGTCAGCCTTCTTCTCCTGTTGCTGGCAGAGTGAATGAGCACAAACCATATTTGATGAGCTGGAATAAACATGAAAACTCATGTTGAGGCAGGTTGTTTCTGTGGAACTGAAGGAAGATTGTTGAGCCAATGAAATCATGCTTCCTACAAAAGCGCTGTATTTTTTTTCCCTTTTTCTTTCTTCTCCATTGTTCTAGCTAAGGTTAATCAGTTTAGTTCAGCTAGAGTTGACATAGAACAGTTTGGAAATACATTTTATTTTTTAGATCAGGGTTAAGCAAGCTATGGCCTAATGGCCAAATCCAGCCCAACAGCTACATCTGTTTTTGTAAATAAAGTTTTATTGGAACACACTCAGTCTCATTTACCTCTTGTCTCAAAGCAGAGTCGAGTGGTTGCAGCAGGAACCATATGGGCTTGAAAAGCCTAAAATATTTACTATCTAGCCTTTTATGGAAAAACTTCACAAATACCTGTTCAGGCTTATGAAAGTACTCAGTATCAATATTTTATGCTTATATATGACAAATTGCTATTAATTCTCTGATTTATTATTAGTTTCAAGTATTTCAATATCTTATATCAGTCCTGATGATAGGTTTTGTAAACATATTTAATAAAAATCACTAAACTCATTGTGGGAATTGGTATGACCCGATTGCCTAATGGATAATATGTTGGAAATTACAAAACTCATTTCTGCTTTTGAAACCCCTTGGAAAGTAAAAGAATTTATTTCTTGATTTGCATTTCACCACTTATAAACACCCTGGGAAAACCTCATCCAGGACAAAGCATCCTGTCAGCGCTCAGTTACAAAATGATTTCGTGATTTACTGGAACAATTTAAACTGACAGTGAAAAGAAGCACTTCTTTGCTGCCTATTAGTGTTGTATGCAGTTGGCGTCTTCTACTCTTTGACATTTATATTCCTTCCAAGTACAGGGCAGAGAATTAAGGTTACTCTGTGGGCCATTTGCCAAACGTCCATGTCTCTTCAAGGTTGTCTGATTCTTCTCATGAGAAGGTTATTTCAATTTCTGGTAGGAGATGTTGTATGATAATTGAGGCCAAGCTGAGGAGCCCTGTAAGAACCAGCCTGCAGTCAAGAATCCTTTTGTTCATTTGTTTATGCATACATTCATTCAACAAACATTGAAGGCATGCTTCATTAGGTGCTGGGTCCCCACTGATTTCATGGTCTGTTCTAGGATATGGATACAAAGCAGATAATTATAATATATTGTGTTAAGTACAATAATTGAGTTATACATGAGTTATTATGGGAGGGAATGGTATCTAACTCAGTAGGGGGAAAGGCACATAAGAGAAGGTCCCTGGGTGAGGCTAAATCCTGTTAAAGAAGTCCAACACATTCTGTAGGATGTTCAGGAGGAGATGTACAGAAAGTGGACTTGAGTCTGCATCTCTGGGCTGAGGTATGGGTCAGAGATAAAGATTTAGGAGTCTTGAGTATAGAGATGGCAGTTAAAACCAGGAGAGTTGATGAGCTCACTTAAGGGTCTGAAGAATGGGAAGAGCCTCAGGCTCGGGGTCGGTAGGGCCCACATTTTGGGAGCAGAAAAAGAGGATCACTAAAGAAACAAGAAAGTAGTCAGAAAGATACTTGGGAGTATCAGGAGAACAAAAGAGCTGAAAATGTTTATAGACCGAATGAAAGAGGAGATAGTAAACAGAGAGATGGAAAATCAGGAGTTATCAGGGATGATGAATAATGCAGGAAGCACGAAAGGAGAATTCATTGCAAATGTAATTCATATAACTACGTATCTGTTAAATAATTTCCGAAAACTTGGTTTCAAGGCTGTTGTTTAATGTAGGCCCAAACGAATTAGTTGATTTCCTGCATTTGTCAAATCTACTACTATATACCTAACACATATTGATTGAGTGCTTTTTTGGTATTAGACACTCTTAGGCTGGCAGCTCAAGGGATAAACTATGAGGGGTAAAAATGTCAAGCAAGGACCTGGCCCTCAAAGAACTTGCGGCAAGATAAACTACATCCCTAAATATTTATGATACACTTTTTACAGGGTGCGAAGGGAAAGAAGGAAGAACTGAAGAGCATGGAGGCTCAGAGTGCTGAGATTGCTCTTAAGTTGGGGATTCGGGGAAGCAGTAATTTTTGAGCTAAGTCTTGGAAGATGAGTAGGGATGGAAGTAATGTGTAGGTCAAGCTTAGGGGAGAGTAGGAGCCAAAGCACAGTGCATGAAACTGGAAACAAATTAGAATTTATAAAGGAACCTAATATAGGTAATTTGTAACATTCCTATATAGGACATGAAAACAATTTAAGATAGAAGCCACAAATGTAGATTCTTATGACTATGATCAACACAATTTCTTTGGGATCTACTTTAAATGACATCATCGAGATCAAGTTTTAGACAATTATTTTGTTGGTATATAAGCAGTTACCTTTGTTTCGTACTTTGATTGTACTCTATCCTTTTAGGATTAAAAATAACTTGTTCAGTTGATTTAGATTAACAAAGGATGATTTAAAAACCAATATTCTGTAGCTGGATCTGTGTAGTTGCTTTGATAAACATAGGGAATCAGATTTAGAATACAAATTTTATTGGTGGAACTACTTAGTGATATCAAAGAAGTTCTAGTTAATGTTACTTATGGACTTAGGGTGGACAGAAATATGGGAAACTAGAAAAAATGATATAACAAGAGGCCACATATTTTCTCGTTGATCTTGGAAAAGGAAACAGTTAACAATATTTGTTAAAATAGGGTAGAATATATTGTATTGTTTTAAGATCTGCACAAGAAAATGAAAGGTATAAGATGTTCGTCCAAGATGATTTTGTATTTTTGATTATGTATAAATACTTAAAATATGTGTAACTTTATTTTATCCATTGGTTTTTTTGAGAGTGATATTCAAAACAAATTTGAAGTCATAGTTTGGCATGTGGTATTCTTGCTTCATATATTTATAAAACATCTAATTTAATGTAGTTTTCATTTCACAAATGATGGAAGTCAAATTAAACAGTTTGTTCACATGACCTGCAGTGAAATATAGAGACAGGTCACCTTTTTATGTTAGTGAATTGACAAGAAACACTAAATGAAATCCCATAGGCTTCATGTCACGGATGACTAAGAGTAAACTTCTACAAGTTAAAATTAACTGTTTTGCTCATTAAATCATTATAAATGCAATTAAAAATAATTACCTAAATCTTTCTATGTAAGTAAGCAAGCAAAATAATTAAATAAGAACTCACATGTTTTCTTGTCTTTTTTTTTCTTCCCAATAGGACCAGACATATTATCAATCATTTCAGGTTTCAGAATATGGTAAGAGTTCTTCAATTTATTCTGAAAGAAAAAAATATTTGTTACTTTCCACAGAGATAAGAGAAATTTCCAAGAGATATGTTATTTAAAGTACAAATGCTAGTGAGGGTGAATTCCTGATGTTTCTTATAGGCCTACCTAAACACATTTTTCCTTTGTAAAAGATATAAAAGGTTATTATAAAGAAAAATATGTAGAACAGATCACCTGGAGTCCCATTATGTTGTCTCTCTTATGCATATTTTTTTTGTTTTTCTACTTCATTGTGATCTTAACATATTTTAGTTTTTGCAAGTTTTTAAAAAAGATTTTATTTATTTATTTGACAGGCAGAGATCACGAGTAGGCAGAGAGGCAGGCTGAGAGAGAGAGGGCAGCAGGCTCCCGCTGAGCAGAGAGCCCGATATGGGGCTCGATCCCACTACCCTGGGGTCATGACCTGAGCTGAAGGCAAGAGGCATTAACCCATGTTAAGAGGCATTAACCCATGTTATGTTTTTGACATAACAGTTATTTCCCCTATTTTTTATTTGGTTGCTTTGGTAAAGATGGTCTGTTTGACTTGGGCAAATCCTTTTCTTGCAGGAGTCACATTTATCTAACAGTTAGATATACATAGATAAAAATAGCATGGCCCAACTAGTTTGTTGGTGGATGGAGAGGAAGGAAAGATAAGACTAGGATCTCATTTGTTAGTATAGGATCTGACTATTCGTTATAATTTGGATAACTATTTTGAGGTTACACATGAACTTTTTCATTTGATTTGTGTCGCTTTTTGACACTGTGTCTCATTCAGGCAATAGAAATTCTGGAAAGTGGTTTGTTCACACCTCAGTGACTCAGAGTCCACATATCTCATACAGCACTGGTCACTCCTAAGTCTCATAATCCACGAGAATAGGGATCAGCAAATTTTAGGCTCTGTGGTCCTTATGTCTTTGTCATAACCACTCAGTGTTGCTATGGTTGTAGGAAGTAGCCGTCGACAATATGTAAGTAAATGTGGCTGTGACCCAATGAAATTTTATTTAGAGACACAGAAATGAAAGTTTCCTATAATTTTTACATGTCATAAAATATTCCCTTGATTTCCCCCCCAATGAATTAAAAATTTATGAACTCTTCTTAGCTCATGCTGGTTGTCATTTACTGACCCCTGATCTGGAACCGTGTTGTTCAAATTGGGGGTCACTTACCACATGTGGCTATTGAGTGCTTGAAGTATGACTAGTCCAAGTGGAAATGTGCTCTAAGTGGGTTAACGATCAGATTTTGAAAACTTAGTTAAAAAAAAAAAAAGAAAGGAAAATGGCTCATTAGTAGTAATTTTTTGTATTGAGCACATGTTGAAATGATAATATTTTAGGTATATGGCATCAAATAAAATACTACAAAAATTAATTTCACATGCTTCCTCTTACTTTTTAAATGTGGCTACTAGAAATTTAAAATCATACATGTGGCTCACATTTTATTTCTTTTGGATTACCCTGATCTAGAAGAAGGAATTGGAGGTGGCCAAGGTTTATCTAGGCTATTTTCATTTCATATAGAGGTGGTGCTGGGTGGTTATATGTTGTTGAATTGGATATGGTGGAGGTGGGGAACTGATTGCCAACCTATGAAGTTTGAGGAATGGACATTTGAATTCTTTGTTCTAAGGAAATTCCACCTCTGAGTGGATCATATGGCTTTCTTGGCCCGCCAGTCCTAGATTTGTCTAGGACTATCTTGACGTACTAATGGCCTTTGGCCTGGTCTGGAGCTGGAGGTTTGATCTATACTGTTGACGCATTGGCCTTCTTGACACTTCTCTTGTGTTAATTGAATGGTGGGGTGGTTCGTAATGAGACTGATCTATTTGTTGAGCTAGTGAAGTTTGAGAAAAAAATTTCTATAGACTGGAAGGATACAATATTTTTTTACTCTGGTGATATGCTTTATATCAAATAGTGTTCATATTTATAAAATATTTCACATCCTAATTATATAAATCTGACAAAGGAGGGATTTTTTTTTACTTTGAGATTGCCCTCAGAAATCACTGTCATGCAAGAAAAGCATCATTACTTTGTAGTCATATCTTAATGATTAACTCAGAAATCCTACTACACAACTTTCCCTTCATTGCATTCCATGACATTTAACTGTCCCCAGATTCTTTGATTGTCTCAAAGAATAAGGATTCTGTATGACTGCATACATGGTACCATGCAGACGGGGAGTCTTAGGGCCCTAGGATGTGCTTTTAGTAACCACACTGGAGAATGGTCCTAGGGAAAGGGCTGCTCTAGACACAACTATTTAACACCTAGCATGGGAGTATTTTAACAAGCAATAAGGGAGCACTAATGGGAGATGCCTGGTCTCCCACCATCCAGATGCCTTAGCATCTAGGATTCTGGATACAACACAGGTTCTACTGTTGAGAAACTTCCAGTGACACAAGTGTCCAGAGCAACTGGCCCCCACTGTCACTGTCTAGTCATCAGCCTCATAAGGGTTTCTCATTTTGGCTGAAATGAAGTGCTTTTCATCTATCTGTGTGTTAACGTGTCTTTGGAGTCTAAAGAATCCAAGTTCAAATAGTACCAATTGTTGACTTCTTTGGAACAACTTAGTCTTTATTTTGTTAAGTTAAAAATGATAGTAAAATAGATTCTTTGAGATATTTACGCTTGCTTCTCTTTTTCAGTACTACCCAAATTTGAAGTTACTTTGCAGACACCATTATATTGTTCTTTGAATTCTAGGAGCTTAAATGGTACTGTCACAGCAAAGTAAGTATCATTTTTTAAAAAATGGCTATATCCTGTTATAAAACTGACCAAGAGCTCATTATATACTCCATAATATTAGCACCATGTTCTGTTTATTAAAATACCACAATGAGCAGGAAACAAATATCTGTAATAACTAATTAAGCACGGAACTTGTCTGTACAGGTCTTTGTATCCACCTGCCTGCTTCCACGCTGATCCAATCCTGAAGTATTTCCCACAGACGAGGATCTTTCTGAGACTAGTCGGGGGATTTACATTATTGATTGTTCCAGATTGTATCTTTATCCCTCATTCAGCTGACATGGATCGAGGCTACTTAGGTCTTCTTCGATCTTAATTTTTTTCTGTCAGTAATGGAGATTGAATCTTGAGGGAGGAATTTGGTTGTCTTAATGCAATTAGCAAACAAGGAAGAAGTTCTCCCTCCTCATTGTTTCAGTGGATGAACACAGAGAGACTCCAGCCCATCCATATATAGGTGTATCATGGCGCTCATTATTTTGATCCGCTGGCTCGAACAGCAGAGGGTTTCATTTTGGGGCGGCAGAAAGCATCCCGAGAGTCCCAGCCTACCAGAGTTATTCCAGAACTGATCTTATGTAGCATTCATTTTTTTTTTAAAAAGATTTTATTTATTTATTTGACAGACAGAGATCACAAGTAGGCAGAGAGGCAGGCAGAGAGAGAGAGAGAGAGAGGGGAAGCAGGCTCCCTGCTGAGCAGAGAGCCCGATGTGGGGTTTGATCCCAGGACCCTGAGATCATGACCTGAGCCGAAGGCAGAGGCTTTAACCCACTGAGCCATCCAGGCGTCCTGTAGCTTTCATTTTTGATGTGTGACTAGCTGTGCTTTGGTTCCTGAAATTTATTTAGTTTCAGAATTTATTTGTAATGGCAGATAAATACTGGATTCCCTCTCACTGACTTCTCATCTTCTCTTGGTGAGGGTTTGTGACAGTGGCAAGTGACGGGCAGTCAGTCTCCTGGTGGAAGAAACCCACAGACAAAACGTTCTGAGGACTCCCGCTTCAGATTTTATTTGGAAAAACAAAACCAAAACAAAACACAAAAACCAACCCATGTGAAAATCCTGTGACACAAAGGCAAATATGTGTCTACAATTTATATACCAACTTAGTGTTCTTCCTGTGTTCAACCAAGAGGTGGCTTCTAATATGAATTTGGGTACTGTGGATGGATTTATGGTTTAGAAAACAAGTAAATGCCTGCATTTTACAAAATTATTATCCTGTCCTTGATCTTAGCTGAAGGCTAAGGATTCTGAGTTTTATTTTGAGTTCTTTGACGAGAGTTTTTAGAACAGTGAGTGCAAATCCACACAAACCATCAGCGTCCTTGTGGATTAGGTTGTGTGGAAACCTTCTTCGCTTCTGGTTTTTGGTTTTCAGGGCTATGCCAGGGATTCAGTACAATCACTTAGAACAGTGATTCTTGAGCTCTGGTAACTCTTCAGAAAGTTTTATATATAACTTTGGGGGGTGGGATGTGAGGATCCCCTGATACCCTCCTCCCTGCGGTAAGAATTCTTATAGGAGCATCTCTTTAGGTGCTAGAAGGGATGCTGCCAATTTAGGAGTTGCTTAGTTAAGCCAATTAGATTAAAAAAAAGAAAAAAGAACTCCTCTAGTTTCATCTGGATTCTCATTTGTTGAGCCTCTTTGAAATACCACTGTCTGAGAACAACATGGCCATTGTGATGGCCCCTGGTTTTTTTTTTTTTTTAGCATTCACCACATCCTACTCGCATCCTTTTCCTTAGGACGCCTGCAGTTAAGGTTCCGCAGAAGTAGAGCCAGTAGGAGATACATATTAAGAGGTTTTTGTCAGGAACGGGCTTACATGATTGTGGGGGGGCTGGCATACATTCACACTGAGGATATTCTTTACATCTTTGCAACAGATTAAGGAAATCTTTTGACCAGCAGAGTATTTTATCAGTCTATAAAAATTGGTGTAGAC
Organism: Mustela nigripes; assembly: GCF_022355385.1. Classification (NCBI taxonomy): domain Eukaryota; kingdom Metazoa; phylum Chordata; class Mammalia; order Carnivora; family Mustelidae; genus Mustela; species Mustela nigripes. Next base: position 35,052,690 of record NC_081561.1, on the reverse strand, counting down.
CTATTCTATAAATACTGTGTCCCGCAAAAAATCGAGATGTGTTGATGAAGATGATGATCCTATGAGTGGTTAATAAACAGTTTGGGCTTTTCTTTTGGTCATAGCCATCTGTCCATCAAGGCATGGTTAAGGTGAGGAACATTGCTGGGAATTTCCCAGAGAAGAAGGTTAACAGTCTCTTTTTGGCTTAGAAATCTTTTTTATTTTTATTTTTTTTAATTTTTAAAAGATTTTTATTTATTTATTTGACAAAGAGATCACAAGTAGGCAGAGAGAGAGGGGGAAGTAGGCTCCCCGCTGAGCAGAGAGCCTAATGCGGGACTCGATCCCAGGACCCCGAGATCATGACCTGAGCCAAAGGCAGAGGTTTAACCCACTGAGCCACCCAGGAGCCCCTAGATTAGAAATCTTTAACTGAGTTGAATAAAAATCTGCATTTATTTATTGGGTTTGATGTGAACATCTGCTCACTATTCCCACCTCATTAAAAGAAATAGTAGACTCTTCCCCACTGACCACAGAGGGTTCTAGAGGATTGTAAAGAAAATAACATAGCACACATCTAGTTATTTCTATATATTCTGCAGATAGTAAAGTTGAAAAACATATTTTTTAGGCTAAGATTTATTTAAGTGTATTTATTATTTGATAAATTGAGACATGTGTCTTTGAAATGACATGAAAAAAAGAGTGGGAGAAACATGAACTATAACTGGCCGGTTCAATTTTTTAGGTATCATTTTGTAAACCTTTGGTTATGGCTATTAAAAAAATCCTTGTTTTGTTAATGGCACTACCCTAGAATATGCTCCATTTGCTTTTTAAAATGTTGTCAAACTATTATTTTCTAAGTCATTAGTTTATTCCAAATGCTTCCCGACTTTAGGACAATAATTATCAGTATCCTTGTTTCATAATTATTATAATTAGCTTGAGGCAAAGAAGGCTAAATCTGCTTCACATTTAAACAAAAATAAAAAAATATTTGTATCTGAGAATACATTAAATGATGTCTGGATTTTCAAGCCCCCAGTACCTCATGTGATAGAACTCTTTTAAAATATAATGTTTTGGTAACCTTATGCATTTATTTAAGCTTTTAACAAGATGCAAGAACTGTTAAGTTTTGAGGACTCTCTTTTGAATGAATGAACTTTGTGCTGAAGTTGCTGACCAGGGTTGCAGCTGACTTGACTGTTTTCATTTGGAAGGTGATACATTTGAAAATGTATTTGTTTCATTCTCCTCAATTTGGAATGTACTGCATTTCACCATTGGCTTTTGAGTTGAGTTGATCCAGATGAGGAGGCATTTCTGTGTTCAACTAATGGATTCAGGAAACAGGAGTTTACTGTTAGATTTATAGAGTGCGGAGCAACACTGACTTCCACGTTTGGCTGAGTATTTATTACACAATAGAAATGGAAGGAACCCAGGAAACACATTTAAAAAAGGCTTTCTGGCAGTAAAATGGTTTACCAAAGATTGCCTCTCTTTTTCACATGAAGAGATTTTCCCATCATGAGAGAGGATTAAAAATTAATACATAAAATATAAAGCAGCAGAGATGAGATATGACTCCAGAAAATAATTTTGGCACTGTGGGTAAAAAATTACTCTTCTTTTATATTTTTCTGCACAAAGCCAAGTTTTGATAACCCTGAGCACATTTGGTGCCCGCAGTGTGTTTGGTCTAATAAACCCTTCTGGGTAATACTGGAACGGGCAACAGTGGGCCTTGGCGATTGCAATTTCAACTACCATTTTAAAATGTTCAAAAGTAGCAAAGTGTCCTGGACATGCAGTTAATGGGCCAGTCTAGATTTCTAGGAATAAAACGTTTTCGTAACTTAAAAAAAAAAAAATCTTTGGACAGGAAACTGCACTTGCAATTATAATCAGATTTTTCTCTGCAGTGTCTAAAATGGTTAGAGGTGAAGTAGGTGCTATGAACTGTTTTTGAAGTATTGTCATTAAAAGTCTTCTCATTTCAGAGACTTAATTTCAAGGATCACCATTGATTAAGGATATTCCTAGTTGTGATTAGTTTTAAAAATTTGCAGTGAGAGTATTTTTTAAAATATAATTTTTTTAAGTTGGATTGCTAGTGATGTTATTGAAAGTAATATTTTCTTTTTTGGAAAGTCATATTTTTATGTGCTGTTTTGATACTGTCAAGTTGAAAATGTAAAAAAATTATTATTTTTCAGGTATACGTATGGGAAGCCCGTGAAAGGAGATGTAACACTTACATTTTTACCTTTATCCTTTTGGGGCATGAAGAAAAATATTACAAAAAATTTTAAGGTAACTTTTACAGAGATCTTATGACCTCAAATGGGGAAACACTATACGTATACTTTTACTAGAAATAAGATTTCATACTGAATTAACAAAGATTGAGTGTAAGAAAAGAGTTTTTTTAGAATTGGACAGATGAGAATCTACCCATTTATACTCCAGAGCCATCATATTTTGTGACTCAGTTTGAATTTTATTTCTAAAATTTGAATTGCTAAAGTGAAGAATAAAATTGAATTATTTTAAACAAAACAGATAAATGGATCTGCAAACTTCTCTTTTAATGATGAAGAGATGAAAAAAGTAATGGATTTTTCAGAAGGGCTTTCTGAACACATGTATCTGTCTTCCCCTGGGCCGGTAGAAATTTTAGCCACAGTGACAGAATCACTTACAGGTTTGTAGACGTTGAAGTGAAGGTAAAGCTGCTTATGTGGTGCTGCTCTCTCTCCTTTCTTGTTACGACTAGCACGTTCATTTGGGAGCCTTTCTAAAGATGCTACTTAATTCTGAAATTGTTATGTCTGTTAATTAGTGTCACTTGCAGAATGTTTTCATTATGAAGGAGAAACTTCTTTTCTTTCTTTCCATTTTCATTTTAAATTTTGGGGGGGGATTACCTATTTTCTACCACAGTCTGTGCTTCAACCACATGTAATAGGTATTTGTAATTTTCTCCATTTCTCCTTTCTTTTCAACCTGGGAACTACATGGAAAGGCCTGTTTTTTCAGCCGACTAACCACCTTCTGTTTTGTGTGTATGTGGGTGTGTTTTTAATCATTTAACATCTTCTGAGCTCTTGTCTGCTCATGGACAGTTCTTTTTCAATAATAAAATAAAGGTTAATTGCTTGGATCTTTCTGTTGCTATCCACAGCTTTCACGAGACCTCGAAGGAGCAAAAAATGATTCAGTCTGTGGCCTTAGTCTTCAGTTGCGGATGGGCACAGCAGTAACAGTGCTTAGAACGGGTCCCTGGAAGCTGTAATAGAACCGTATGGTTCTCTTTATGACCAAACCAGTGTGGGAATGAGGCTTCTGTGCCCCATTAACTTCTTGGCGACGTAGCTTAGATAGAAAAATTGGATGAATAGAGGCTGTTGGTGAACAATAACATTTGGTTTCTAAATGGTGCAATTTCCAAAACAGGTATCTCAAGAAATGCAAGTTCTAATGTATTTTTCAAGCAACATGATTACATCATTGAATTTTTTGATTATGCTACTGTCTTGAAGCCATCTCTCAACTTCACAGCCACTGTAAGTTGGCATGCTTATTAATGATCTAAAGCAGCAAGTTCAGTTTAATGAAACAGAATGGCAGTTAATATTTTTGGTGCTTTTCAAAAAAATATTAAACTCAAAGTAGATAGATTACTTTTTCCCTCTTAGATATATGAGGTATGTAGAATTGTTCCCAAATGACCTTTGTCTAAGTTTACTTAAAAAAGTAGTTTCCGACAAACGTATTTTCCTCAAAATGTATTTAATAAGGAATTTAAGTTAGATTTGGATTGCTACATTGAAGCTTTTATAAATTACTTGAAAGAATTAAGTGCCAGTCAAAAAATTTCAATTTCAGTTTGATTTTCATAAAGATTAATTTTAGTTCTAGCAAAGATGTTGCATTAAAAATTATCAACAATTACTCTTTTTAAAAAAAAAAATTTAACACTTATTGAGTGAATTTTGACACTGTGCAAGGCAGGATGCTGGGTGGGGCTTATAGAACTAAGAAGAATCCAGTCCCTACCCCAGATTTACAGTTTTTGTGATGGTGACAAGAAAGTATACACACAAGTATGATTTAAGGAGGATAAGGTCAGTGTCATGCATACATTTCTCTAGTGATTTAAAGCAGGGGTTGGCAAACTTTCTGCAAAGGACTGGACAGTAAATAATTTTAGCTTTGTGATACATATGGTCTCTGTGACAGCTACCCAACTCTGCCATTATAGCATGAAAGCAGCCTTAACTACTTTGTAACAAAGTCAGGGTGGCTGTGTTCCAGTAAAACTTTATTTACAAAAAGCCTGGATTCGGCTTTCTTGCCTGCCATAGTTGCTGACCTCTGGTTTAAAGAAGGAAGGTATGACTTCTTGTTGAATGGATCAAGAAAAGTTTTAGATAGTTTCTGATTTCAATGATCACATAATTTAGTTTGAAAAAGTAAGGAAAAAAACCCTTGAGGCTGCAAATGGTAACTTCCAAATGAGTAGAGTGAGACAGTAAGAGTCTGGGAGGAGGAGTTGGCTTGGGATAGGGAGGAGGGTCATTAAAGGATGCTTTATGGAAGGGGAAGATTTAAGCTATTTGCTAAAATATCAGAAGGGTATTATTTTAGTTTTTCAAAGATTTTATTCATTCATTTATTTATTTTTTAAATATTTTATTTATTTATTTGACAGAGAGAGAGATCACAAGTAGACAGAGAGGCAGGCAGAGAGAGAGAGGGAAGCAGGCTCCCTGCTGAGCAGAGAGCCCAATGCAGAACTCAATCCCAGGACCCTGAGATCACGACCTGAGCTGAAGTCAGCGGCTTAACCCACTGAGCCACCCAGGCGTCCTCATTTATTTATTTTAGAGAGAGAGAGCGAGCGAGAGTGTGCAAGTATGAGCTGGTGAAGGAGCAGAGGCGGAGGGAGGGAGAGAGGTAAAGAACCTCAAGCGGACTCCATGTTGAGTATGAGCCTGACGTGGGGCTCGATCCCATGACCCTAAGATTGTGACCTGAGCCAAAACCAAGAGTCAGACACTAAACCATGAGCCGCTCAGGTGCCCAATATTAGTAAATGTTTGGTGTGGAGGTGAAAGGTGGGGAACAAGGTGAGCTGAGACAAGTAAAGGCCCCTCTTTGCCAAGTTCAGGTGCATTCACCTGGATGGGTACAGTTGTAGCAGGGAGTTGTGTCCAGGGGTGGTGAGACAGAAAACAGGAGGCAAAGTGTGGGAAGTTGTCAAGAATCCTAAATGGCACATGCATGTTTTTGTACTTTATGCTCTAGGCAGTGAAGAGCCTAGGAGCCTTACGAGTGTGGGAAGGGTATGGAGAAAGCCGTATTCCAGGGAGACGGATGGGGCTGTATGTAGGAGGATGGCTGCAGCTCAGAGGTGGGAGGTGGTGAGGAAGCTTGAGGGGGGGATGTGCTAATGGAGAGGATGCAAGACAGAAGTACAAGACTTAGTGTATATTTGATCTGGGAGGTGGGAAAAGGGAGGGGTAACTGAGAGATGGGAAGTCTGGCAAAATTGTGGTGTTAGCAAAAAGAGGAGAGGCAGGATGGTTGCTCAGTGATAGATGCACTGAATTCGAGTTGACAGGGATACTTAAGTAGAAGTTGTCTGCAAGTGGAAATTGGAAGTGTTGAGTATGAATTCCAGAGCAAGGTGAAGAAAGCAGTAGGAGTGCTGAGACCTTTGAGAAAAAGAGAAGCACAGGTAACTGATAATTTAGCCTTGACAAGTTTCCACATTTAGGAAGAGGGACGTGGAACCCAAAAGGTCACGTGAGGACACAGAAAGAGGGCTCTGAAATAAAGAAGGTTGTTGTGGAGCCATGGAAGGCAAGAGAAGCCATACTAATAAGAAGGGAATGGTCAGTGGTGTTGGAAGCCTAGGGAGAGACTACTTCATCTGGAAGTTAGGGTACTGCCATCAGTTTTTGAGAATTCATTTTCATCAGAATACCACAGATGGGGACTGGATTCATTTGAACTTAAAAGCTTTGCTTTTCTTGTTACCTGTTTTTAAAATGTTGTGTTTTGACAATTAGGTGAAGGTAACCCGTGCTGATGGCAATCAACTGACTTTTGAAGAAAGAAGAAATAATGTAGTTATAACAGTGACACAGAAAAATTCTTCTGAGTACTGGAACAGATGGAATAGCAGAAATCAGGAAACAGGAGCTGTCCAGATCATAAATTATACCCTCCCCCAAAATGGAATCTTTAAGATTGAATTCCCAATCTTGGATGATTCCAATGAGCTACAGTTGAAGGTACCATTTGTTTTTCATCATTATGTTACTATAAGATCATTAAAATTGTAATCTCATGGTAGGTACTCAAACCGTTAGAGGTCAAAGTTCACAGGAAGTAGGAAGTAGACACATGTTTCTATTTTTAAAAATGGAGGAAAACGTTATAAACAATTTAGTAACAGCGGCTTGAGGGATGGACCAAGTACTTCCTTGTAAATTTATTTTAAAGAGCATAGTAAAATATAGTGCTCTGAAGATATGATCAAACTCCTCAGATTCCCGGCCTAGGTTGGTTTTCAATCATTTAAAAGTGTATTTTGGCAGGAGCTGAAATGAAGAGGAAAACATTTTTTTAAACCTATGCTCCTTTGCTGAACTCTTCTCAGAGGGTGTCATTTGGGACACCTCAACCATTCCTGCTATCTTTCTTTTCATTGCTCAACCCTTGGTCCTTTGAGTTTTACTCTGACTATTGGTAGATACATGAGTTGGTCTGATGTTTTGCTTGTAAATAAACTCTGTGTTGTGGAGAGAAGGAAAGGAGTCCTTTCTCATTTTGTTCTCTCTTCTCATTGTGTTTCTAGATAATGTACTTTCATTTCTGAAATAAATTAGGACTATGCTTTTTCCTCATAGATTATGGTGATGAAGACCCCTTCTATGTTTTAAAGCTGTCACTTTCTTTATAAACTATAAAGTGAAGATCCAATGTCTGGAGAACACACTTTTTCTTTCTGCAAGAAAAAAGAGTAAAAGTGAATTTGCCTTTCAGGAATTGTTCAACAGATAGTATCCTTTCTCAGGGTGTTACTGAAGATGAAAATTTATAGCTCCCTTTTCTTCTATTATAGGCTTCTTTTCTTAATAGTGTGAGTAGCATGGCAGTTCATGGTATGTTTAAGTCTCCCAGTCAAACATACATCCAGCTAAAGACAAGAGATGAGAATGTAAAGGTAAAGCCTACAGTCACTTATAATTACAATATAATTGTTCTCTTTTGCCATTCATATGTGCTTATTAATTAAGATTTTTTTTCTAGGTGGGATCACCTTTTGAGTTGGTGGTTAGTGGCAATAAGCAATTGAAGGAGTTAAGCTACATGGTAATCTCTTATAGAATCTGAATTTATTATCTCTCTCTCTTTTTTTTTTTTTAAGATTTTATTTATTTATTTGACAGACAGAGATGACAAGCAGGCAGAGAGGCAGGCAGAGAGAGAGGGAGGGAAGCAGACTCCCTGCTGAGCAGAGAGCCCGATGTGGGGCTCGATCCCGGGACCCTGGGATCATGAACCGAGCTGAAGGCAGAGGCTTTAACCCACTGAGCCACCCAGGCACCCCTTGAATTTATTATCTCTTATAGGATCACCACGAATGATATCTACCTTATGTCTAAACTCATTAATTTTTTAAAATTCAGTCTTATATCCTTTAGCCTGCCCTTTTCATATTACAGTCAAAATTTCTTTTTTATTCCTTCACCTGTATTTGCATTTCCAACTTAAGATGGATAATTAAATCTTGCATTATGTTTAAAATTTAATTTTTTGAGATAATCCATCTGAGTTTATTGTAGAAAATTATAAAATATGAGAAAAACAAAATAAATAAATAAGAATTGCTACACATACCTTGAATTTTGCTCATTCTGGCCTCCCCAGTGGTGCTCTATATTCTTCCCACTCAAAAACAGATTCTTGACTGTGAAGCTACTGTTGTCTCAATCAGTATTTCTTTTATCCTTTTCTGTCTCCTAGCTTATCCTCTCTGTGTTGGTCAGGGAAGTTTCTTTGCATTCATAAAGGCTTTGAAGTTGGTTTAAGTAAACAATTTGTGTGTATGGTTAAAGTTATGATGATTATAGCTGCAGCTAAGATTCTTACCAGCTTTGGCATAAAATGAAACTGTTCTACTCTTCTTTTCAGGTCGTATCCAGGGGACGGTTGGTGGCTGTAGGCAAGCAAAATTCAACAACCTTCTCTTTAACACCAGAAAATTCTTGGGCTCCAAAAGCCTGCATTATTGTGTATTATATTGAGGATGATGGGGAAATTATAAATGATGTTCTAAAACTCCATGTTCAGCTTGTTTTTAAAAATAAGGTAAGATTAAAGGTAATGAATGATGTTAGAAGAAAACTTCATATTAGTGAAGTCTGAGAAATGTTACTATTTCTTTAGAAAAGTACCACTAAAAAAAAGTATCACTAAAAAAATTGATTCAAAATTGAATCAATTATTCAATTGATAAACAAAATGAATATTCTTTTTTTTAAAAAGATTGTATTTATTTTTTTGACAGAGAGAGAGATCACAAATAGGCAGAGAGGCAGGCAGAGAGAGAGGGAAGCAGGCTCCCTGCTGAGCAGAGAGCCCGATTCGGGACTCAATCCCAGGACCCTGAGATCATGACCTGAGCTGAAGGCAGAGGCTTTAGCCCACTGAGCCACCCAGGCGCCCCAGATAAACAAAATGAATATTCTTGATATTCATTTCCAGAACTATGGTTGAACCTTTTCATATTGTTACATGTATATTTTCACATGTGGAATTATTGGGCAGTGTGGGTCTTATTTTAAGATTCTTGGCTTTAAGACTTTGACTGAGGGGCACCTGGGTGGCTTAGTGGGTTAGGTATAAAAGCACAACTCCAAGGTATAAGAACAAAATTTTATCTAACCCATGGAAAGAAGAAAAATGAAAAGATGAAAAGAGAGGGGGAAAAAAGAAAGTAATCACATTTAAAAGTATGAAATAAAGTAGAAATAAATCCTAATTAGAATAAGAATTACCACACTTGTAAGTGGGTTAAATAAGCTTATTAAAAGACATGGACTACCAGACACTCAGGGGGTTAGGTATAAAAGCACAATTCCAAGAAATTTCTTAGCTATGAAAGATAAGAAGTATAGTTTTAGCTATATTTGTGAAGACATAGCTTTCTCTACATTTAAAAAAATATTTTATTTTTTTTGTCAGAGTGAGAGAGAGAGAGAGAGAGAGCGTGAGCAAAAGCAGCGGGGAACGGCAGGCAGAGGGAGAAGCAGGGTCCCCGCTGAGCAGGAAGCCCGATGTGTTCAATCCTGGGACCCCAGGATGTGAGCTGAAGGCAAACACTTAACCGACTGAGCCACCAAAGCATCTCTACATTTTTTTTTTAAAGTAATCTCTACACCCAATGTGGGGCTTGAATTTACAACCCTGAGATCAAGAGTCGCATGTTCTACTGACTGAGCCAGTCAGGCACCGTTCTTTTTTTTACTTTTTATATAATTTTTATTACATTACTCATGAAGAAACTACAAATTTGAAGAGGATATATTTAAATTTTTAAAAAATTTTCTTTCCCTGCAGAAGGCTTATGTATGGTTTCAGAATTATCCCTGAGTTAAGGCAAATGTAAAATCTTTGCTAGATTTTGAGTTAGTAAGACATGTAAGTAATGATTTTTAAAAAGTCAAATAAATCAGTCCTCTTTTCTCCCTTTCTTAGATAAAGCTATTTTGGAGTAAAACTCAGGCTGAACCATCTGAGAGAGTCTCTCTTAGGATCTCCGTGACACAGCCAGACTCAACAGTTGGGATTGTAGCCGTTGACAAAAGTGTGAATCTGATGAATGTCTCAAATGATATTACAATGGAAAATGTGAGTTTAGCAATTTTTTCCTTACAAAATACATGTTTAAAGAGCAAAAAGGAAACCTATTGCCTTAGTTCAAATATCTAAAGGAAATTTCATTAGTTCCTCTTAAGTCAGTAATCAGTAAAGTTTCCAAATAAAAAGGATTTGGATTCTGGTTGTTTTGTTGGAAAGGGGCTTCATATGGTGAAGAGTCTTTGCTGTTTTACATGAGAGATGCCATCTGAAGTTTTCTCTTATTTTCATACTGTATTTGAATTTAAGACTCTCGAGAAAGTACTAGGAAATTTACTTGTGTAATTGTGGATGACATTGGAGAAGAGAACTTTAGATAATTTTGAAATACTTTTTCTTTTGGTTATACCTAAGTGTCATATATAAGTATAGTCTTATTGAATCTGGAATTTGTAGTATATTGAGGGAGTGAAATCATGTTAATCTACAGAAAACTTATATATCAAGAAATATGGAAACATCTAGTGTTACATAAATTAATTCCCTATTCATTAATCATTCCATGTTAATTTGTAAGTTCTTGATATATTCTTTTGTGCCATTGTCAGTTGAAATCTAGATTGTATAACCTATATCCATTAATTGATTAAGTACATATAGGAGGAAAGATATAAATGTTTAGGTTGACTTGATCATTTTGTTGTAAATTAATCCACTTGATAAAAATTATATATAATTTTCAGTCTATAAAGATACTTTTTAAAAATCCATTTTATTTATTTATTTATTTAATTCTTTAAAATCCATTTTATTTATTTATTTATTTATTTATTTATTTGACAGAAATAGACACAGCAAGAGAGGGAACAGAGCAGGGGGAATGGGAGAGGGAGAAGCAGGCTTCCCTCCGATTGAGCCCGATGTGGTGCTCAATCCCAGGACCCTGAGATAATGACATGAGCAAAAGACAGACACCTAACTAACGAGCCAACCAGGTGCCCCTTGCTTTTGTTTTTTAGTGTCTGGTAGTCCATGTCTTTTAATAAGCTTATTTAACCCATTTACAAGTGTGGTAATTCTTATTCTAATTAGGATTTATTTCTACTTTATTTCATACTTTTAAATGTGATTACTTTCTTTTTTCCCCCTCTCTTTTCATCTTTTCATTTTTCTTCTTTCCATGGGTTAGATAAAATTTTGTTCTTCTGGTTTTGAAGTTTTACATTCTGTTTTTGTTCTTATGATACATGCCCTTAATTCATGAACCATGCATATTTATTTATCATGTTGATTTCTTACAGCTATCAATATTTGTATCTTTATCTAACAGAACAAGCATTTTCGCATCCTCTCATTTTCTTGCATATACATTTTGTCTTTCACCTGTTGCCATCTTCTTCTCCAACCCCGGCCAGACCATGTTGCTTTTGTGAGGGATTGTAATTCTGTGTCATTATTGATTGCCCTTTTGATCTATGCTCTTCCTTCATTTTTTAATTCTGGAAATTTACATCTGTTACTTCTTCATATATTCCCTCTTCTCCATTTAAATTTTTTCTTTTCTTCTGAGACTCTCATTATTCAGAGATTGGCATATCTATTTTCTTTCTCCATATCTCCTAGCTTTTTGTTTTATGTTCTCTATCTCTTTGTCTTTTTCTGTGTTTCTTGAGAGAGCTCCTCATGTGACTCTGCTCACTGGTCATTTTTCAGTTGTATCTATCCTACTTTGATTTCTTATATTGGGTTCTTTATGTCAGCTATTATGTTTTTAATATCTATTATTTTCATTTGGTTCTTATCTTTTGTTCTTTTTTTATATCATCCATATTTTTCCTTATCTCCTTATGTATATTTACCATGTTTATTTTAAATTCTTGAACTGGACTTTTCAGTGTTTTGCTTCACATGTTATGTGTTGTCTATTTGGATATCTTTTATGGAAGACATATTCTTTGGATGTAGTTGGGTTGGCAGCTATTCTGATAATGTCTTGTTGAGGAAGGCTCAATGCCCCATTCCAATCTGTGTGTTTTGTGAGTTTAAAGAGAGGATGGAGTTAAGCTCCAGGGACTAGAAAACTACTCTTGATCCTCCCTGTGTGATGTTGGGTTTCATTCCATGTTTCACTTTAAAGCTCTTAGGGAAAAGCATCACCAAGAAGAGACAATCTCTTGAGATTATGATTCAGCTGCCCTGAGAGTTTGGAGGACAAGAGGAAGAGAATGCTTGGGGCCATGGGTCTGTCCACAGGTTCTCCTGTTTCTCACACCAGAAGGGCAGAGGAGCTGACTTATTTTCCCGACACCTTGCAACAGGAAGTGTAGGCTGCTGCTGCAGCTACTGATTTCGGCAGTGAAAATGCGGGGAATGATTGTCCTGAGGCTACCCATTGGAAAGAAGTCAGAGCAGAACCTTTTCTCCAGACTGTCTGCCTCTAACACTTTCTGCCACCCAATTCCTCCCAACACACCAATTCAAGATATCCTTCACTCTTCCCAGGGTCTTCTCATCCCACTCATCCAAGTTTCCTACTTGCTTTTATTGTTTGTCCAGAGTTGGCTCTGGGGGAGGGTGTCAGGAGCTTGTAGTGACAGGCCATTTTGGTTTCTTTTGTTCTTGTTAAATTTATAAGTGGTGCTGAGAGACTCTTGAACACCTTGAGAAAATTTAAGTGTGCTAGACCTTCTGGAAATAATTTTCAGACACCGGCCTTTGCTGCAGCTTTGGCAGTTCCTTTTTGTTGAGCCACTGAGAAAAGGAGATTCTTTTTTGGAGGTAGTTGATTCTTTCTCGATAATTCCACGATATTCCATGATAATGATTCATGCCGGTGTGTCAGCAGAAGGTGATCCTGCATGCATTTGTGTTCTGTAGCAGAGTTTGAGTCATGGGATTAAAACCTTCTCTCTATTATGTCTGGTTCTGGGTCCATTGCCTGTTTGCCAACTTCTTGAGATAATCTGACATTTCCTGTTCTCTCATTCACTTGTTTTCTTCTTGGTGCCTCTTCTGGCACCATGTTTGGTTACCATGCATGTAGCAGTGGTGGTGCTTAGCACGGCAGAAACACTGGATGCACGTGTTTCATTTTAAACGGGTGTGTTTTTTAAACTTGGACTTAGAATCTTTCATGGTTTTTATTCCTGCCTTTGTCTTAAGTTTTCTGGTTAATGCTAATGTAAATAAAGGAGATATATTGGAATAGTTACCAAAAAGGGTATCATATCTTAATTTTTTATTGTGGTGAAATATAGATAACATAAAATTTGCCGTTTTAACTGTTTAAAAAAAGATAATTCAGTTGGTGTGAATTACATTTATAATGTTGTACAAGCATCATCACTATCTGTTTCCCAAACTTTTTCATCACTCCAGAGAGTCTGTAACCATGAAGTGATGATCCTCCATTTCCCCTTTTCCTCACCCCCGCCAAGCAGTCTCTAATCTACTTCCGTCTTTATGAGTTTGCCTAGTCTAGATATTTCATGTAAGTGGAATAATATAAAATTTGTCCTTCTGTGTCTGTCTTCTTTCACTTAGCTTAAGGTTTTCAGGGTTCATCCATGTAGTAGCACCTGTCAGAACTTTATTTCTTTTTATGGCTGCATAGTATACAATTGCATGTGTTTACCACATTTTGTGTATCCGTTCTTCTGTTGATAGACATTAACTTGCTGACTTTTGGCTATTGTGACTGATGCTGCAATGGACTGTTGGCATGTTAGACTCTTTGGGTCCCTATTCTTTTCAGTATGTACATGGGAATGGAGTTGCCAGGTTATATTCTAATCTGTGTTTAGCTTATTTATTTATTTAAAATTTTATTTATTTATTGACAGAGAGAGAGAGTGAGAGAGGGAACACAAGGAGGGGGAGTGGAAGAAGGAGAAGCAGGCTTCCCGCAGAGCAGAGAGCCTGATGCAGGGCTTCATCCCAGAACCCTGGGATCATGATCCTAGTGAAGGCAGATGCTTAATGACTGAGCCACCTAGGCACCCCTATGTTTAGTGTTTTTAGAAGCTGCCAACTTTACTCACTCTTTTTTTTTTAAGATTTTATTTATTTATTTGAAATAGAGAGAGAGAGATCACAAGAAGGCAGAGAGGCAGGCAGAGAGAGTGAGAAGCGGACTCCCTGCTGAGCAGAGAGCCCGATGCGGGCCTCGATCCCAGGACCCTGAGATCATGACCTGAGCTGAAGGCAGAGGCTTAACCCACTGAGCCACCCAGGTGCCCTTTACTCACTCTTTTAACCTATTTTACTCACTCTTGCTAGCAAGGAGTGCTGTTCTTAAAAAAATAGTATTGCTAATGTGATAATGCAAATATCTCGGTATTGAAAAAGCTATCTCATTGATGTTATAATTTGCATTATTTTGATTATCAATGAGGTTGGATATTTTTTCTGCTTATTAATAATTTTTATTTCTTTTTTGTGAATTGCCTCTTTTTGTTATTTTAAAAAATATAGTTAACTGACATTTTGCAGAACTTATATTATCCATCAAATTTAACCCATTTATCTGCCAAAAGTATGGGTTGTTTTCAATGCTGACCCCTATGTGTTGGTTTAGTCAAGGGTGATATTTAAGTTCTTCCTGGGCAAAACTTAAGCATACACTTCTTTTTTTTTAAAGGTTTATTTTATTTTATTTTATGTCTTTATTTTAAAGAATATTTAATTTGTTTATTTGAGAAAGAGAACATAAGCAGGGGGCAGCAGCAGAGGGAGAGGAGAAGCAGACACCGCACTTAGCAGGGAGTCAGACCTGGGGCTTGATCTTAGGACTCTGAGATCATGACCTGAGCTGAAGGCAGACACTTAACCAGCTGAGCCACCCAGGTGTGCCTATTTATTTATTTATTTGATAGAAAGAGAGAGATACAGAGAGAGAGAGAGAGAGAAAACCAGCAGGAAGAAGGACAGAGGTAGAGGGAGACAGAGAATCCACAAGCAGATTCCCAGCTAAGTGCAGAGCCTGGTACATGGCTTGATCCCAGGACCATGAGACTGTGACTTGAGCTGAAATCAAGACTCGGCTGCTTGACCAACTGAATGACCCAAGTGCCCCTGAGCATATACCTCTTAGGAACTCTCTATCACTGAACAGAGTAAAAATAAGTTAAGAGAGGAAATGTATTTTTTTTTTTGGGGGGGTGATTTAGTGCAGATATTTATGTAATACTTTACCTAAATATTTTTTTTTTATAAACATATATTTTTATCCCCAGGGGTACAGGTCTGTGAATCACCAGGTTTACAGACTTCACAGCACTCACCAAATCACATGCCCTCCCCAATGTCCATAATCCCAACCCCTTCTCCCAAACCCCCTCCCCCCGGCAACCCTCAGTTTGTTTTGTGAGATTAAGAGTCACTTATGGTTTGTGTATTTTTAACTGACTGAATCATGAACAAGGCATTCAAGTATTCTTTATTCCTCCATTTATGTCATTTTCATTTAAGCTTGTAGGCCCTGTGTTGTCTAAGCAACATACAAGAAATATGACAGGGGTAGAACAGGTTGCTGTGATTCAATTCATTGCATGTATTTTATCTTCTCTTTAGGTGGTCCATGAGCTGGAACTTTATAACACTGGCTATTATTTAGGCATGTTCATGAATTCTTTTGCCGTTTTTCAGGTATGTTTAATTTGTTACAGACTTTGAAAAGATATTAATATCTTTTACTATTGCAAACACTTTCAGAATTAATTATCTGGATTATGAAATGTTAACCTTTTCTTAAATGTGTTGCTGAAGTGGAGTGTTATATAAGTGTAATCTGAAATGGAAAGATAATTATCCTTCCAATTTTAAAAGCAAATGGAAAAAGTGTGTGTGTGTGTGTGTGTGTGTGTGTTCTGTGTACGGAAAGGGAGAGAGAATGCTCATGTACATATGTAAATTCTCAAAAATGAGATAGAGTAAAAAAACCCTTTCACATGTGCATAAAAATGAATGCACAAGAGTGAATTAAAAGTATGGGAGACAGCTGGGACATTTTACAGAGCATTTAAACTTATTTTTAAAGAAAATTAAACTTGTTCTTTCTAGGAATGTGGCCTCTGGGTATTGACGGATGCAAACCTTTTGAAGGATTACATTGATGGTGTTTGTAAGTAAAACCTGGCAGTGTGCTTTTAAGTATTTAAGTCTTTTAGGTATTTAAAATTATTCACATAGGTATGAATACATTCTGGTTGGACATGGATATCATGATTTTCATTTTCTGTTCTCTTACCCTAAAGTCTTTGGTGTTTAATGTTCATCTGAGCCATGACATGGAATGTTTGTCTGGGCTTCTATCTAGATTTTTGAAATGAATGCTTGCTATTTTCTCTCTGTAGTTCTTTGGGATGGTTATATTTTTGGACATATTGGAAGATCCAGTGCTTCCAATTTGTATTGAAAACTGTGCATAAATGAGAATGGTTAACTCTAGAAGTTGTTCTCTTTTCTTTCAGGAAACCTCATGCTAATGTCATAGTTTCTATCTCTGAGTTCCCTATGCCTGTCGGTTGTTCTCAGTTACTCCATACTGACCCTAGGCTGTCCAGCTTTGGGTTGGTTTTCAACACCACTGGATACCTGAGCCTCTGTCTTGAAGCTAAAAAGATAATTTTATAGCTTTAAAATTTTTATGAAGTCATTATGATCTCTATGTATTAAAGACAATATGGTACAGTTACTTTCTTCCTATAATCATCCATCTTGGACATCTTCTAAGCAATGTTTTTCCATTCTCTCTTTGCCAGTATCAGCTTTTACCTATCTTTGTTCATCTTATGAAATCCTGATTTCCACTGTAATACTCATTCTGTTGTTAGTTATACTCATCGTATCCTTTACCTTTTCCTGAGAACTTTCTTCTACCTTTCCACCTCCCCCACAACATAACAGAAGAAACCTGATACTCTTACTAGGATACTATGTCCTTAGAAACCTTCTCAAGTGACTGACATTAATTTTTCTGCTTCTCTTCTGGATCAAGTTTCCTAAGTCCCTAGTGTTCGGTGTTCTCTTGAGTACTTCAGTGTCACTGCTCAGCAACCCTCAGTTAAGAGCCATTTATCATTGGAAGCTCAAAAATTTCCATTATAGATCCTTCAGCCAACATTTAGGTCCCCTACTTTCCCTTTCCTTCTGTGTGCATTGAAGACTCTCACAAGATATTCGAAGTCTTACTCTTATTGTCATCCTGAGGATTTGACGTCTGTGTGGTTGATCCATTTAATGTGTACTGTCTTGCAGTCACCACGATGGCTGTCAGTAGTTACTCAAGGCCATTTTATTACTGGAACTCTGCTCTACTTTTAGAATTCAAATGCCTATCCTTATACCTTGTATATTCCTTTGCTCCCTTTCATTTATTGAATATTTTTCATTTTATTTTATTTTCTTAAGATTTTATTTATTTGAGAGAGGGAGAAAGAGAAAGCACGATGAGCAGAGGGGAGGAGCAGAGGGAGAGGGACAAGCAGGCTCTCCGCTGAACAGGGAATCTGATGAGGGGCTCCATCCCATGACCCGGGCATCATGACCTGAGCTGAAGGCAGATGCTTAAATGACTGAGCCACTCAGGTGCCCCTATTTTGCATTTTTTTTGAAACAGTTTTAAACTTACAGAAAAGTTGAAAAAAAAAATAGAAGTAGATGATAGAAACAGAAAGAAAGCTTTTGGTGGAATATGGGTCAGGATGCAGTGTTATCGCCTTACTAGATTACCTTTCCTTGAGAATTTGGAATCTACTGTTTCATGGTTACTTTAACAAAATTTAGTTATGTAAACAATTTGGAAAATGAAAACTCTTCCAAAAATGGTTTAGATTATATTGACTTTTCTGGAAATGTGTCATTTTGCCAGGCAACATGACTTTATTTTTAAGCTAGTTAACTAGATGATTGTAGCATCTTGGGGCTGGTATGACCAATGGTAATGATCACTAGGGAACTAAAAAGAGAAGAGAAAAATTGGAGGGAACTTTAAAAACGTGATTTAATTTGTTTTTTTTTTTTTTAGCAGCTGTAAGTAGTTTTTCAGGTATTGGTTGTACAGGCAGGGAACATTTTCCTTTTTTTTTTGAAAGTTTTTGAGCTGCTGTAACTGGCCTCAGAGCCCTGGGTAAGTCACTTGACTTCAGGGGGTCTCAGGTGTCTTATCTGTAAAATGAGAAGGTTGAATAAGATGAACTCTAAAGTCCCATTCAGCTGAGAGGTGTTGCAGTCCTGTGGACTAAGTTTATAATCATCTGCTACAGTGACTTTTCCCCCAACCATTGTCAATATTGATTTTTAGATGACAGTGTTGAATTTCTTGAGAGGTTTGCGGAGGAAACTGAAGGATACTTGGTAGATTTTCATGACTTCTCTTCGGTTAGTAACCCACGTATCAGAAAGCATTTTCCAGAGACGTGGATTTGGCTAGACACCAACATGGGGTAAAGATTTATAATGTTCTTCGCTCATACCTCTTTTGTTTAGTGTTCATTTTAAATAAATTTTGTGTTCTTTCTAATGTTTTAAGTACAAATGTATTGTGATGAACAACTAAATAGACCAAGAGGTTTTTATTTTAGAATCTTTATTATATTTAAATGTAATGTTTGAGAAAGCCACAGGCAAATTGGGGCATTGAGAGTATCATTAAGAAGATAGACCATCTTCTAATGAAGGGTGTTTTTAACTTCCTTCAAGTTTCATGGTACTTGTTTGAGTAAATTGCTGAGAGTATGCTTATTGCCTTAGGGTGGGAAGCACTTGTAATTACTCTCTACCTTGTGGCTCTTTGTCAAACACCCCCATAAGCCACAGGAAGAAGGAGCACAGGTGGTGGGAGGATTCAGCTTAGTTGACCAACCCTGAGCTTTCTGGCCTGATGACTGAGCAGATGAATCATGCAATCTTCACATATTTTATGGTCAGCCATTTATGGAAACTTGAAATAAGACACAAGTCAAACCTCAAAAAAAAAAAAAAATAGCACTGACTGAGATACAGAGGGAAACTTCTATGCAAATTGACAAATAAATTGAGTTAAATTAGAAAATAGATACTTATTGTATATACAACATTTATGAAAATTATGGTCATTCTGAAGGTATAAACATTGTAGAAAATTTTTAGTGGTCTCTGGGTAAGGATGCAATGTTATAGCCTTATTAACTGAACTATTCCTAAGAATTTAGGATCTTCTCTTTCATGGTTACTTAAAAAAATTAGATATGTAAATAATTTGGAAAATTAAAACTTCTAAAAGTGGTTTAGGTTATGTTGACTTTTTTTGAAATATGTCAGTCCTTGGTGTTGTGATTTTAATTAATTAATTTATTTAAGTTTAGTTTTTAAAATTTTATTGAAATATAATGTATTATTTGCTTCAGGGGTATAGGTCTGGGAATCCTCAGTCTTACACAAGTGATTTTTATTTTTATCTTGACTTCAGTTCTAGGATTTACCAAGAATTTGAGTTTACTGTGCCTGATTCTATCACTTCTTGGGTGGCCACTGCTTTCGTGATCTCTGAAGATTTAGGTCTTGGACTAACAAGTTCTCCAGTGGAGGTAGTGTATTAAAGACCTACTTGCAAATGTTAAAGCTCCCAAAGCAAAGAAAGTGTCAACTCTTCAATGAATTTTCAAAATATGATTCCTTATGATGTTGATCACTGTCTAGCGATTCCTTAGCTTTTCCTTTTTGTATTTCGTTGGTTTTATACTTTAGAATGCGAGCTGTATTAAATTCCTAAATGTGCTACGTCCGAATTAAGATTTGGATAAAACTTCATTATTGACTGAATTCAGCTATTTCCAAAGGCCAGAAGAGAGGTAGTTTCTGTGTATTCCCTCTGCAAAGGATGGGCAGACCTTCTCAAGATGTGCTATGGCACCATTTCTGGTCAAATTGCATCACATGTTACTTCTTCCTTTTTTTTTTTAATTAATTAATTTTTTTCAGCATACACATGTTACTTCTTAAACCAGTCGCTGGCAAGAAGAATTTTATGAGCATGTCTGGTCTTAGACCAGTAGCTCTTACCTCTGTCATAACTAAAGTCCCCTTTTTATAACAGATACTTTGTTTTCCTCTTCCCCATCTGGAGTGAAAGTCATGGGAAATATGGTATACTTATATACTTAGTTAAAAAAAATCAATATGATGCCTAAAGTGAAATATTAAGGAAAAATTAAAGGAAAGTAATGTGTAGTAAAAAATATATATATATATATATATTACAGTATATAAGTGGTCAGACGTAGCTGTACTAGACGGCATAAATCTTCAAATATTTACTCCATGCATATAGAAGCACCCTGTGTGTAACAGCTGCAAGTGAAGTTTGATATGTATGTATTGTTTTAGCATCTCAAAAACCTTGAGTGGTGCTGCCTGTGGTGATGTCAGTCTTTGAAACCATGAACAACTTTTGGTAAAGTCACAAACAAAACAAAGTGTGGTCTTCTGTTGATTTACAACATAGTTGTATTTGCAAAAAATTCAGTGTGTATTGAAAAATGCTTTGGGTTTACATATAAGGTGGAAATAGCTTGTAAGTTCAGATCATTATAAGCAGGTACTTTATGGGAATGTCTGAAGAGATATTCAGGAATCATGAGGGATGGGGGACACTTTTTCATTGTCTGAGACTGTCCTGAGCGTCACAGACTTTCACCCACTACCCTTCAATCATTGTGACAATCTAAGACAGTTCCACAACTGTCTACGTAAACCTCTAGAGGGAATTACTGCTGCCAGTGGCAACCATTGGCCTAAACTAATAAAGATTTATTTTCAGAGGTAGGGTAGCGGTTCAGCTTCCCTATAGCATTTGGCGGCTGACAATCTCAGAATTGGGTCACCAATGAGAAAGTACATGCACGTGTGTATGTCAGAAGGTAGTAAGCAGCACATCATCTAGACTTTGCACATGAGTCTCAAACAGGGATGTTGGATTTGGCAAGTGGCTTTTCAAGCAGATGGCTGGAGTCATAATAGCATAGTAGGTGAGAAGCTTGGCTTTGGCATCAGACATGCTGGGGTCCTTTTCTGGCTTCTCCATTTACTATTGATGTGACCTTGTACTAGTTACAGAGATTCTGGACAGATTTCCTTTCTGTAAAGTATGGACATAGAACCTACCTCATTGGAGTTGTAAAGATTAAATGAAATAATTTGTGTAAAGTATCTATAAACTTTAGTGGGACTACATCAAAATTAAAGTTTCTGAATGGTGATGGAAACAACCAACAAAACTAAAAGGCAACCTACTGAATGGGAGAAGAGATTTGCAAATGACATATCCGATAAAGTGTTAGTATCCAAAATATATAAAAACTGATAAACTCTGCACCCCAAAACCAAATAATCCAATTAAAAAATGGACAGAAGACACGAACAGATATTTCTCCTAATAGACATCCAGATGGCCAACAGACACGTGAAAAGATGCTCAGCATTTCTCATTATCACAGAAATGCAAATCAAAACCACAATGAGATACCACCTCACACCTGTCAGAATGGCTAAAATAAAAAACTCAAGAAACAACAAGTATTGGTGAGGATGAGGAGAAAAAGGAACCCTCTTGAACCATTGGTGGAAATGACAATTCTTGCAGCCACTGTGGAAAACAGTATGGAGGTTCCTCAAAAGACTAAAAATAGAACTACCTTATGATCCAAGAATCACACTACTGGATATTTATCCCCCAAATACAACAACATTAAATCAGAGGATACATGCACCTGAGTGTTTATTGCAGCACTATCAATAATAGCCAAACTATTGAAGCAGCCCAAGTGTCCACCAATAGATAAATAGATAAAGGAGATATAGTATAGAAATAATAAAATATGGAATATTATTTGGCCATAAAAATGAAATCTTGCCATTTGCAACAGCATGGATAGAGCTAGAGAGTATAATCCTAAGTCAAATAAGTCAGTTAAAGAAAGACAAATACCATATGGTCTCATTTATATGTAGAATGCAAGAAACAAAACAAATGAGCAAAGGAAAAAAAAGACAACCAAGAAGCAGTTTCTTTTTTTTTCTTTTTTATGTATTATTTTTAAAAAAGATTTTTATTTATTTGACAGAGAGAGAGATCACAAGTAGGCAGAGAGGCAGGCAGAGAGAGAGGAGGAAACAGGCGCCCTGCTGAGCAGAGAGCCCCATGTGGGGCTCGGTCCCAGGACCCTGAGATCATGACCTGGGCAGAAGGCAGAGGCTTCACCCACTGAGCCGCCCCAAAGCTCCCCCCCCCTCCCCCCCCCGCCAAGAAGCAGTTTCTTAACTATTGAACAAACTGGTAGTTACCAGAGGGGAGATGGGTGGGGGGATGGAGGAAATAGGGAATGGGGAGTAAAGAGTATGTTTACCATGATGAAAATAAAATAAAATAAAAAGGTAAAAAAATAAAGACCCTGGATCCGAGTAGGCACTTAATTAACTAGTTAAATTATGTTAAATAACATAAATCACATTAATTCATCAACATTGACTTGGAATAAGTTGGCTGTTTGTTTTCCATTGATAGGCAAGTGGACATTTCCATGTGGAATTATAGGCTTCACAGGTTTTGTGAGATTTGCTTTTAATTGTATGAAATGTGAAGCATTTTGACTTGAATAAAGTATGTATTTGTTGTGTTCTTTCCAGCTACAAGCCTTCCAACCATTTTTCATATTTTTGAATCTTCCCTACTCTGTTATCAGAGGTGAAGAATTTGCTTTGGAAGTAACCATATTCAATTATTTGAAAGAAGCCACTGAGGTAATATATTTAAGGTTTTGTTAATCATTCACACTTCAGGAAAGAATAGAGAAAACACACAGGGATTGGGTTGTTAATGTTTGGATGTCTGGGAATCTGAGCTTTTTATACATTTCGGAGGGACTGAAAATATACATATTTTTTCAGTGATTTCTTCTACTTAATTAATGTCAAAGGTGAGTCTTAGCGTCTACACGTTCTCTTTATTTCCAGCACAGGTTTTCCGCTTTAGCCGCATAAGTTCCTTGAGGTCTCTGAGGCAGGTCTTTCTCTTTCCTGCCTCCCTGTACTTTTTCCTCGTCCTCCCTGCTCTTGGAAGGGGTTGCTTCTTCTCACTGCCATTCTGTGCTCCTTGCGGTTGGCAAGAACTTATTCAAGACCTGGCTTGAAGCTAGGATGCCTTTCCTCACCTATTCTGTTATGTGTTGTTCCCATGTTTATATAGTGTATTTGATTCTGAATACCGTGTGTTCAAAACAAGGCTTTGTTTTTTGAGTCACGTGCTTTATGTTTCCTTAGTTAGTTCCCTGGAAGGCAGGATTAGGCCACTGTTGGTGTTGTGCTCCCTGTAGTACTAACCAAGTGACTGATTTTTTTCCCCCCCTCAGAGTAAATAGGGATTATTAATCTCATTATATGAAAATGGTACAATGTCTTTAAGCACTATGTTTATAAACTGTTACTTTAAAATTGTACTTAAAAATTTTTGGGGGGGGGGTAAGATTTTGTTTATTTATTTGAGAGAGAGAGACAGAGCACAAGTGGGGGGAGGGGTGGAGAGAGGGAGAAGGACAAGCACCTAATGTGGGGGTTGATTCCCCGACCCTGGGATCGTGACCTGAGCCAAAGTCAGACACTTAACCCACTGAGCCATCCACGGCCTCTAAATTGTACTTTTTTACCTAGTCAACAATTGTAACATTGTAAAGAGCAAAAGATCTGGAATCAGAAGGCCAGATTCAATGTCTTGCTCTAACACTTACCAGAAAATAAGTTAATAGTAGTTTCCTCACCTGCAAAATGGGACTAGTAATTATCCCTACAGAAGATATTTTGAGAAACAGATGAGAAAATAAATGGGAAACAGTTCATAAAGTGTAAGTCCTAGATAAATACTGTTCTTGGTAAGATTTGCAACTTTGACATACTTTACTAAATTTTACAACCAACATATGCTTCAGGACTAATGTCTACATCATTCTTTCCTTGGAATAATTGTTTTTTAAAGATTTTTTTTTTTAAGATTTTATTTATTTATTTGACAGAGAGTGATCACAAGTAGGCAGAGAGGAGGCAGAGAGAGAGAAAGGAGGAAGCAGGCTCCCTGCCAAGCAGGGAGCCCGATGCAGGACTCAATTCCAGGACCCTGAGATCATGACCTTAGCCGAAGGCAGAGGCTTAACCCACTGAGCCACCCAGGTGCCCACCTTGGGATAATTTTAGCAGAGACTCTCAGTGGATGTAGTAACACTTCATCATGTGTGTCTTAGGTTTTTCTAATGGGACCGATGTCTTAAGATGACACAGTTAAACCAGGCTTGTGGCAATACCATAACATGAAATAACCTTTCTGGGCCATCCTTCCCCTCAAAGTCTTCGGATAATAACAAAATTTAATGTTAGTAGGAGTTTAATATTAGAAACGGAACTGAAGGGTGCCCTTTCTCCATACATCTTGAGGTGGAGGAGGAGAGCATAGAGAAATGACGTTTTCCCTGATAACCCTCTTGTCCTGTTCTTGGCTGCATCTGTCTCACTTTCCTCTCATCTTGAGCCTCGCAGATTTAATAACCTTTACTGTAGTAATAAAGCAACACTTTCCTGAGGAGCATTTATTATGTAAAACTTTGATAATTTTCTTTCCAGGTTAAAGTAATCATTGAGAAAAGTGACGAATTTGATATTCTAATGACTTCAAATGAAATAAATGCCACAGGACACCAGCAGACCATTCTGGTTCCCAGTGAGGATGGGGCAACTGTTCTTTTTCCGGTCAAACCCACACATCTGGGGGAAATTCCTATCACAGTCACAGCCATTTCTCCTGCTGCTTCTGATGCCGTCACCCAGAGGATTTTAGTCAAGGTAAATATTTGAAGTCTCAAATAAGTGAGATGGAAATATATAATCAAAAGAGAAACAGAAGATGGTTTTTCTCATGGTTAAATTTGTTGTCAAGATCTAGTAGGTCATCTCCTCCACCCTCCTGGTATTGTGTGATTGTTTTCTCATCTGTGTGTAAAGATCTATAATATGTTTTGGAAGTAATTGCCAATTACCTCTTTAGCTTTATGGTATGCCCCTACAGCAAATCTCTTTTGCTGTCAGTTACATTTAAAAACTGTGTTATGTTGGAGTCCTGTTAAATGACCCCAAGTTGATATGTAGATTTTGAATTTTGGAATTCCTTAATACAGTTAGAAGAGATTTCATAAAAAATTTTTTAATGATTTTATTTATTGAGAGAGAGAGAGCATGAGTGGGGCAGGAGGGGCAGACAGAGTGGGAGAAGTGAACTTCCTGCTGACCAGGGAGCCAATGCAGCACTCATTCCCAGGACCCAAGCCGAAGGCAGCTGCCCAATCAACTGAGCCACCCAGGCGCTCGATAGAATTTTTTTTCTTTTTCTTTTTTTTTTTTTTTTTTTGAGAAGACAGAAAAAGACAACTCAGCCTTGTTGATAAGCACTTGTGTTCTGGGGTGAGACAGCCCTAGGTTCATATCCCAGCTCTGTCAAGTGTGACTTTGGACAAGGTATTTAGTCTGTCTTTGGATAAGAATAGGATTTACTCAGAGGGTTTTTCTCATCACCTTTTCATCTTCTTCTTTGCCATTTCATGAAATGTTTTGTTTACTCTAACTAGAAAGTAAACATTTATTAACAGATTTGAAGCAGGAATAAAAAACAGTAGGTATTTATCTAATTGTATACATACTGTGAACACAGCAGGCAAGATGTTTATCTTATTATTTTCATAAAGTTCTCTGTAAACAGAGGAGTTGAGATGATGTCAACCGATATTAATCGTGTTCCTTTTTTCCTACAGGCTGAAGGAATAGAAAAATCATATTCACAATCCATCTTGTTAGACTTGACTGACAACAAGTTACAAACTCTCCTGAAAACTCTGAGTTTCTCATTTCCTCCCAACACAGTGAGTGGTAGTGAACGAGTTCAGATCACTGCTATTGGTAAGAACACAGTATATCACCATCACTGCTGGTTTATTTGTATGTGACTACATACATATCTATTTTTGGATGCATTTTCTTATCTAGTCCTAATGAGAAGATGTTGCCAAAATTTTTAGTTGGTACCAACTGATGATTACAATAGAAAGAGTAGCAGATATGTGTCCTAGGCCAGTTCTTAATCACAGTGTGCATATGAATCGTGGGGATCTCTTCTAAAGGAAGATGCTGGTGTAGTAGGCCTGGGGTGGGGCCTTGGGGTATGTATTTCTAACAGGCTCCCAGTTGATGCCGATGCTTCCGGTAGATAGACCACTCTCTGGGTAGTAGGGCCCACTATAATGGGGCTGGAGGGAGGGGTTAGTTCTAAGAGCAAGAGCTTCTGCCCTCTGAAGCTCTCAACCACTGGTACATAATCAGAATCTTCTATGGAGCTTCATAAAAACACAGGCTCCCCTTGAAACCTACATAATCAGAATTTCTTAGCTATGGCTAGGGTGCGTATATTTTGAAAAGGTTTCACAAGCCTTGTGAGGATGGAAGGTTGAGCGCTGTTTGCCGAGAGCAGATCTCTGTGTGCAGATAACCTTCAGAGCAGGAAGCGGCCCGCTGACTTCACCCTCTCCTTGTGAACTTCTGGCAACCCGAAAGTACTTTTTCGTCAGCTGTTAAACATAGCTTCCACACAAGCGCTTTGTTTATATAGCTGAGCTTCACAAATAACTGGAGGAAATGTTTAGATTAATGAAGATTAATGAATCTAAATAGTTCGTTAGGTTTTCAGGCTGTCAGGACCTAAGGCACTTTTTCAGAGGTTCTTTTAAATCTCATCTGTATGTGGAATGCTTTCCAATATAACTCAACCAACCAGTCCCTCTGGAGGAGACTTTTTGGGAGCCTTAGGTGTAATTCTTAAGAAGAATTAAATAAGCCCTCTACTTAGGCGAATAAATTCTCTCATAGTGTTCGGGTGCTGGGAGGTGCAGCATACATGGCGGGTGGGGGGAGTGGTGGGGAGGGCGATACTGTCCACAGGCTTGCGCGCGTGCACACACACACACACACAGGGAAGAAGCCTTGAATTTCAAATGTATACCACCACTCCTTCCTACGTTGGAATGAGTCTGTCTTTGGTTATTGAAATACTCTTGAGGTTTGATTTTTTTTTTTTTTTTGAAGATTTTATTTATTTACTTATGTGTGTGTGTGAGAGAGAGCACAAGCAGGAGGAGCAGTAGGCAGAGGGAGAAGCAGACAGCCTGCTGAGCAAGGAGCCGGGTCCTGGACTCGATCCCAGGAACCCGGGATCATGACCTGAGCTGAAGGCACACGCTTAAGGCAGGTGCTTAACCTACTGGCCACCTAGCCCTCCCTCAGAGTGGGGTCAGAATTAGAACTCAGCCTCTATATTTCTGAAGTTTTACTTATTTCCCCGAGTCATAGTGTTAAAATGTGGGTAGAGGTGTCTTTTAAGCAGGGATTTTGTCTAATTTTATTTTACTAACTTTGAAGAATAGTAATAATCCTTTTTGATCCTGAGATTCATTGAAATATCTATATATATATATTTTAAATATTTTATTTATTTATTTATTTATTTGAGAGAGAGAGAGAGCACAGAGGAATACTGAAGGGAAAAACAGGCTCCCCAATGAGCAGGGACCCTGATGCGGGGCTTGATCCCAGGACCCTGGAATCTTGACCTGAGCTGAAGGCACACGCTTAACCGACTGAGCCACTAGGAGCCCCTCATTGACATATTTTTGCATGTTACTTCTACTTTGTTTTTGCTAAAGAGAACACACTGAAAAATGACACACTGAAAAATACTACAATCAGGCATTTTGCTGATTGCCCTGAAAAAAAAAATCATTTTTCAAGTGTTTATAGTGTATTAATAAGAAATCAGTGAAATTCTACTTTTGTGAAGAATACTACTAATAAAACATTTCTTTCCTATATAAAAATAATGGTTTCCTAATCAGTTCCTGACATTTTTGTTCAAGAATGATTTTTTAGGGATACCTGGGTGGCTCAGTCAGTTAAGTGTCTGCCTTCGGCTCAGGTCATGATTCCAGGGTCCTGGGATCGAGTCCCACATCGGGATCTTTGCTCAGCAGGGAGCCTGCTTCTCCCTCTGCCTACTCTGCCTGTTCTGCCTGCAGCTCTCCATGCTTCTGCTCTCTCTCTGACAGATAAATAAATAAATAAATAAATAAAATCTTAAAAAAAAGAGAGTGATTTTTAAACTTATTTTTTGCCTAGTGTATGCCACATCTTTACCTGCGGTAAACATCTGATTTGTCCTGTAATCTATGTGAGTTCATTGCCACTGTGTTATCAGTTATTTGACCAGTCTTCCTAAAAGCTCGACGTGGACTTTGTACTCTGTTCATCACTTCAATGTCAGCTGCCTTCTGTCCTCCGTGGAAGTGTCCTGGCCACCAGGACTATGTGCTGAATGTATGGAGTATCTTGTGCTTTCAGGAGACATCCTCGGTTCTTCCATCAATGGCTTAGCCTCACTGATTCGGATGCCTTACGGCTGTGGTGAACAGAACATGATAAATTTTGCTCCCAATATTTATGTTTTGGATTACCTGACTAAAAAGAGACAACTGACAGAAGACTTAAAAGAAAAAGCCCTTTCATTTATGAGGCAAGGTAAGCATTTTAGAAATATAGTTTCATTTATAAGTTAATTTCTTCCTCCCTCCCTCACTCCCCTCCTCACTCCTTCATTTCCTCCCTCCCTCCCTTCTTCCCTCACTTCTTCCTTCCTTCCTTCCTTCCTTTCATTCTACCTTGGCAGAGTCCATATTTCAGTCAGTCCAATTTGTCTTTGCTATGTGACTTTAGGACTAGATGGTGTTGAAAAGTGCTACAAGTTCAAGCCGTGGGAAGCTGTCACCATTCTTCCTGCAGCTAATTGTCAATAACGGCTGCTAACACGTTAAGGAGTTATTGTCTCAAGGGGTTTTTATTTTCATAAGGGACCTGACATTTAAAGCTACTTAAAAATCTAGAGGACTGAGTGTTCATTTATTCATCACACCATTCATGGAGTACCTGTTGGTGCCTGCGTCAGCTCTGCTGCTGAGGAAACAGGAGGTCAGGGCGTTTCTTCTCAAGGAATTCCCTGTCAGGAAAGACTGTTTGTACATACACACATGGGGTGTAGTGGGGCACGCACCTTCTCAGTGCATTTGAAGTGTCAGGTAGGTGGGAGTTAGGAGGGCACATTTGTACGGGGAGGCCCTGCTGGCCCCCCAGATGATGCCACACTGGTGGTTACTGTCCCGACACCTAGAGAGACTGACACCATCTGCAGACACCAGATGCTTTGTGCCGTGTAAGTAACAACAGTTGTCATTAGCTGAGACCTTGTATGTGCCGGGCAGTGTTCTAAGAACTTTATACCTGATGTCTTATTTAATGCTCACAGTGTTAGTATTGTCCTCCTATTTTTACAGATGAGGAAACTGAGACACAGAAAAGTTAATTAACTTGCCCAAGGTCACACAGCAAGTGAGTGGCAGAGCTGGGATTTGAACTCACTCCCTGACCTCAGAGTCCAGCGTGCTCAACATTACACATGGAACCATTCCCTGACCTCAGAGTTCATAAACTTCATGTCCATACTTAGACAAAACAAAAACTTTTTTTTTTTTAAAGATGTTATTTATTTATTTGACAAAGAGAGAAAGATAGTGAGAGAGAGAACACAAGTAGGGAGAATGGGAAAGGGAGAAGCAGGCTTCCAGGAAGCCCGATGCGGGCCCAGTCCCAGGACCCTGGGATCATGACCTGAGCCGAAGGCAGGAGCTTAATGACTGAGCCACCCAGGTACCCCCAAAACAAAAGCATTTTTAATAATAATAATGTGAATTTGATTTCCTCAAATACTCCAGAAGCCAACCACCCAAAGTTACAGGCTCGGCTTTGCACTTCCACGTTAGGGGACTTGTAGCAAAATCTCTATGTGGCTGAGTTTATCTGCACACAGTTTGGGATACCTGCTGCCCCTCAAACTCATGAGGAATAGAATGGTTTATGTAAAATGCTAAAAAAATAACCCCTTGTTCAGTGTAATCTAAAAATCAGGTCAATACTTCCCAACTCCTAAGTGTTTTATTTATTTATTTTTATGGAAGGAATGGGTTACATGCAAATAGAGGCAAGCTGTTAGTGTTTTTGCTAACTTCTCCACAGTTAAGAATTAGAAAGCTTAAAGACACTATTTTGATGTGAGCTTTTCTTCCAGGTTCCCTCATTGTGTAGGGACTTGTTTATCCTAAACTAAATTTTATATTATAATGGTAATAATTAACCCTGTTTAAAGGCTTTCCAAATGTTTTCATTTAGTTCTTTTTTTCTCCTTAAGATTACCCATTTATTTATTTATTTGAGACAGCGCACACATGTGCGTGTGCGCGAGTGTGTGCATGATTGGGGGAGGGGCAGAGGGAGGGAGGTAGAATCTTAAGCAGACTCTGAGCTGAGCATGGAGCCCAACCAGGGGCTCAATCTCATAACCCTGAGATCATGAACTGAGCTGAAACCAAGAGTCAGACACTTAACTGACTATGCCACTCAGGTGCCCCATGTTTTCATTTAATTCTTACAAAAACCCTAGGAGATGGGTGTATTGATATTATTTCCATTTCACAGGTGAGGAAACTGAGGCACAGGGAGGTTACATAACTTACGCATGATTACTCCTGGGTGATCTGGTTCTGGAATTCATGTTCTTCTTCAGATCAATTGGAATAAGTTTACTTTGTAACATTCTTAGGTTGTTAAAAGCCATAACAGGATGGAAAATGTCCAGGAATTGGCCAAGGTGATTGAGTATGGCCAGTGTGCAAGAAGTCTCAAAGGGGCTTCTGATAAAATAGTAAGGGAGGGGGCGCCTGGGTGGCTCAGTGGGTTAAGGCCTCTGCCTTCGGCTCGGGTCATGGTCCCAGGGTCCTGGGATCGAGCCTCATATCGGGCTCTCTGCTCAGCATGGAGCCTGCTTCCTCCTCTCTCTGCCTGCCTCTCTGCCTACTTGTGATTTCTGTCTGTCAAATAAATAAATAAAAATCTTAAAAAAAAAATAGTAAGGGAGGAACATGGGCTTCTATCAGGAAGGAGACAGCAGAGACACCTGAAGTGTCCGGTTAGAGCAGAATGAGCTGTAAGATGTGGGATCCATGAGGATGAGCTGGTGAGGGTCGAAAGCTCTCTCTGGGGTAGGCCGGCACGAACAAGGGCTGAGAGGGAGGAAGGGGGTTGTGAGTCAGGAACCACGTACCGCATGAGAGGACAAACTGGGGGAGACCAGGGATTGGAATCAGAGCTGAGGGGAAACTGAGTGTTGCCGTGGAGAAGGTGAGAGCGGTATATTTTCCCTCGGGTTCGAGCCAGGCCCCGCAGGCCTGCAATGTGGTTAGGTCTTCAGGAAATTCTCAGAGATCTACCAATTGGAACTTTCCATACAGAGCTGCCTATTTAAAATTATCCTCCTTCATACATGTATCTGTGGATCAGTCATATTTCAACGTATAAATTCAAGAGCTGCTTTTTTCAAGTTCTATTATAAGGTTTAAGAAGTGGTACCGAGTGTGCCATGCTAAAAAAGAAAACTGAGATTTCACACGTTGCCATAATGGTTATACTTAAGGAGCTGAAAAATATTTGGGATTGTCGTAATTCAACTGCACCTTTTTAAAAACAAGATGCTGACTTGTATTCAAGATTTGGGGTGACTGGCTTCAAGTAGAAAGTAGGTAGGAACTAGGCTGTTGCTTTATAATATGATACACATTCTTTGGAATAATTTAATAAAATAAGATAAAATATTTTAGAAAGTGCCCCATAATTCTGTATTTTATATGCTTTATGAATTATAATGTTGTCTAGCCAAGTATCAATGCTTTAAAAAGACAGAATGAATTTTCTAGTTTGAACTCCTTAAGGAATGATAAAATGATAAATCATCCCTTAATTTGAGTTGTGTTCTAGATACTTTGCTCTGGGTTAGCAGAGGTCCTAAAAAATGAATGTTCCAAATCCTTTGTATGGGTTTTTTTGTTTTTCCCAAAAGGAGCGCTCGTCCCTCAGGCCAGCCCTAGCCAGGCTAAGCGCCAGCCTGCTGTATTTCAAAGCTGTTTTCCTGGGGGCTGCATCTCCTTGATGCTTGAGAGCCTTCCTCACCCTTGCTGGTTGTTTGAAGGTGCAGAGGGCCAGGGGGCAGAAAAAACATGGTTCTCTAAAGGCCGTATAGTCTTGCAAGCTGCTGTAGGCTTGAAGAACACTACTGCTGTGAAGTAGGCAAGCCTCACCTTGGGGGACAGGAGAACCCTGTGGTGACAGTTCCCACTGTGCATCCGGTCATACCTGGGCTCTGAATCCTGCCTCCTGCTTTGGGCCGGTTTCCCTTAGCCTTGTTTTCCCACCTATAGGATAGGGGTCATAAAGTACCCACTTCACGGGATTTGTTTTGAAGATGAAATAAGACATTTTAGCACTTTAACGCAACAAATGCCCAGTAACTGTTAGCTGGAGTGTATACAGTCAGTTGCATCTGACGGGGAGTTAGGGTCCGCAGTCAGCAAGTAATCCCTGTCCATCTGCCTCAGAAACAGATGTGAGGTTCTGCTCTTTCCATCCCATGGCGAATCCTTCTACTCACATACCATCATTGCTCAGCTGGACAACTCCAGTGGCTTCTTTTTACAAAACCTCTCTGCTTCTATGTTCATTCCCCTTCAATACAAGCTCCACATATAATAAAAGGGATTTAAAAAAATTTTTTTTGAAAGTATTTATTTATTTGACAGACAGAGATCTCAAGTAGGCAGAGAGAGAGAGAAAGGAGGAAGCAGGCTCCCCACCGAGCAGAGAGCCTGACTCGGGGCTTGATCCCAGAACCCTGAGCCGAAGGCAGAGGCTTCAACCCACTGAGCCACCCAGGCACCCCTAAAAGGGATTAAAAAAAAAAGATTTTAATTATTTGTCAGATTGAGAGAGAGAGAGAGAGCACAAGCAGGGGAGCAGCAGGCAGGGTGAAAAGCAGGTTTCTTGCTGAGCAAGGATCCCAGTGTGGGACTGGATCCCAGGACCCTGGGATCATGACCATGAGCTTAACCGACTGAGCCACCCAGGGGCCCCAATAAAAAGGATCTTTTGAAAATGTTAAAATATGGTCACTTCCTTGCTTAAAATTCTCTAGTGGGTTCTGCAGCGGGTGACCTGGCCTTGGCCTCCATTTCTCACCTCACTGAGGCTGCCCCGTCTTGGCCCCCTCGGCTCGATCCGGAGCACTCCCTGCCTCCATGGTGCTTCAGGGCTCTAAGCTTGCTCTTCCTTCTCCTGGGACCCTCCCATGGCTGGCTCCTTCTCATCACTTAAGTAGTGTTTTCCCTCGCAGTGGCCTTCGCTTCCCATTTAGGAGCTCTCATTTCCTTTTCTTTCCGCACTTAGCATTATGTGCAGTGTTCTAAGTTGCCTGTTACCTGTGTAAGCTCCGTGATAGTGCAGGCCGTGTTTAAGCTCTCACCATCATATTGCCATATGAGCCCTGCTTTAAATGCAGCCTGGATGAAGGAGTTACTGTCAGTATTCACTTCCTGGGGCCTCGGACTCCTCATCCTAATGCAGGGGCTGGGTCCAGAACATCTCTCAGGTACTTGCACAATGCCATGATTGTTTTAAACACTCAAGGTTCTATCTGGCCTGGGCCTTTTCTTAGGAGCTAGGCACAGGGGTCAGTGGTTTCGACTCACTTTCCGAGCTGGCGAGGTGGCTGATGGAAGTCGACACAATGGTGCTCCCCCAAATACATCATTTCACCCGCTGAACTCAATTTTTATGTTTCAAAGTCGTGGACAAAAGCTTCTTGGTATAATGATTTTCATTATGAAATCAGTTTCTCATTTCAGAGACTTTGTTTTTTCTTTTGCCATCACATTTGCCAAAGTCCTTTAAATACACTGTAGTTGTTTTTACTTTTTAAGAAATTAAAGTGGCTTTGGCATGAGTCATGATTATATTATTTAAATGTCATTTATGAACAGCGCATTGTTTTACTTAAATCATGCTTGGCCCAGGAGCCCTGTAACCTAACCCATTGTTTTTTTGGTCAAAACAACAGCTTCATCATTGAACGAAGTCTCTCTTGCTGTCAAAAAGAAAACCTGTAAAATGAAAACTGTTTTTGATAAGGACTGGAAATGCTGTTAATTAGAGATTTAAACCCCTTGTTTTCCTTGAATATTTAAAAATGGAACCTGTGGCTCCATTTTTGAAGTGAGACTCAGACCGAACCTTGTTGAAAACACATTATATTTATTTTCTGTTGAAATAAAAACAGGAGGGGTGCCTGGGTGGCTCAGTGGGTTAAGCCTCTGCCTTTGGCTCAGGTCATGATCTCAGATTTCTGGGATCAAGCCCTCCTCTTTCTCTGCCTGCCTCTCTGCCTACTTGTGATCTCTGTCTGTCAAATAAATAAATAAATAAATAAATAACATCTTAAAAAAAAAAAAGAAAAACAGGAAAAATAAGTTTCAGAATTTTTTTTTTTAAAGATTTTAAAAAATTTATTTGGAGAGTGAACCAGAGAGAGTATATGGGGTGGTGGTAGAGGGAGAAGGAGAAGCAGACTCCCATGCTGAGCAGCAAGCTTAACACAGGACTCAGTCCCAGGACCCTGAGATCAGGACCTGAGACAAAGGCAGGTGCTTAACTGACTAAGCCACCCAGGTGCCCCTAGGTTTCAAAATTCTGATGCTGCTCTGGGAGTCACAAGAATGGCTGGAAGCAATAGTGAAATTACTGAAAAACTAAAAAACCTGGGGAAGTAAGTTCTCGATCTCCGTATTCCATATCATACAGAGTAAGGACATTGATAATGATTACTTTTCTTTTAGTACAGAAACTATTTTTATCAGCTTTTTATCAGAGAAAGTGAGTGATGGAGTCACAAGGAGCTGATTTTACTTCTTTTACTTATATGTAATTTTGACACTTGAGGTAAACCAAATCAAATTATGTTCAGGGTTTTTTTTTCTATGTCTTTCTAGTCTTTCTATCAATAGTATTTTCTTTTTTTATATATCATAATATATATATTATATAAGATTTTATATATTTATTTCACAAACAGAGATCAAAAGCAGGAAGAGAGGGAGGAGGTAGCTGGCTTCCTGCCAAGCAGAGAGCCCGATGTGAGGCTCGATCCCAGGACCCTGGGATCATGAGCCGAGCTGAAGGCAGAGGCTTTAACCCACTGAGCCACCCAGGCGCCCCTGTTGACAGTATTTTCATATTTATTATGATAAATAGTAAATATTTTACATCCATGGCTACTCCAAAGAAAATTCATGACCCAGGAAATGTGTAGCTTTTTTGGCCTTTTATAAACAACAGTTCATGGGTCATTATCCCAACAGTCTCTTGACGGCTTCTGTATTTTAATTTTCAGAAGTGTCTGTTAATTCCTATTATACTATTGCTTTCTAACTCAAGAGCTATTCACGAAACTATGATCTTCAGGCAATACTCTTATTTCCTCATAAACTTTTGGAGGAAAGCATCTTAATACCTTTTCCACCTATTATGAAAATTTCCAGCTGAGGTGACTACACTTGAATGTTGAATTGTGTTAACCGTAAACGTCACGAGTCAACGGTGTCTTTTACTGCTTGTGGAGTGGTTGAGTTGCAGGAGAAGCAGCTGAGGGTTAACGATGCATGGCTGATTTAGGTGAGGAAGGCTGTCTCACAGGATATTCCTACTGGGAGACTCATATAAGTTCCTTTCTCTATGTCCTGATTCTCTCCTTTGTTTTGCCATGGGAGCAGAGCTGGAGATTTGGAGTCTCTGTTTCATCTAAACCAGCTCAAGAAATGCACTCCACAACTGGAGATTGTCTGAGTCCTCCCCCTCCTCCGGGCTGGCTGCCCCCGGTAGAGGAATGGTGTTAGTTGTTGATATTAATGGGGACTGTTGGAGGTCAGCCACCTGAGGGGTAATTTCCATAAGCAGTGATCTCATCTGCATGATCTCATCTCTCTGGTTTTACAATAACTCATACTTGGAACTGCAGTTGTTGACGTGATTTGGGGGCTTGGAAGCACATGGTCCTCTCTTTAGAAGCTGGTCGTCCTTCTCACAGAGACATTTCCTGTAGTGATGGGGGGTCCTGAAAGCTTTCTTTCCTTCTTTCTTCTCTCCTTTCCTATCCTCTCCACCCTTCTCTCTCTTCCCCTTTTCTGTCAGATTGAGTTCACAGTTAAATTCTATCTGGTGGATTTAGTCCTGAACGGGAAACTGAAGGAGAATGTCTTGGACTCTTTCGCTAATTTCCTTTGTAAACACTAGAAAGTTTTTCTGCTTCTCCGTGAACCCTGACGGCCTCTGAAAAAGGAAGAGATTATATACTGGCTTTTTTTTTTCAAGGTTTATGAAAACTAAAACATGTTGAAATGATCTAGTCTTAGTAATGCCTATCATTTTTTTCTATTCTTGTTTGTTTCCTTTTTTGAATATGTAGAACATTAATATGCTTCCCAAAGAGCAACTTATTACTCTTTTTGTGAATAACCAACTTACTCTGTTCTGTGAAGGGTTATCTCTCCCTCCTGTACCCCTTCTCCCAACCCTTTGTGGGTAACTTCATTAATTTCTAGTTTTTTTTCCTCTCTCTCTGTGCAGAAATTAACATATGCATATATATTTTCTTATTTCCTCTTTTTCTTACACAAAAGGTAGTATACCATACATACTATTTTAGACTGCCTTTTTCACTTAAAAGTGCATGCAGGAAATCATGCTGTATAAGTTTAGAGGGACATCCTCATTTTTTTCACACTTGCATAGTCTCCACTTGTTTATGCACCACAGTTTACTCAACCAGTTTCCAATCTGGGGGCATTTAGGTACTTCCTGTACTTTTGCAATTACAAATAATGCTGCAGTGCATAATCTTATCATCTTCTGCATACATTTTTTTTTCAATCTTTTTTTTTTAAATTTTAATTTTTTATAAACATATATTATTATCCCCGGGGTACAGGTCTGTGAATCACCAGGTTTACACACTTCACAGCACTCACCCAAGCACATACCCTCCCCAATGTCCATAATCCCACCCCCTTCTCCCAAACCCACTCCCCCCAGCAACCCTCAGTTTGTTTTGTGAGATTAAGAGTCACTTATGGTTTGTCTCCCTCCCAATCCCATCTTGTTTCATTGATTCTGCTTGTACCCACTTAAGCCCCCATGTTGCATCACCACTTCCTCATATCAGGGAGATCATATGATAGTTGTCTTTCTCTGCTTGACTTATTTCGCTAAGCATGATATGCTCTAGTTCCATCCATGTTGTCGCAAATGGCAAGATTTCATTTCTTTTGATGGCTGCATAGTATTCCATTGTGTATATACACCACATCTTCTTGATCCATTCATCTGTTGATGGACATCTAGATTCTTTCCATAGTTTGGCTATTGTGGACATTGCTGCTATAAACATTCGGGTGCACGTGCCCCTTTGGATCACTACATTTGTATCTTTAGGGTAAATACCCAATAGTTCAATTGCTGGGTCATAGGGCAGTTCTATTTTCAACATTTTGAGGAACCTCCATGCTGTTTTCCAGAGTGGCTGCACCAGCTTGCATTCCCACCAACAGTGTAGGAGGGTTCCCCTTTCTCCGCATCCTCGCCAGCATCTGTCATTTCCTGACTTGTTGATTTTAGCCATTCTGACTGGTGTGAGGTGATATCGCATTGTGGTTTTGATTTGTATTTCCCTGATGCCGAGTGATATGGAGCACTTTTTCATGTGTCTGTTGGCCATCTGGATGTCTTCTTTGCAGAAATGTCTGCTCATGTCCTCTGCCCATTTCTTGATTGGATTATTTGTTCTCTGGGTGTTGAGTTTGCTAAGTTCTTTATAGATTCTGGACACTAGTCCTTTATCTGATATGTCGTTTGCAAATATCTTCTCCCATTCTGTCAGTTGTCTTTTGATTTTGTTAACTGTTTCCTTTGCTGTGCAAAAGCTTTTGATCTTGATGAAGTCCCAATAGTTCATTTTTTCCCTTGCTTCCCTTGCCTTTTGCGTTGTTCCAAGGAAGATGTTGCTGCGGCAGAGGTCGAAGAGGTTGCTGCCTGTGTTCTCCTCAAGGATTTTGATGGATTCCTTTCGCACATTGAGGTCCTTCATCCATTTTGAGTCTATTTTTGTGTGTGGTGTAAGGAAATGGTCCAATTTCATTTTTCTGCATGTGGCTGTCCAATTTTCCCAGCACCATTTATTGAAGAGGCTGTCTTTTTTCCATTGGACATTCTTTCCTGCTTTGTTGAAGATTAGTTGACAGTAGAGTTGAGGGTCTATTTCTGGGCTCTCTATTCTGTTCCATTGATCTATGTGTCTGTTTTTGTGCCAGTACCATGCTGTCTTGATGATGACAGCTTTGTAATAGAGCTTGAAGTCCGGAATTGTGATGCCACCAACGTTGGCTTTCTTTTTCAATATCTCTTTGGCTATTCGAGGTCTTTTCTGGTTCCATATAAATTTTAGAATTATTTGTTCCATTTCTTTGAAAAAGATGGATGGTACTTTGATAGGAATTGCATTAAATGTGTAGATTGCTTTAGGTAGCATAGACATTTTCACAATATTTATTCTTCCAATCCAGGAGCATGGAACATTTTTCCATTTCTTTGTGTCTTCCTCAATTTCTTTCATGAGTACTTTATAGTTTTCTGAGTATAGATTCTGTGTCTCTTTGGTTAGGTTTATTCCTAGGTATCTTATGGTTTTGGATGCAATTGTAAATGGGATTGACTCCTTAATATCTCTTTCTTCTGTCTTGCTGTTGGTGTAGAGAAATGCAACTGATTTCTGTGCATTGATTTTATATCCTGACACTTTACTGAATTCCTGTATAAGTTCTAGCAGTTTTGGAGTGGAGTCTTTTGGGTTTTCCACATATAGTATCATATCATCTGCGAAGAGTGATAATTTGACTTCTTCTTTGCCGATTTGGATGCCTTTAATTTCCTTTTGTTGTCTGATTGCTGAGGCTAGGACCTCTAGTACTATGTTGAATAGCAGTGGTGATAATGGACATCCCTGCCGTGTTCCTGACCTTAGCGGAAAAGCTTTCAGTTTTTTCCATTGAGAATGATATTTGTGGTGGGCTTTTCATAGATGGCTTTGATAATATTGAGGTATGTGCCCTCTATCCCTACACTTTGAAGAGTTTTGATCAGGAAGGGATGCTGTACTTTGTCAAATGCTTTTTCAGCATCTATTGAGAGTATCATATGGTTCTTGTTCTTTCTTTTATTGATGTGTTGTATCACATTGACTGATTTGCGGATGTTGAACCAACCTTGCAGCCCTGGAATAAATCCAACTTGGTCGTGGTGAATAATCCTTTTAATGTACTGTTGAATCCTATTGGCTAGTATTTTGTTGAGTATTTTCGCATCTGTGTTCATCAAGATATTGGTCTATAGCTCTCTTTTTTGGTGGGATCCTTGTCTGGTTTTGGGATCAAGGTGATGCTGGCCTCATAAAATGAGTTTGGAAGTTTTCCTTCCATTTCTATTTTTTGGAACAGTTTCAGGAGAATAGGAATTAGTTCTTCTTTAAATGTTTGAATTCCCCCAGGAAGCCGTCTGGCCCTGGGCTTTTGTTTGTTTGGAGATTTTTAATGACTGTTTCAATCTCCTTACTGGTTATGGGTCTGTTCAGGCTTTCTATTTCTTCCTGGTTCAGTTGTGGTAGTTTATATGTTTCTAGGAATGCATCCATTTCTTCCAGATTGTCAAATTTATTGCCGTAGAGTTGCTCATAGTATGTTCTTATAATAGTTTGTATTTCTTTGGTGTTAGTTGTGATCTCTCCTCTTTCATTCATGATTTTATTTATTTGGGTCCTTTCTCTTTTCATTTTGATAAGTCGGGCCAGGGGTTTATCAATTTTATTAATTCTTTCAAAGAACCAGCTCCTAGTTTCGTTGATTTGTTCTATTGTTTTTTTGGTTTCTATTTCATTGATTTCTGCTCTGATCTTTATGATTTCTCTTCTCCTGCTGGGCTTAGGGTTTCTTTCTTGTTCTTTCTCCAGCTCCTTTAGGTGTAGGGTTAGGTTGTGTACCTGAGACCTTTCTTGTTTCTTGAGAAAGGCTTGTACTGCTATATATTTTCCTCTCGGACTGCCTTTGTTGTGTCCCACAGATTTTGAACCGTTGTATTTTCATTATCATTTGTTTCCATGATTTTTTTCAATTCTTCTCTAATTTCCCGGTTGACCCATTCATTCTTTAGAAGGATGCTATTTAGTCTCCATGTATTTGGGTCCTTTCCAAACTTCCTTTTGTGGTTGAGTTCTAGCTTTAGAGCATTGTGGTCTGAAAATATGCAGGGAATGATCCCAATCTTTTGATACCGGTTGAGTCCTGATTTAGGACCGAGGATGTGATCTATTCTGGAGAATGTTCCATGTGCACTAGAGAAGAATGTGTATTCTGTTGCTTGGGGATGAAATATTCTGAATATATCTGTGATGTCCATCTGGTCCAGTGTGTCGTTTAAGGCCTTTATTTCCTTGCTGATCTTTTGCTTGGATGACCTGTCCATTTCAGTGAGGGGAGTGTTAAAGTCCCCTACTATTATTGTATTATTGTTGATGTGATTCTTTGGTTTTGTTATTAATTGGTTTATATAGTTGGCTGCTCCCACATTGGGGGCATAGATATTTAAAATTGTTAAATCTTCTTGTTGGACAGACCCTTTGAGTATGATATAGTGTCCTTCCTCATCTCTTATTATAGTCTTTGGCTTAAAATCTAATTGATCTGATATAAGGATTGCCACTCCTGCTTTCTTCTGATGACCATTAGCATGGTAAATTCTTTTCCACCCCCTCACTTTAAATCTGGAGGTGTCTTCGGGCTTAAAATGAGTTTCTTGGAGGCAACATATAGATGGATTTTGTTTTTTTTATCCATTCTGATACCCTATGTCTTTTGACAGGGGCATTTAGCCCATTAACATTCAGGGTAACTATTGAGAGATATAAATTTAGTGCCATTGTATTGCCTGTAAGGTGACTGTTACTGTATATGTTCTCTGTTCCTTTCTGATCTACCACTTGTAGGCTCTCTCTTTGCTTAGAGGACCCCTTTCAGTATTTCCTGTAGAGCTGGTTTGGTGTTTGCAAATTCTTTCAGCTTTTGTTTGTCCTGGAAGCTTTTAATCTCTCCTTCTATTTTCAATGATAGCCTAGCTGGATATAGTATTCTTGGCTGCATGTTTTTCTCGTTTAGTGCTCTGAAAATATCATGCCAGCTCTTTCTGGCCTGCCTGGTCTCTGGATAAGTCAGCTGCCAATCTAATATTTTTACCATTGTATGTTACAGACTTCTTTTCCCGGGCTGCTTTCAGGATTTTCTCTTTGTCA